>NW_016107578.1:511932-514442 GCF_001604975.1 Cebus imitator | reverse complement strand
TTTTTTAAGTAGAGACAGGGTTTCACCATGTTGGCCAGACTGGTCTCGAACTCCTAACCTCAAGTGATCTGCCTGCCTTGGCTTCCCAAGGTGCTAGGATTACAGGCATGAGCCACTGCGCACGGCTGATCCTCCCATCTTGACCCAAAAAAATGTTGGGATTACAGGCTTGAGCCACCTCGCCTGGCCACCTTTGAAGATCTTAAGGACACCTCCCTATCTTTGAAGATCTGGGGACCCCCCCATCACCTGCACAAAGAGAGGAGGCAGATGTTTTGGGGACAGCTGGGTCCCTGAGCCACTGTCACTCCAGGATTCTACTTGGTTTTTGTTTTGTTTTGAGACAGGGTCTCACTCTGTCATCCAGGCTGGAGTGCAGTGGTGGGATGTTGGCTCACTGCAGCCTCCACCTCCCGGGTTCAAGCGATTCTCCTGCCTTAGCCTCCCGAGTAGCTGGGACTACAGGTGTGTACCACTATACCCAGCTAATTTTTGCACTTTTTGGTAGAGATGGGATTTCACCATGTTGGCCAGGCTGGTCTTGAACTCCTAACCTCAAGTGATCCACCTGCCTCGACCTCCAAAGTCCTGGGATTACACACCTGAGCCACCTCACCCTGCCTTCCAGAATTCTATTTGTAACTGGCCTTTACTCCATCCTGTTGCCCCCTTGCTCACCCCTCCAGGCAGCTGGTCACTTCATTCCAAGGGGAGGCACCAATAAGGGGAGGGGGGACTCCCACCTCTGATCTGCCTCCCGGGCCTCACATCTGAGCTCCAGCGAGGGACCTTGTTGAGGGCCTTGATGGGGCCCTGTATTCACCCACATTCCCCAGACCTTGAGGTCACAGTACCTTCTCTCTCATCTGGAGCGCCCCTGCCTTCCTAACGAGGTCCCTCCTCTATTGCTCTGCCTTCCTGACATTCCATCACCCACCTGGTGTTGAGAGAGCAACTAAATCCAAGTCCAAAGTATTTGTAAATAGCAGGGCCCAGTATCATGGGCCTGGCGCCTGTAGTCCCAGCTCCTTGGGAGGCTGAGGTGAGACGATCAGAGCCTGGGAGGTTGATGCTGCAATGAGCCAAGTGCACTCCAGCCTGGGCGACACAGTGAGACCCTGTTTCCAAAAAACAAAGATGCCGGGCTCAGTGGCTCATGCCTGTAATCCCAGCAATTTGGGAGGTGGAGGCGGGCAGCTCATTTGAGGTCAGGAGTTCCAGATCAGCCTGGACAACATGATGAAACCCCATCTCTACTAAAAATACAAAAATTAGCTGGGCATGGTGGCTCGCACCTACAATCCCAGCTACTCAGGAGGCTGCAGCACAAGAATTGCTTGACCCCGGGAGGTGGAGGTTGCAGTGAAATGAGATCACACCACTGCATTCTTGCCTGGGCGACAGAGCAAGACTCTATTTTAAATTAATTATAATATTTATAAATAGTGAGACCCTGTCTGTAAAAATTAAAAAGAAAAAAATATTTGTCAATAAATCATATTTCTGGCCGGGTGGCTCACACCTGTAATCCCAGCACTTTGAGAGGCCGAGGCGGGTTGACCATTTGAGGTCAGGAGTTGGAGACCAGCCTGGCCAACACGGTGAAACCCTATCTCTACTAAAAATACAAAAAAACTTAGCCAGGCATGGTGGTGTCCACCTGTAATCCCAGCTACTTGGGAGGCTGAGGCAGGAAATTGGTTGAGCTTGGGAGGCAGAGGTTGCAATGAGCTGAAATCATACCACTGCACTCCAGTCTGGGTGACAGAGTGAGACCTTGTCTCAAAAAAATAAAAATAAAAATAAATTATATTTCTTTTTTTCTTTTTTCTTTTTTTTTGAAACAGGTTCTCACTGTGTCCCCCAGGCTGGAGTGCAGGGATGCAATATCAGCTAACTGCAGCCTCCGCCTCCCAGGTTCAAGCAATCCTCCCAGCCCAGCCTCCCTAAGAGCTGGGAGCACAGGTGCACATCACTGTGCCTGGCTAATTTTTTGTAGAGACAGCTTTCACCATTTTGCCCAGACTGGTCTGGAACTCTTAAGCTCAAGAAACCTGCCTGCCTTGACCTCCCAAAGTGCTGGCATTATAGGTATGCCCCACTGCAGCTGCACCCGCTAGTAATATTTCTGTTAAAGAAATATTTCTGGGCTGGGCATGGTGGCTTATGCCTGTAATCTTAGCACTTTGGGAAGCCAAGGTGGGCAGATCCCTTGAGGTTGAGAGTTTCAGACCAGCCTGGGCAGCATGGCAAAACCCTGTCTCTACTAAAAATACAAAAAAATCAGCCACGAGTGGTGGCACACAGCTGTAGTCCCTGCTACTCAGGAGGCTGCAACAGGAGGATTGCTTGAGCCTGGGAGATTGAGGTTGCAGTTAGCTGAGATTGCGCCCCTGCACTCCAGCCCGGGTGACAGAGAAAGGTCACCTACACGTTTAAGGGGCATCTGTGGCCCGGCACAGTGGCTCATGCCTGTAATCCCAGCACTTTGGGAGGCTGAGGCGGGTGGA
>NW_016107578.1:507558-511587 GCF_001604975.1 Cebus imitator | reverse complement strand
TTTTGAGACAGGGTCTCACTTGTTGCCCAGGCTGTAGTGCAGTGGGCTCATTGCAACCTCTGCCTCCCAGGTTCAAGCAATTCTCCTGCCTCAGCTTCCCAAGTAGCTGGGATTACAGGTGCCTACCACCACACCTGGCTAACTTTTTGTATTTCTAGTGGAGACGGGTTTGACCGTGTTGACCAGGCTGGTCTTGAACCCCTGACCTCAAGTGACCTGCGCGCGTTGGCCTCCCAAAGTGCTAGGATTACAGGCATGAGCCACCACACCTGGCCTCCAGCCGATTTTTGACAGCCACACTGTTGCTGTAGTATCCTTTCTCCACCTGATGGCAATGGTCTCTCGTTCTCCTCATTCCCACAGAGATTGTTGAACCACAGCACCAGTAACACTGAGAATGCTAAGGACTCTAGCCCGGGCTTTCTCCCAGGTTCTCTAGTGTGTGCCCTCCTGGTGACAGTGAATCGAAGCTAATTGCTTTCATTGGTTGATTCTCTGATCTTGAGTGGCTGTGTCCACAATTCATTTTTTTTTTTTCTGGTAGGAATAACTCCTTTTCTGCACCCATACTCTATAGAATCTGTCCTTTTCAGATATCCTGGGATGAAAAGATTTGGCTCCTTTTTTTTTTTTTTCCTGAGACAGGGTCTGGCTGTGTTGCTCAGGCTGGAGTGCAGAAGCATGATCACGGCTCACTGCAACCCTGACCTCCCAGGCTCAGGTGATCCTTCCACCTCAGCCTCCCTAGTAGCTGGGACTAGGTGCATGCCACCGCACTCGGCTAATTTTTAGAAACGAGCTTTTGACATATTGGCCAGGCTGGTCTGGAACTCCTGGGCTCAAGCAGTCCTCCCACCTCAGCCTCCCAAAGTGCCGGGATTACAGGGGTGAACCACTCTGCCTGGCTTTCATTCTTCGGCTATTAAACAGTGAAGGTAGTTATTGATCTCATCTCTTTCATATTCTTCTAAGAACTGAGAGCGAGAGGGCTGTATTGAGTCTCTTCATGCACCAGGAACTGAGCTCTGAAGATGATCTTATTATTATCATTATTTTTTGAGAGAGCTTCTTACTTTGTTGCCCAGGCTGGAGTGCAGTGGTGCGATTGTGGCTCACTGCATCCTCTGCCTCGCGGGTCCAAGCGATTCTCCTGCCTCAGCCTCCTGAGTAGCTGAGATTACAGGCACCTGCCACCATGTCTGGCTAATTTTTGTATTTTTAATAGAGGTGGGGTTTCACCATGTTGCCCAGGCTGGCCTTGAACTCCTGACCTCAGATGATCCTCCTGCTTCAGCCTCCTAAAGTGCTAGGATTATATGTGTGAGCTACTGGGCCCAGCTGAAGATGGTATTATTAAATTGCTGTTCTGACAATCATAGATTAACACTGTTCCTTTCCTTTATTGTGAAAAAATTAAACTTGGCTGGGCATGGTGGCTCACACCTATAATCCCAGCACTTTGGGAGGATCACTTGAGCGCAGGAGTTTGAGACGAGCCTGGGCAACATAAGGAGACCCCTGTCTCTATTATTATTTTTTTTTCTGTCTCTATTATTAAAAAAAAATTAAGAATAAAGAAAAAACCTTCTAAAAGCCTTTTGGGAATCCTCAATAAAAGCATGGGACACATTCGGCTATGTACATGTTGAAAGATTTTTTTTTTTTTTTTGAGATGGAGTCTTGATTTGTTTCCCAGGTTGGAGTGCGGTGGCGAGACCTTGGCTCACTACAGCCTCCACCTCCCAGGTTCAAGTGATTCTCCTGCCTGAGCCTCCCTGAGTAGCTACGACTACAGGCACTCGCCACCATGTATGACCAGGCTGACCAATATGGTGAAACCCCATTTCTACTAAAAATACAAAAATTAGCCGGGCGCAACTGCCTGTAGTCGTAGCTACTTTGGAGGCTAATACAGGAGAACTGCTTCAACGCAGGAGGCAGAAGTTGCAGTGAGCCGAGATTGTGCCACTGCACTCCAGCCTGGGCGATAAATCGAGAAAACTCAATCTCAAAAAAAAAAAAAGGAAAATACAAACTGCATCTTTGATGGATCTGGGTGGTGGCTACTCATGTCGCAAAAGGAAGAACAAGCAGAACTTGTGTGCTTCCTCTGAGAGCATGAATGCCTTCCAGGAAGCAATCTTACCAAAAAATCTAAAGTGAATCTAACAGTTTAGCAAGTCAACTTCAGCTGACAGAGAACACATTACTCCATACCATGACGATGACATCATATTGGTGAAGTCAACAGTATAGGCCAGGCACAGTGGCTCATCCCTGTAATCCCAGCACTTTGGGAAGCAGAGGCAGATGGATCACCTGAGGTTAGGAGCTCGAGACCACCCTGGCCAACATGGTGAAACCCCATCTCTACTAAAAATATAAATATTAGCCAGGTATGCTGGCCCCACACCTGTAATCCCATCTACTCGGGAGGCTGAGACAGGAGAAGTGCTTGAACCCAGGAGGTGGAGGTTGCAGTGAGCCGAGACCATGCCACAGCACTCCAGCCTGGGTGACAGAGCAAGATTCTGTCTCAAAAAAAAAAAAGAAAGTCAAAGGACAAAAAAACATAGTTTCATCAATAAATATGTTGCAAGGGGGCAAAAGACAGAAAGAGGAACCCACAGACCAAGAGTCTTACAGAGAACTGGCCTCCACCAATGCAACTGGGGACCTTGTTTATATTTTTATTATTAATTAATTAATTAGTTTTAAGGAGCAGGGAGTTTAATAGGCAAGAAAGAAGGGGGAAGAAAGAAAGAAGCAGCTCCCCTGTACAGAGCCAGGGGGAGGGGGGCTCCAAAGCCGAGAGACAGAATCCCCTATTTTTTTTTTTTTTTTTGAGACAGAGTTTCACTCTGTTGCCCAGGCTTAAGTGCAATGGCTACGATTGCAACTCATGGCAACCTCCGCCTCCTGGGTTCAAGCGATTCTCCTGTCTCAGCCTCCCGAGTTGTTGAGATTACTAGCATGTGCCACCACATCCAGCTAATTTTGTGTTTTTAGTAAAGATGGGGTTTCTCCATGTTGGTCAGGCTGGTCTTGAACTCTCAACCTCAGGTGATCCTCCTGCCTCAGCCTACCAAAATGCTGGGATTACAGGTGTAAGCCACCATCCCCGGCCTGTATTTTTATTTTTCTATTCCATTTTCTTTTTTTAGAACTAAGAGACTTACAGTCAAGGCATGGTGAATCACGCCTGTAATCCCAGTACTTTGGGAAGCCAGGCGGGTGAATCACTTGAGGCCACGAGTTGGAGACCAGCTTGGGAAACATAGTGAAACCCCCTCTACTAAAAATACAAACATTAGCTGGGTGTGGTGGCAGGCACCTGTAATCCCACCTACTCGGGAGGCTGAGGCAGGAGAATCACTTGAACCGGGGAGGCAGAGGTTTCAGTGAGCTGAGATTGTGCCACTGCACTCCAGCCTGGGCGACAGAGTGAGACTCCGTCTCAAAAAAAAAAAGAGATTTACAGAAAACTGGCCTCAACCAAATGCAATTGGGGACCTTGTTTGTATTTTTATTTTTTATTCAAAACTGAAAGGAAATGATCTATTGGCTGGGTGTGATGGCTCATTGCCTGAAAGACCAGAACTTTGGGAGGCCAAGGTAGGAGGATCATTTAAACCCAGGACTTTGAGACCAGCCTGGGTAACATGGCGAAATGTTGCCTCTACAAAAAATACAGAAATTAGCTTGAGTGTGGGAGGCAGAGATTGCGTCACTGCACTCCAGCCTGGGCAACAGAGCAAGACTCTGTTCAAAATTATGGGGACAGTAAATAAGAGATCAGTAGTTGCCAGGGATTAGTGAGAAGGGAGGGATGAGTAGGCATAGCATGAATGACTTTTAGGGCAGTGAAACTACTCCACGTGATACTATAATGGTGGGTTTATGCCTTATACGTTTGTCCAACCCCGCAGAATGTACAACAGCAAAGAGCGAACCCTCATGTACAGACTTCGGGGGAAAAATGATATGTAAATGTAAGTTCATAGATTTTTTTTTTTTTTTTTTTGTGAG
>NW_016107578.1:505982-507046 GCF_001604975.1 Cebus imitator | reverse complement strand
TTCACTGCAACCTCCACCTCCACCTCCACCTCCCAGGTTCAAGTGGTTCTCCTGCCTCAGCCTCCTGAATAGCTGAGATTACAGCTGTCTGCCACCATGCCTGGCTAATTTTTGTATTTTTAGTAGAGATGGGGTTTCACCATGTTGCCCAGTCTGGTCTCGAACTTTTGACCTCAAATGATCCACCCTCCTTGGCCTCCCAAAGTCTGGGATTACAGGTGTGAGCCACTGTGACTGCAGAGGTTCATAGATTCTAACAAATATATCACTGTGGCACAGGATGTAGACAGCAAGGGAGGTTGTGCAGGGGGGTAGAGGGGGAGGGGGTATAGGAGAACTCTGTATTTTCCACTCAACTTTGCTATAAACCTAAAACTGCTCTAAACAAATTGAGCTGTTATCCCACTATTCAAGAGGCTAAGGTAGAAGGATCACTTGAGTCCAGCAGTTTGCTGGGCAGCAGAGTGAGACCCTGTCTACAAAAAATTTAAAAATTAGCCAAATGGCTGGGCACAATGGCTCACACCTGTAATCCCAGCACTTTTGGAGGCTGAGGTGGGTGGATCACCTGAGGTCAGGAGTTTGAGACCAGCCTGACCAATATGGTGAAACCCCATCTCTCCTAAAAATAAAAAAATTAGCCAGGCATGGTGATATGTACCTGTAATCCCAGCTACTCAGAAGGCTGAAGCAGGAGAATTGCTTGAACCCGGGACGCTGAGGTTGCAGTGAGCCGAGATCACACCACTGCACTCCAGCCTGGGTGACAGAGCCAGACTCCGCGGGAGCCTATAGTCCCAGCTCCTAGGGAGGTTGAGGTGGGAGGACCAGTTGAGGCCGGGAAGTCAAGGTTGCAGTGAGCTGTAATAGCACGACTATACTCCAGTGTGAGTGACAGAGCGAGACTCAGTCCTCACCCCCATAAAAAGAAGTCCTTTTGGGGGATATTTAACTGCCTTTCACAAATGTGTCTGACTTATAATCTATCTCACCATCTCAAGTCACACGGGTTAAGTGGAAACACTTTGCCAAACACCAGAATAACAATAATACTTTTTTTTTTT
>NW_016107578.1:499198-505377 GCF_001604975.1 Cebus imitator | reverse complement strand
AATACTTTTTTTTTTTCTTTTTTGAGAGAGTCTTGCTCTCTTGCCCAGGCTGGAGTGCAGTGGTGTGACCTCAGCTCACTGCACTCTGCCTTCCAGTTCAAGCAATTCTACCTCAGCCTCTCCAGTAGCTGAGATTACAGGCATATGCCACCATACCTGGCTAATTTTTTTTTTTCAGTTGGAGTTTTGCTCTTGTTGCCCAGGCTAGGGGGCAATGGCATGCTCTCGGCTCACTGCAACCTCCACCTCCTGGGTTCAAGTGATTCTCCTGCCACAGCCTCCCAAGTGGCAGCCTCCCAAGTTGGTTTGGGAGTAGGTAAAAGTGTAATAGTTGAGGCCTGGTGCAGTGGCTCATCACTGTGCAATCCTAGCACTTTGGGATGCTGAGACGGATGCATGGCTTGAGCTCAGGATTTTAAGACCAGCCTGAACAACACGGCAAAACCCAGTCTCTACAAAATTACCAGAAAAAAATTAGCCTGGTGTGGTGGCACATGCCTATGGTCCCAGCTACTGGGGAGGTTGAGGCTGGAGGATCACTTGAGCCCAAGAGGCAGAGGTTGCAGTGAGTGAGATCGAGCCACACCACTGTAAGCCTTGGTGACAGAACCAGACCCTGTCCAAAAAAAAAAAAAAAAAATTATATTGTGAATCCTGGCTGATACAGTGACTCAGGCCTGTAATCCCAACACTTTGGGAGGCCGAGGCGGATCACCTGAGGTTAGGAGTTCAAGACCAGCCTGACCAACATGGTTAAACTCTGTCTCTACTAAAAGTACAAAAAATTAGCTGGGCGTGGTGGCCAGTGCCTATAATCCCAGCTACTTGGGAGGCTGAGGCAGAATAGCTTGAACCCAGGAAGTGGAGGTTGCAGTGAGCCGAGATCATGCCATTGCACTTCAGCCTAGGCAACAAGAGCAAAACTCTGTCTCAAAAAATAAATAGTTGAATCCAGCTACCTCTTCAGTGTCTTATGCTAGCTGCAGCCCACAGGAGACCAGATCCCTAGCTAACCCACCTTGCTGAAACGGAAACACGGGCTCCAGCAGAAGAAATAGGAGTTTATTACCAGACGGTGGAAATGGTGGGCTCAAGTTTAGGAGCTGGGGATTTGGGGGCTGGATTAGTGCCCCACACATCTTGGGTCCCTCAAGATCATGGTTAGGCTTACGGCCATGGAAGAAAAATCAGTTCACAGAGGTGGGGTCTCCAGAAAGGAGTGAGGCACAGGGTGTCGGTGATGACTTCGCCCTCCTGGCTTCCTCCTGGGGTAAGGAGCAGGAAGCCCCCTCTGCGGCCGCTGCCTGGCCCAATCCTCCCAGGCAGGGCTGCCACTGTGACTCAGCACACGCTGAACACCGAAGGGGCCTGGGCTTGGTACTTCTCGTGGACTGTCTTCAGGATGGGTATGAGGTTCTGGAAGGTTGGGCGGAAGGATGCCTCCGTCTCCCAGCAGTTCTTCATGAGGTGATAGACCTGGAAGGAAAAACCAGAGCAGGTGGGGGTTGCCCTCTCCACAGCAGGATGGCAGGGACAGTGAAAAACAAAGGAAGTCTCACCTCACAGGGACATTTGTCGGGCCGTGGCAGCCTCTCCCCTCGTTCCAGCAACTCGGTGAGTCTCAGCACTGTCACCTGACCCTGGGTGATGCCTATGAGCTCAAGGAATTTCTACAGTAGAAACAAGACAAGCTCTTTTCAAGAGGCAATGAAGGCCAGGCAAGGTGGCTCATGCCTGTAATCCCAGGACTTTGGGAGGCTGAGGCAGGTGGATCACCTGAGGTCAGGAGTTCGAGACCAGCCTGGCCAATATGGTGAAAGCCTATCTCTACTAAAAATACAAAAATTAGCTGGGCATGGTGGCAGGCACTGTAATCTCAGCTACTTGGGAAGCTGAGGCAAGAGAATCACTTGAACCTGGGAAGTGGTGGTTGCAGTGAGCCAATACTGCACCATTTCACTCCAGCCTGGGCAACAAGTGCAAAACTCCGTCTCAAAAAAAAAAAAAAAAGTCAGGTGTGGTGGCTCATGCCTATAATCCCAGCACTTTGGGAGGCCAAGGCAGGTGGATCACCTGAGGTCCGGAGTTAGAGACCAGGCTGACCAACATGGAGAAACCCCATCTTTACTAAAAATACAGAATTAGCCAGGTGTAGTGTTACATGCCTTTAATCCCAGCTACTGGGGCGGCTGAGGCAAAATAATTGCTCGAACCTGGGAGGCAGAGGTTGTGGTGAGCTGAGATTGTACCATTACACTCCAGCCTGGGCAACAAGTGCGAAACTTCGTCTCAAAATATATATATATATATCACTATGCAACTTCACGAAATTGACTGCATGGATTCTAATCCCCCCTCCTACACTTTTCCGCCCTGTGACTTTGAATTTGAGTTTACTTCTCTGGGCCTCAGTTTTCTCATCCCTAAAATAGGATAACATCTGCCACCTGGGACAACTGTGAACGTTGACGTAATAGTTATAGAGCAAGCCTGAATCAGGTGTTTGCTGTTATTAAGCCTCAGAGCAGGCTGTTCTTATCATCCAGAATTTTTTTTTTTTTTCTTGAGACACAGTCTTGCTCTGTCACCCAGGCTGGAGTGCAGTGGCAGGATCTCTGCTCATTGCAACCTCCAACTCCTGGTTTCAAGCAATTCTCCCTGCCTCAGCTTCCTGAGTAGCTGAGATTACAGGCACCAGCCACAATGGCTGTGGAAGAAAAATAGGTTCACAGAGGTGGGGTCTCTAGACAGGAGTAAGGCACAGTGTGTGGGTGAGACTGACTTCCCCCTCTTGGTTTCCTCCTGGGTTAGGGAGCAGGAGTCCCCCCTGTGCGGCCACTGTATATTTTGTATTTTTTTTTTTTGTACAGACAGGGTTTCACCATGTTTGCCCGGCTGGTCTTTAACTCCTGATCTCAGATGATCCGCCCACCTCAGCCTCCCAAAGTGCTGGGATTACAGGTGTGAGCCAGCACACCAGGTGTTTTTTGTTGTTGTTGTTTTTTGAGACGGAGTCTCGCTCTGTTGCTCAGGCTGGAGTGCAGTGGCACGATCTCGGCTCATTACAATCTCCGCCTCCTAGGTTTAAGCAATTCTCCTACCTCAGCCTCCCGAGTAGTTGGGATTACAGGTGCCCACCATCATGACCAGCTGATTTTTTTTTTTTTTTTAAAAGATACGAGGTCTTAGGAGGCTGAGGCACGAGAATTGCACTCGGGAGGTGGAAGTTGCAGTGAGCAGAGATCACACCACTGCTCTCCAGCCTGGGCAACAGAGCGAGACTCCGTCTCAAAAACAAACAAAAAAGCTGGGTGCGGTGGCTCGGGCCTGTAATCCCAGCTCTTTGGGAGGCCGAGGCAGGCGGATCACGAGGTCAGGAAATTGAGACCATCCTGGTCAATATGGTGAAACTTCATCTCTACTGAAAATACAAACATTAGCCGAGTGTGGCGGCACATGCCTGTAATCCCAGCTACTCAGGAGGCTGAGGCAGGAGAATCACTGCAACCTCCGCCTCCCGAGTTCAAATAATTATCCTGCCTCAGCCTCCCGAGTAGCTGGGATTACAGGCGCCCGCTACTACGCCCAGCTAATTTTTGTATTATATATATTTTTAATTCACCCAGGTGTGGGCGGGCTGAGGCCGAAAAAGGCATCAGCCTAATTTTTGTATTTTTAATAAAGACAGGGTTTCACCATGTTGGTCAGGCAGGTCTCGAACTCTTGACCTCAAGTGATCTGCCCACCTTGGCCTCCCAAAGTGCCAGGATTACAGGCGTGAGCCACCGCGCCCACCGTTTGTTGTTGTTGTTGTTGGTTTTTTTTTAACACTTGCTATGGACTAGGGAAACTGCATGCCTTTCTAGTTCCTCTAGCAAACTCCAGGTGAGGCTGCGGGCCTGGCTCTCACCGTGGGTGGGCTCTGGCTGGAGGCACAGTGCGTCAGCAGCTCATACAGGGTCACCCCAAAGGACCAGACATCGGACGCATAGTAGAATTTATACTCCTTCAGGCACTCTGGCGCATACCTAGGGGGAGAAGGACACTTAGGCCTGGGGAGGCTGTACTGAGGATGTGCTGCACTGAGGGTTTAGGGGATCACAGCAAGCTGAAGCCCTCACCTGGGGCTCAAGGATCTTTCCGGGCTCAGTTGGCACCCACCCTTAACAGCGCAACCTGAGCGGGGTGAGGCGCTTATAGGCTAGGCCGGGTTAACCCCGCCCACCAAGCCAAGCCGCACTCTATGCCCCGCTCCTTGCAACCATAGGCCCCGCCCCGCACGACTAAGCCCCGCCCCGCTTCACTGGGACCACGCCCTGTCATGAGACCCAGCATCCTTCTACTCCACCCTGCTTGTTCCAAGTGACCTCAACACCCCCTCACACTGCACCCCTACTGGTCACCAGAACACGGGGCTGTCCCCATCCTCGCGCACACGGTAGTACTCGTGGCCTTCGGGCACGGCCTTGGCTAGGCCAAAGTCCCCGATCTTGACCAGCCTGTCGTTGTCCAGCAGCACGTTGCGCGCGGCTAGGTCTCGGTGGATGTAGTGCTGCGCGTGCAGATAGGCCATGCCCTGGGGGCGGGGCGGGGCTTGTGAGTTTCAATGAGGCGGGGTTCGGCCGGGGGCGGTGGCAGGACCTGAGCAGCCAGGATGGCTGGGGGACAGTCAGGTCAGGCCTGTGGCGACCCGGCCGCTATAGAGGGCCGGATAGCAAAAGGCACCAAGCAAAAGGAATCTGAGCCAGAAAGCAGGGGCGGGGTTGAAGAGCAACGCTGGGTTGCAGGGCGAGTTGGGAGGGGCACAGCCTGCCGCGCGTGGTCCCTTGGGAGGGGTGTGGCCAAGTGAGCCGGCCAATTGGGAGGTCAGTGCAAGGACAAGTGGGCCTGGACAAATGAGCAGGGGCGGGGCGTGAGAGCAGACGGGACGAGACAGCTCAGGCCAGCCCAGGCTGAAGAGGAAAGGGCAAGCTCCAAAAGCAGGGGCGGGCCCGACACACCTCGCAGATCTGCTGGGCGAAGAGCAGTAGCTGGGCCAGCCCGACGCTGTGCCGGGGCAAGTAGTCTCGGAGGCTGCCCAGTGGCACGTACTCCATGACCAGCTGCACCGACTTCTCGCCTGCCGCGGAGAGGGGCGGCCCCGGTGGGGGACGATAGAGGGAGGGCCGGGCACCACCTACCCTGAGCCCAGCAGTGGCCCCCCAAGGTCGGGAGCGAGGGCCAAGACCCACGCACACTAGACCCATTCCTCAGGTGGGATGGACCCATCCACCACCCCATTCTAACTTAAGGGAGCTGCCAGTGGCTCCCACCCATCCTGGCCCCAGCAGGTAGCGCCCCCCAGAAGGGAAGGAGGCAGCCTGGCCATGCCCACCCAGCTGCCAAGAACCACGTCCAGCAGCTTGAGGTTGAGGCTCAAATTGGTTGGGCCAGATGGCCCCGCCCACAACGCCACACCCACGCTGTAACCATGCCCCTCGGGTCTCTGGGGCTCGCCAGGTCCCGCCCACCTTGGTCCTCGCAGCAGCCCTTGTACTTGACGATGTGCTCGTGGTAGAGCGTGCGCAGAATGTCAATCTCCTGCTTCCAGCCTGAGCGGTGCTGTGGGCCGCAGTCTGCCTTGAGGGCTTTCACCGCCACCATCTCGCCAGTGCCGTCGTTGGTCGGATCGTAGCAGTACAAGCTGACCTTACCAAAGTGGCCCTGGTCGGGCGCCCACGAGGATCAGCTCCACCTCACCAATCCCGGCACCCCTCCCAAACCCACAATTTCCCAGCCCACTCCTCCAGGCAGATCCATTTGGAATACCCCAGGCTCAAACTACTCCAAGTTCTTAAGACTCCTTGGCACCTAGATCTCCTGAGAGTCACCTTAGGTAGGAGTTTATCCTCAATCCCCAAACTCCTCCCCTACCAGGCAGGCAGCCCAGGCCCTTGCCTCACCTCTCCCAGATCTCGGATCTTTTTCAAATAGCGCTTGTGGAAAACAGTAGGGTCTGACGCAGGTGAGTCCAGGTTCACAGTCAAGACATCAGCAAGACCTGGAAGAGCTGCGGGGGGTAAGGCCTGACCCCCCCCCCCACCCTTTCCCAGCAGGCCCACACTTGGGAGTCACAAAGCTGGCCACAGCTACCCCAGCCTCTGATCCCAGAGGTAAGAAGACTTTTTCAGCGCCGGGCG
>NW_016107578.1:494291-497923 GCF_001604975.1 Cebus imitator | reverse complement strand
AATGGTCTAATTCTCTAATTAATCCAAAGAAGTTGTATCTCTCCCCAAACAAAACATTAAGGAAGCCAGGCATAGTGGCTCACGCCTATAATCCCAGCACTTTGGGAAGCCAAGGTGGGTGGTGCACAAGGTCAGGAGTTTAAGACTAGCCTGGTCAACGTGGCGGAACCCCATCTCTACTAAAAATACAAAAATTAGCCAGATATGGTGGCATGCGCCTGTAATCCCAGCTACTCAAGAGGCTGCGGCAGGAGAATTGCTTGAACCCAGAAGGCAGAGGTTGCAGTGAGCCAAGATTGCACCATTGCACTCCAGCCTGGGCAACAACAGCAAAACTCCATCTCAGGAAAAAAAAAAAAGACTTTGAGACCAGCCTGGTCAACATGGCAAAACCCAATTTCTACTAAAAATACAAAAAATTAGCTAGGCATGGTGGCACATGCTTGTAATCCCAGCTACTTGGGAGGCTAAGGTGGGAGGATAGCTTGAACCTAGGAGGTGGAAATTACAATGAGCCAAGATAGCACCACTGTGCTCCAGCCTGGGCGACAGAACAAGATTCCCTTACAATAAACAAATAAATACATTAGGGAGAGCTCAGGGCAGCCAGGCAGGGCACACTTGTGAACGCCACTGCAAGAAACTGGCACACACCCTGAAATACAGTGCAGAGACCTCGCAGGTACTGTGGAAATAGAGCAGGGATCCAAGCCCCGTCCCGCTTCCCCAGGGTCCCAGCGCTGGGATGGAACTCACTGTGGGGTTGCAGCCGGGTGAGGTCACGCAGGATGGTGCGGAATGACGGCCTCTGGGTTGGTTCATAGGTCAGACACTGGCCAGTGAGTGTGGCCAGCTCTGGGCAGGAGGGCTGGGGCAGCCGGTGCTGCCTCTGGTAGAAACGCTCTTTCTGTTGGGGAAGAGACCCCAAGGAGTCAACATCCTTCCCTCGCCCCCGTCCCCTTCCCCAAGAGGCAGAGTCAAGCCCCAGAGCTGCAGGGCTGGACTGGCCAGGTGCCCGCTCTTGCCACAGTCTCATTTTACAGATGAGGCAACTGAGGCTCTGCAAAATGGGAGGATGTGCTCACAGCTGCAGAGCCAGAACTGGGAACCAGGTCCGGTGATGATGCGGCGCTGGAGAGTCACAGTCAGCCTCCCGTCTGGGGTTCCCTTCCGCCCCTCCTATGGACCACAGCTCCTCAATACACCAAAGCCTCAGCCTTTGCACAGCACATGCACTCTGCCTAAGCTGCCCTTCCTAGCCAGGCTCGTTGGCATAATTTTACATTTAGATAAAACCTCTTCCAGGGCCGGGCGCAGCAGTTCACGCCTGTCATCCCAGCACTTTGGGAGGCCGAGGAGGGCGGATCACTCAAGGTCAGGAGTTTGAGACCAGCCTGGTCAACATTTAGCTGTGCACCCGGCTGCAGCCCCACACTGAGATCCATCCCAGTGCTGGGACCCTGGGGAAACCCGTCTTTACTAAAAATACAAAAAATTAGCTGTGCATGATGGTGGGTGCCTACAATCCCAGCTACTCGGAATGCTAAGGCAGGAGAATTGCTTAAACCTGGGAGGTGGAGGTTGTAGTGAGCAGAGACCATGACACTGCACTCTAGCCTGGGGGACAGAGTGAGACTCCGTCTCAAAAAAACAAAAACAAAAACAACACACAAACCTCCTCTGGGAAGCCTTATCTGACCCCAATGCTGGGGTACATCCTCCGTCCCTCTTCCCCTCTCTGCAGCCTGGGTATCTCCCATCACTGCCCTGGTCACTCTGCCTAAAACTGAAGCCAAGTCTCTTACTTGCCTTCTGTGTGCCAGGTACAAGTGACTTCCACAAGGACCCAAAAAGGCTGGGACTGACCGGGCACAATGGCTCACGCCTATAATCCCAACACTTTGGGAGGCCGAGGCGGGCGGATCACCTGAGGTCAGGAGTTTGAGACCAGCCTGGCCAACATGGTGAAACTCCATCTCTACTAAAAATACAAAAATTAGCCAGGCATGGTGGCGAACGCCTGTAGTCCCAGCTACTTGGGAGGCTAAGGCAGAATTACTTGAAACCGTGAGGCGGAGGTTGCAGTGAGCTGAAATTGCCTGGGCAACAGAGGGAGACTTCATCTCAAAAAAAAAAAAGGGACGATAGTGAACCCCAAGTGGACCGCCTGCAGATGGCCCAGAGAGACTTAAAGTCACGCAGCCAGAGGGGAGGCAGCTCTGAGCTCTGATTCTGTCCTCTGGAATCTTTGGAGGGGCCTCCTTTGTGGGGAGGGCCCAGGGGTTCCCTAGACATACCTCGGAGGGGCTGCGGCTCTGGAGGGGGGCCTCTCCATCAAAGCAGATCTCGAGGAGGGTGGCACCAAAGCCCCACTTGTCCGTGGCAGTGCCTAGGCTGTTGGGCCCGCCTGGCAAGCACTCGGGGGCCATCCAGGGGATCCGTTCCACACGCTCTGGGGGCCCGAGGTCAGAAGTCACCAAGGGTGAAAGGAACAGGGGAAGCCCCCACTGTGCCCAGGTCCCCTCAAGTACTCACCCTCCCTGGAGAGGGCACCCAGGCCCACGCCGGGATCGCTCAGCTTGATGAAGGGGCTTGTGCCCTCCTCCAGCCCCAGGCGTGCCAGCAGGATGTTCCGGCCACACACATTACCATGAACCAGGTTCTTGTTCTCCTGGGATGGGCAGGACGGGGCGCGGGGCCATCAGGAGGGACACAGATGCCAACCCCAAACCTGGCCCCAATAGGGACGGCCAATGTGAAAAGGACAACTGCGACCATCACTGGGTTTCTTTTTGTTTTGTTTTGTTTTGGGGGGGGCATTATTTTTTTCTTTTTGAAACAGGGTCTCATTCTGTCTCCCAGGCTGCAGTATGGTGGCAAGAACATAGCTCACTACATCCTCAAACTCCTGGCCTCAAGCCCCCCAAGTAGCTAGAATTGCAGGTGCACACTACCACGGCTGGCTAATTCTTAAACTTCTGGTGGAGATGGGGTCTTGCTATGCTGCTGCCCAGGCTGGAGTACAGTGGTGTGATCATAGCTCACTACAGCCACAACTTCCCGGGCTCAAGCGATCCTCCCACCTCAGCCTCCTGAGTAATTGGGCCTACAGGTGCAAGTTACCACATCAGCTAATTTTGCTGTGCATGTGTGTGTGTGTATGGTTTGTTTTGAGACAGAGCTTCACTCTTGTTGCCCAGGCTGGAGTGCAATGGTATGATCTCAGCTCACCGCAACCTCCACCTCCCAGGTTCAAGCAATTCTCCTGCCTCAGCCTCCCAAATAGCTGGGATTACAGGCATCCACCATCACGCCCACCTTATTTTTGTATTTTTAGTAGAGATGGGGTTTCTCCATGCTGGCCAGGCTGGTCTTGAACTACCAACCTCAGGTGATTTGCCTGCCTTGGCCTTCTAAAGTGCTGGGATTATTACAGGCGTTAGCCACTGTGCCCAGCCATTTTTCTGTATTTTTAGTAGAGACAGGGTTTCACCATATTGGCCAGGCTGGTCTCAAACTCTTGACCTCAGGTGATCGCCCACCTTAGCCTCCTAAACTGCTGGGATTACAGGAGTGAGCCACCATGCCTGGATATTTATTTTTTCTCTTTAATTCTTTTTTTTTTTTTTTTT
>NW_016107578.1:489248-492303 GCF_001604975.1 Cebus imitator | reverse complement strand
CCCATCTTTAAAAAAAAAAAAAAAAAAAAAAAAAAAACAGCGTCTGGCCATGTTACCCAGGCTGGTCTTAAACTCCTGGGTTTAACCAATCCTCCCACCTCAGCCTCCCAAAATGCTGAGATTACAGGTGTGAGCCACTGCACCCAGCCTATACTGGGAGTTTTGAGCTACCAGCAGAGGAAAGGAAGAGGTGGGGTTAGGCAGAGTTAGATGTGCAGAGGCTGAGGCCCGGGAGGATCAGGACACATCAGTGTTGGAGTCTGGCTGGGGCCATCGTGCTGATGGGGCCGGGGGCAGATGGAGGCTGGATTGTAGAGGTTGTTTGGGAGATAGATGGAAATGGGAATATAGTTGGGAATCAGGGAGTGGGTTGAGACTGAGGGCAGATGAGGGTCGAGGTGTTGGGATGTAAGTTATGGGCTAGAATATCGTCAGGGGTTGGGGTCTAGGTTGAAGGTCAAGGTGTAGCCCGGGATCAGAGTATAGGTGAGAATTGAGAAATAGGCATCGTTTGGGGTATAGGTCGAGGGTTGGGGTACAGATCAGGGAGTGGATATAAGTGGGGGGTGGCCTGCCGAGGAGGGTGAGTATGGCGGGACCCACTCACTTTCAGGGCCGCGCACACAGATGCCATGCACGAAGGCCAGGTGCACGTGGGAGACCTGGCTCATGAGGCTGGCTGTCTCATAGAAGGCCTGTGGGGACCAAGCAGGTCAGGTGGGTGCAAAGCTGATTCCTCCCATCCCAACCGGCCACCTCCTCCGCAGACACACCCAGGCCTGGCCCTGGCCACTCACCAGGGCAATGTCATGGTGACTAGGATCCAGCACTTTGAGGACCACTCGCAGCTCCTGCCCACAGTCCCTGCTGGGCCTGAGGGGGACCTCGTCGTCCATCTTGCCCTCCTCAGGGCCCCCACTGCCCTCCACTCGCAGGCGGCCCTCATACACATTGGTCCTTGTGCCCTGGCCCAAGTGGGACAGCTGCGGGACCATGTGGCACAGAACACGGTTGTGGCAACAGTTGGCAGCTGATCTCTCAGGGCCCCCAGCACCCACATCCCCAGGGGCCCTGCCCTTGCCCCAGCCCCTTCCCTGCCCCCACCTGGGTGATCTCCTTCTGGTCGACCCGGTGGAAGCTGAGCTGGCTGAGGTTGAGTGGCCTGGTGCTGGCCAGAGCCCCCCGCATGATGATGAGGTTGGAGGTTTCTGGGGGCAGGTGTGAAGTCATGGAGGGCTGGGCTGGGAAAGGGATGCCACACCCCACCCAGAGGTCCCCCCATCGTCATACCTCCCGGTTGGGGCAGGCAACAGCGACGCAGAGAGAAGCAGTCATCTCCCGCTTTCAGTGAGCAGCCCCGCAAAGCAGCCCCAAGTTCCCGAACGCTAGAGAAGGACCGGCCCCAGCCCTCCAGCATGAAGGCCCCAGCCTGCTGCTCAATGGGGAACTTCCGGAGCTGCAAGCACTGCGTGCCATCTGGTGCCTGGCAGGAGGTGGCAGAGGTGGAAGCAGTGAACAGGGCTCCAGGCATGGGAGCGTGACCAGCCCCAGCCCTGGACCCCCGCCCTGGGCCTACCTGGCTACGCTGGGCCACCGTGAGGATCAGGCGATAGGGGTGGCTGGTGCTCCAGTGAATAAGGTACAGGCCATCCTCGGGCCGCAGTTTGGCCTGCACAAATGGCTCCCTGGAGGGGGGTCCAGAGGGACCATCAGGCCACCTGGGGCCACTGCTGAACCCACACCCAGGAACAATGATACTCATTACCTGCTTAGAGGGCACATACACAGCTAGGATAATTGTCAGACACAGCCACTCTTTTTGAGACAGAGTCTCACTCTGTCACCCAGGCTGGAGTGCAATGGCGCAATCTCGGCTCACAGCCACTCTTCTTTTTGAGACAGAGTCTCACTCTGTCACCTAGGCTGGAGTGCAATGGCGCAATCTCGGCTCACTGCAACCTCTGCCTCCTGGGTTCAAGAGATTCTCTTGCCTCAGCCTCCCGAGTAGCTGGGATTACAGGCGCCTGCCACCATGCCCAGCTAATTTTTTAATTTTTAGTAGAGAGGGGGTCTCACCATGTTAGCCACTCTCAAACTCCTGACCTCCAATGATCCGCCTGCCTCAGCCTCCCAAAGTGCTGGGATTACAGGCGTGAGCTACCGTGCCCGGCTACCTGCTCTCTTTTTTTTTTTTTCTGAGACAGGGTCTTGCTCTGTTGCCCAAGCTGGAGTGCAGTGGCGTGATCTCAGCTCACTTCAGCCTGGACGTCCCAAGCTTAAGCAATTCTCCTACCTCAGCCTCCTGAGGAGCTGGGATTACAGGTGCGCCCGGTTAATTTTTATACTTTCAGTAGTTACAAGGCCTTGCTATGTTGCCCAGGCTGCTCTTGAATTCCTGGGCTCAAGTGATTCTCCCACCTTGGACTCCCAAAATACTAGGATTATAGGCATAAGCCACCACACCCAGCCTATCTCTGCTCTTGTACTTGACACCCTGACAAGGTGACACACACTTTAAGATAAGAAACAGCCATCAGGAGCTGGATCGGCACACACCCAACCATGGCCACCACCACTCACAACGGTGACACATGATGGCTAGCCAGTCACACATGTGAGGGACAACAATCACAGATGCTGCCCGGTGTGACAGGGCCACACGGGGGCCTGAGCATCCAGATGCAAAGGTGACACAAACATGCACTAGCAGGTGTCATGGCTACATGGGCCCAGAAGCCTACATGTGCAGAGGCTGACACACAGATGTGGTGCCTGAACCTCGCTAGGCATGGTGGCTCACGCCTGTAATCCCAGCACTTTGGGAGGCTGACGTGGGCAGATCACAAGGTCAGGAGTTTGAGACCAGTCTGGCCAATACGGTGAAACCCCATCTCTACTAAAAATAAAAAATTAGCTGGGCATGGTGGCTCATGCCTGTAATCCCAGCTCCTTGGGAGGCTGAGGCAGGAGAATTGCTTGAACCTGGGAGGCAGAGGTTGCAGTGCACTGAGATCACGCCACTGTACTCTAGCCTGAGCAACAAGAGTGAAACTCC
>NW_016107578.1:487408-489184 GCF_001604975.1 Cebus imitator | reverse complement strand
AAAAGAAAAAGAGAAAAAAATTAGCTGGGTGTGGTGGCAGGCACCTGTAGTCCCAGCTACTCAAGAGGCTGAGACCGGAGAATGCTTAAACCTGGAAGATGGAGGCCGCAGTGAACAGAGATTGTGCCACTGCACTCCAGCCTGGGTGACAAAAAAGAAAATAAAATAAGACATGCACCCCCCACAACACACACACTCTGCACAGCCCCTAGGGCTCACAGTCTAGTTGGCAGCCTTGGTGGTGCCCCCTTCAGCCCCCCACCCAGCACTCACAGTAGGGGTCCGTGGATCCCGTCCTGGATGCTCATCACCAGCCGTGGGGGAGCCACCTCATGGCACAGGTAGTGGCTGGAGTCGGCTGTCAGGCGGAAATAGCCGTCCACCAGTGACACGAAGGACAGCGCCATAGCCCGAGAAGGCAGGCTCAGCTCCTGCCGGCCAGGGGCGCATCAGGCAGGCGTCCTCAAAGGCTATGCTGGCCCCTAGCCCGGCCCCCACCCTGGGCCTCACCAGGCACTTGTTGTCCTGCCGGTGGATGCTAACACGGCGCTCTTTCAGCACCACGTGGGTGATGTCCCGGAAGTCACAGAAGTAGACCCGAGGCGGCTCCCTCGGCTTGTCCGCTGGCTGGGCGATTGCCTCGTGAGCTTTGGCTTTCTTCCCAGACAGGCTGGCTTGCAGATTCCTGCCACTGCCCCTGATAGAACCCTGGACACCCAGCAAGTGGGGCAGAGGATGGAGACAAAGGGCCCAGGCACCACCCTAGGTTGACCTCACAAGTCCAAGTGTCACAGGTGGGATGGGGACCCACCCCCGAAACATACACATGCTGGAAGCCTAACCCTCAGGGACGGCAGAGGGCAGAATCGTGACTCCCTCACACCAGGTGCCAGTCCCCAGACAAAGGGGTTCCCTGGAGGTGCAGACCCCAGAATTCAGGTCCCTAGGTGGCAAGCAGATGGAAGACCCTCTCCAAGAAACTAACCCCAATGGACAGATACCCCAGAGCCATGCTGGGAGCAGAGACCCCCACCCCAGCCCAACCTGGACCCCCAGGACAGAAGAGGCACTGGCTCACCTCCTCCTTGCTCACCTCCTCCTGTACTGGCCACCACTGGATGCCACCAGTGCCTGTCACCAGCACCTCGTGGGTGGGGGGCCCAGCAGCAGACTCAGGGCCAGGGTCTGTAGGGGCCTCCCCACTGTCCCGTATGTAGCAGGGCTCCCCCTCAGCCTGGGCCAGCAGCCTCAGGTGGCACACGGGCATACGCTCTGTGCCAAAGCGGGGTGCCAGCCGCTCGAGTGTGGCCAGGTATTTGACCATGACCATTTGCTGGGACAAGCGGCCCGGCTGGAAGTCCCGCAGGAACCTGCGGAAGACGTTCCGAAGGCGCAGCCGGGTCAGGGCGTTGTGCTGCTGGATCTGCTGACGGAAGGAGCGCGGGATGCAGTCCTTGAAGCTGGGGGGACCACAGGGAGGAGCCAGTCAGGGACCTGGGTTGCAGGCCCAGCTGGGTGACACAGGGCAAGTGGCTTAACCTCTCTGAGCCTCAGCTGCCTCATCTAGAAAACAGGCACACCAGCCAGGTGTGGTAACATACCCTGTAGTCTCGGCTACTTGGGAGGCCAAGGCAGAAGGATCGCTTGAGGCCGAGAGTTCGAGACCAGCCTGAAAAACATGCCACGACCCTATCTCTACAAAAATACGTTTAAAAACTAATTAGCCACGTTGGTGGTACATGCCTGTCTATAATCACAGCTATTCAGGAGGCTGAG
>NW_016107578.1:472835-487223 GCF_001604975.1 Cebus imitator | reverse complement strand
AAAAAAAAAAAGAGGAAAAGAGACCGGATGTGGTGGCTTACATCTGTAATCCCAGCACTTTGGGAGGCTAAGGAGGGAGGATCGCTTGAGGCCAGGAGTTCAAGACTAGCCTGGGCAACATAGCAAGACCCTTTCTCCAAAAAAATTTACAAATTAGCTGGGCATAGTACGTGCCTGTAGTCTCAGCTACTCAGGAGGCTGAGGCCAGAGGATCACTTGAACCTGAGAGGTGGAGGTTGCAGTGAGTTGAGACTGTAGCACTGCATGCCAGCCTGGGCAACAGAATGAGACCTCATCTCAAAACAAACAAAAAAACACCAAGAGGCATAGGTCTGTGCTTCTCACAAAGTCCTGCCCCTCTGCCCTCCCCAGTCCATCTCCTTCACCCCATGACCTGCCTGCAGCTGACGGCCAGGATAGTGTACCTAGATCCCAGCTTTCCCCAACTCAATTTCTACTTCCAAGTCTCTCTGTCACCCCTTGCCCAGAGGGACTCTAAAGCTTGGGGTTCCAATTGCTCCTTGCTCCCACATCCAGACTTTCCAAGGCTTGCCTTGGAAAAGCCCAGGAATAAGATCCCTACACATGCCTGGCCGACTCCTGCACTCAGGCAATCAAATTCCACATTCAGGGCCTGGAACGGTGGCTCACGCCTGTAATCCCAGCACTTGGGAGGCCCAGGCAGGTGGATTGTTTGAGGTCAGGAGTTCAAGACTAGCCTGGTCAACATGGTGAAACCTGTCTCTACTAAAAACACGAAACTTAGTCGGGAGCCTATAATCCCAGCCACTTGGGAGGCTAAGGCAGGAGACTCTCTTGAACCCGGGAGGTGGAGGTTGCAGTGAGTAGAGATTGCACCAATGCACTCCAGCCTGGGCAACGAGAACAGAAACTCCATCTCAACAAATAAACAAATAAATACGGCTGGGTGAGGTGGCTCATGCCTGTAATCCCAGCACCACTGAGGCGGGTGGATCACCTGAGGTTGGGAGTTTGAGACCAACATGGAGAAATCCCATCTCTACTAAAAATACAAAAATAGCTGGGTGTGGTGGCATATGCCTGTAATCCAGCTACTCAGGAGACTGAGGCAGGAAAATCGCCTGAACCTGGGAGGCAAAGGCTGTGTAAGCCAAGATTGCACCATTGCACTCCAGCCTGGGAAGCAGGCACGAAACTCCATTTCGGAAAAAATAAGTCAATAAATAAATACAGAGGGACGGGTGCGGTGGCTCATGCCCGTAATCCCAGCACTTTGGGAGGCCAAGGCAGGCAGATCACTAGGTCAAGAGATCGAGACCATCCTGGCCAACATGGTGAAACCCTTACTCAACTAAAAATACAAAAATTAGCTGGGCATGGTGGCGTGCGCCTGTATTCCCAGCTACTCAGGAGGCTGAGGCAGGAGAATCACTTGAACCCAGGAGGCGGAGGTTGCAGTGAGCCAGTGTTGCGCCACTGTATTCCAGCCTGGTGACAGAGCAAGACTCTGTCTCAGAAAAATAGATACACATAAACATACATACATAAAAATAAAAAATAAAATAAATTCCACATTCACTTCCCCTGGAAAGAGGCCTCTGCTGCCTTCTGCCCCAGGGTCTTTGTATGACACTGTTCCGTCTGCTGAGAAGGTGTTGCAAAGTCAAGTGGAGTTTTTCTAAAGGAAATCACCTCCCCGGGAAACACTCTGATGTACAGGCTAGGCAGGCCACCACCTCCGGGCTTCCCCATACCCTGGATTTCACTGACACAGTCTTAACCCTTCAGAATGATGGGAAAAATATGTTTTTCGGACAGGCACGGTGGCTCACGCCTGTAATCCTAGCACTGTGGGAGGCTGAGGCGGGAGGATCACAAGGTCAGGAGTGTGAGACCAGCCTGGTCAACATGGTGAAACCCCATCTCTACTAATACAAAAATTAGCCAGGCAAGGTGGCAGCGGCCTGTAATCCCAGCTACTCGGGAGGCTGAGACAGGAGAATCTCTTCAACCTAGGAGGTCGAGGTTGCAGTGAGCTGAGATCGCACCACTGCACTCCAGCCTGGGAGACAGAGCGAGATTCTGGCTCAAAAAAAAAAAGTAGAGGCATGACAATATGTGAAGTTTACCCTGGATCCCAGATGCTTGGGGCACTTCCTCCTGCCTACACAGCATCCCCACCCCATTCCCAGACACCTGGTCTTCTTGGCCACCTCCTCCAGGGGGACGCCGTGGTGGAGAGCGAGGTGACAGAGGTGCAGAAAGGCCATGCCCAGGCTCTCATTCTTAAAGTGGTGGATCTCCTCCTCACTCGACAGCTCCCACAGTGATGCCACGTCATTCACAAACTCATACTTGCCCTGGGAATGGGAAATTGAGCAGAAAGGGAGGTTTGAGAATTCGTTCACGCTCTAGCCCAGAAGTATCCGATCTTTGGGCATCCCTGGACCATACTGAAAGAATTCTCTTGGGCCACACATAAAATACACCAACACTAATGACAGCTGATGAGCTTTAAAAAAAAAAAAAAAAAAATCGCAGGCCAGGCATGTTGGCTCACATGTGTAATCCCAGAACTTTGGGAGGCTGCGGCAGGTGTATCACCTGAGGTCAGGAGTTTGAGACCAGCCTGACCAACATGGAGAAACCCCGCCTCTACTAAAAATACAAAATTAGCCGGGCATGGTGGCACATGCCTTTAATCCCAGCTACTCAGGAGGCTGAGGCAGGAGAATCACTTGAACCCAAGAGGCAGAGGTTGCAGTGAGCTGAGATCGTGACACTGCACTCCAGCCTGGGCAACAAGACCAAAACTCAGTCTCAAAAAAAATTTTTTCAGCAAAATCTCATAATATTTTAAGATAGTTTAGGAATTTGTATTGGGCCACATTCAAAGCCATCCTGGGCAGCATGCACCATGCAGGCAATGAGATGGACAAGCTTGCTCTAGCCAGGGAACCCTAATTTCCTGCATCTCATTACCTTGAGGAGAGACTAGCATTTCCTAGAAAGGCCAAATACACAGCATACAACCCTCCTCTTCTCAATCTTGTGCCTCTGGCAGACATCACTAATCAATCACAGCACTTTTTCCCCTTCAACCTGAGCCAGGGATGGTGGCTCATGCCTGTAATCCCAGCACTTTGGGAGACCGAGGCAGGTGGATCACCTGAGGTCAGGAGTTAGAGACCAGCGTGGCCAAAACGGTGAAACGCTGTCTCTACTAAAAATACAAAAATTAGCCGGGTGTGGTGGCAGGCACCTGTAATCCCAGCAACTCAGGTGAGGAGGCTGAGGTGGGCGAATCACTTCAACCTGGGAGTTGAAGGTTGCAGTGAACTGAAATCACACCGCTGCACTCCAGCCTGAGGGACAGAGCAAAACTCCATTTCAAAAATAAACATAAGTAAAAATAAAACATAAAAAAAAACTCCATTTCAAAAAAAAAAAAAAAAAAATCCCCAGATGGCATGAGTTGAAACCTATTAACTATACTGAACCAGGGAAAGAAGTGGGGGCTCCTCAACTGCCCCTAAGTCTCCCACAAATGGTCCTTCCCCAAGCCCTGCTCATACCTGCTCAAAGAGGTATTCAAATGAGGCTGGGTCCAGGAGTTGCATCCCCTGTGCTGTCTGATCTGAGGATGCCTCAGCTCCTGGGGGCCCACAGCGGTACACAGCTGGCTCCTGAGGATTCATGCCATGCCAATTCCGGAAATAAAACCTGCAGAAAGGGAGGGACACAGCTGGGGCTTAGCACAGAGTCAGACCAGCTCCACCACAGGAGGGGATGAGCTTTGCAAAGGGGTCTCCACCCACCTCATGCGGAAATACAGCATCAGACCTGCGTCTCTGGGGATCTCTAGGATGTGGTTTGGGGGCAACCAGACTTGGGCCTGGGCATCAAAGAGGGCAAAGAGATTGAAACAGGGAGGAGTGATACCTGGAACAGGGAAGAAACAAGGTCAGGAGTCATGTCATGTGCTACCGTCAGCCCGAAGATCCCCCAGACCCAATGTCTGCCTTCACACTCCCTCTGAGGCCCCCTCCCCCGCCTACAACTTCAGTCTCATGTTGCCCCTGGGGAGAGGACAGTGCATATGCTGACCATGCTGTGGCTCACAGGAGGACTACATTTCCCAGCCTCCCTTGCAGCTAGGGTGGGGCCATTGCACTGGTTTCTGGTCAAAGGGATGGGCACATTTCCAAGCCTGGAAATAAATCCTCTTGCCACCTTCACCACCTGAGGTATGCTGAAGGCTTCTTGTGACAGGTGGTGAAACTATAAGATAGAGGTGAACCATCCAACCTGCACTTAATTTTAGGTAAACCTTTATTTTTTCTTGATGCAGTCTCGTTCTGTCGCCCAGGCTAGAGTGCAGTGGTGCGATATTGGCTCACTGCAACCTGTGCCTCCTGGGTTCAAGCGATTCTCTTGCCTCAGCTTCCTGAGTAGCTGGGATTACTAAGTGTGTGCCACCATGCCCAGCTACTTTTTTGTATTTTTAGTAGAGACAGAATTTCACCATGTTGGTCAGGCTGGTCTCAAACTCCTGACCTCGTGATCTGCCTGCCTTGGCCTCCCAAAGTGCTGGGATTACAGGTGTGAGTCACGGCACCCGGCCACCTTTTTTTTTTTTTTGAGATCGAGTCTTGCTCTGTTGCCCAGACTGGAGTGCAGTGGCTTGATCTTGGCTCACTACCTTCTGGGTTCAAGTGATTCTCCTGTCTCAGCCTCCCAAGCAGCTGGAATTACAGGTGCTTGCCACCACTGGCTGATTTTCGTATTTTTAGAAGAGATGAGGTTTTGCCATGTTGGCCAGGCGGGTCATAAACGCCTGACCTCAGGTGATCTGCCCGCCTTAGCCTCCCAAAGTGCTGGAATTACAGGCATGAGCCACCGTGCTTGGCCGATTTTAGGTAAACCTTGATTGTCTTAAGATTTGGGGGGTTTATTTCTGCATCAAAACTTTTCTTAGCTGGACCAACATAACACTACAAACTGCTGGAATTACCTGGCATCTCCCTGAACTCCGGCCCTAAAGAAACATCGAATCACAGAAAATATAAAAATTAGCCAGGTGTGGTGACCTGTGCTTGTAGTCTCAGCTATTCGGGAGGCTGAGGCAGGAGAATCACTTGAGCCTAGCAGGTAGAGGCTGCAGTGCACCATGACAGCACCACTGCACTTCAGCCTGGGCAACAGAGAGAGACTTTGTATCTGCAAAAGAAAAAAGAAAATGAAAAAAAGACTCAGCTATGGATGGGGAAGTAGGAGGTGGTATAGAAATTTACTGCAGTGCCCCCATCCAGTCATGGAAAGCTGGGAATGGGGGAGGTAAAAGGAGTTTCTGGAGGAAGGTATGTGTCACCAAAGTCACCTTAGAAATGCCTTCCCTTGGCTGGGCATGGTGGCTCATGCCTGTAATCCCAGCACTTTGGGAGGCTGAGGCAGGTGGATCAGTTGAGTTCAGGAGTTCAAGACCCGTCTGGCCAACATGGCAAAACTCCATCTCTACTAAAAATACAAAAACTAAGGGCTGGGCACAGTGGCTCATGCCTGTAATACCAGCACTTTGAGAGCCTGAGGCAGGAGGATCATGAAGTCAAGAGATCAAGACCATTCTGGCCAACATGGTGAAACCCCATCTCTACTAAAAATACAAAAATTAGCTGGGCATGGTGGTGCCTGCCTATAGTCCCAGCTACTCAGGAGGCTGAGGCAGGAGAATCACTTGAACCCGGGAGGCGAAGGTTGCAGTAAGCTGAGATCACGCCAATGCACTCCAGCCTCTAGCCTGGAGACAGAGCAAGACTCCATCTCAAAAAAAACAAAACAAAACTACCTGGCATGGTGGTGTGCGCCTGTAATCCCAGCTACTCAGGTGGCCAAGGCAGGAGAATCGCTGGAACCTTGGACATGGACATTGCAGAGAGCTGAGATTACACTACTGCACTCCAGCCTGGATGACAGAGCAAGACTCCGTCAAGAAAGAAAGAAAAGAAAAGAAGAAAAGAAAGAAAGGGGAAGAGAAGGGAAAGGGAAAGGAAAAGGGAAGAAAGGAAGGAGGGAGGGAGGGAGAGAGGAAGGAAGGAAGGGAGGAAAGAAGGAAGGAAGGAAGGGAGGAAGGGAGGGAGGTAGGGAGGGAGGGAGGGAGGGAGGAAAGGTCTTCTCCAGCAGAGGAAATTGCACTTCCAAATACATCGACGGCAGACTACAGACTTTTTTTTAATGACACAGGGTCTCACTCTGTCCCCAAGGCTGGGATGCAGTGATGCAACCATAGCTCATTGCAGGCTTGAACTCCAGGCCTCAAGCGATCCTCTTGCCTCAGCCTCTCAAGTAGCTGGGACTACAGACATGCACCACCACGCCTGGCTAATTTCTAAAATTATTTTGTTGAGATAGGGTCTCCCTATGTTGCCCAGGCTGGTCTCCAACTACTGGTCTCAAGCAATCCTCCTGCCTGGGCCTCCTCAAGTGCTGGGATTACAGGTGTCAGCTACTGCACCTGGACAAGTTTTCTGATTTATTATATTTCTTGCTATCTTCCTAAAATTTCAGCTCTACAAAGGCAGTGATTTGCAGCTGCCACACAGTAGATGCTCACAAAACGTTCGCTGTATGAATGGGTGCATGGATGGATGGATGAATGAGTGGATGGGTGGATGGATAAATGGGTGCGTGGGTGGAGGAGTGGGTGGGTGCACGGGTAAATGGGTTGATGGGCGCATAGGTAGATGAATGGATAGATGGATGGATGGGTGGGTGGATGGGTGAGTGGGTAGATGGATGGATGGTTGTGGGGTGGGTGGATGTATGAATGAATGGGTAGATGTGTGAATGGGTGGGTGGGTGGATGGATGGATGGGTACATGGGTGGATGGATAGATAGGTGCTTGGGTGGAGGAGTGGGTGGGTACGTGGGTGGATGGATGGATGGGTGCTTGGGTGGAGAAGTGGGTGAGTACGTGAGTGGATGGATGGATGGGTGCTTGGATGGAGGGGGTGAGTATGTGGGTGGATGGATGGATGGGTGCTTGGGTGGAGGAGTGGGTGGGTATGTGGGTGGATGGATGGATGGGTGCTTGGGTGGAGAAGTGGGTGAGTACGTGAGTGGATGGATGGATGGGTGCTTGGATGGAGTGGGTGAGTATGTGGGTGGATGGATGGATGGGTGCTTGGGTGGAGGAGTGGGTGGGTATGTGGGTGGATGGATGGATGGGTGCTTGGGTGGAGGAGTGGGTGGGTACGTGGGTGGATGGATGGATGGGTGCTTGGATGGAGTGGGTGAGTATGTGGGTGGATGGATGGATGGGTGCTTGGTGGAGGAGTGGGTGGGTACATGGGTGGATGGATGGGTACTTGGTGGAGGAGTGGGTGGGTATGTGGGTGGATGGATGGATGGGTGGGGTGGGTGGAGGAGTAGGTGGGTATGGAGGTGGATGGATGGATGGATGGATGGGTGGCTGGGTGGCTGGGTATGTGGATGGGTGGGTGGGTGGGGGGATGGATGGATGGGTGGATGGGTGGGTAGGTGGGGGGATGGATGGATGGGTGGATGGATAGATGGGTGGGTGGCTGGGTATGTGGGTGCGTGGATGGACGGATGGGTGGGTGGGTGGATGGTTACATGGGTGGATGGATGGATGGATGGATGGGGGGATAGATGGGTGGGTGGGTGGATGGGTGAGGGGGTGGATGGATGGTTGGATAGATGGACGGATGGATAGATGGATGGATGGATAGGGCCCAGCTGCTGCCTGGACGCCCATGCGTCCTCATGGTGCCAGTGCCCCAGACTCACCGAGTTTATGTGCGATGTGAATGCAGACTTCCTCAGCTGTCAGCGATGACTCGCTGAAGGTGACCCAGGGCTCCCCGCCGCCTCGACCAGCCCAGTGCAGAAGCACCTTCAGGCCTCCCATGGTAGCCATGGGCTGGGCTCCATCCCCAACAGGCTTGCTGCCCCTGGCCGTTCCCCGATGGTGCAGAGGCATGTTCCCGGCAGGTGGCTTGGCTAGAAAGGGGACATCTATCAGCTCTCAACTCTCAGCCCAGAGGCCCCTCACCATTAGCACCTCAACCTTCCACCCACCCCAGCTGAGGCCTGAGGGGAAGATCCTGGGCTCCCATCTTGGTGTGACATTAAGGACCCGATTCCCTCTCTGAGCCTCGGTTTCCCCATTTGTTGGACGGGATTGGGGTATGCATCCCCACCTAGTAGATCTCTCATCAACAATAACACTGACCCCTCCCCTCTTTCCACAAATTGACACTGATATAAAAATCTGCTCTAGCCAGGTTCAGTGGCTCCCGCCTGTAATCCCAGGACTTTGGGAAGTTGAGTCAGAAGGATCATTTGAGCCCAGGGGCTGGAGACCAGCCTAGGCCATATAGCAAGACCCTGTTTCTACAAGAAGTTTTGTTTGTTTTTTTGAGACGGAGTTTTGCTCTTGTTGCCCAGGCTGGAGTGCAATGGGGCAATCTCGGCTCGAAACTTCCACCTCCCAGGTCCAAGCAACTCTCCTGCCTCAGCCTCCCAAGTAGCTGGGATTACAGGCATTCACCACCATGCCCAGCTAATTTTTGCATTTTTAATAGAGATGGGGTTTTGCCATGTTGGCCAGGCTGGTCTTCAATCTCTGACCTCAAGTGATCCGCCCACCTTGGCCTCCCAAAGTCCTGGGATTCCAAGCGTGAACCACGATGCCCAGCCTCTACAAGAAATTTTTAAAACTTAGCCAGGTGTGGTGGCACACACTTGTATTCAAGCTACTCAGGGGGCCAAGGTGGTAGGGTCTCCTGAGACTAGGAGTTGGAGGCTGCAGTGAATAGTGATCACACCACTACATTCCAGCCTGGGTGACAAAGTAAGACCCTATCTCTAAAAATATAAATACATAAATAAATAATAAAAATGAATAAAAAGTAAAATAAAAATCTACTCTTTTTTTTTCTGAGACGGAGTTTCACTCTTGTTACCCAGGCTGGAGGGCAATGGCACGATCTCGGCTCACCGCAACCTCTGCCTCCTGGGTTCAGGCAATTCTCCTGCCTCAACCTCCTGAGTAGCTGGGATTACAGGCACATGCCACCATGCCCAGCTAACGTTTTGTATTTTTAGTAGAGACGGGGTTTCACCATGTTGACCAGGATGGTCTCGATCTCTTGACCTCGTGATCCACCTGCCTCGGCCTCCCAAAGTGCTGAGATTACAGGCGAGAGCCACAGCGCCCGGCCATAAAAATCTACTCTTAACACACTTCCCCAAAACAACCAGACAGGCAGCTGTGGTCAAACAGACCTGAGGGCGAGTCCTGGAGCTCCCTGTGTCAACTCAAGCAAACCACTTAGCGATTCTGGGCCTCAGTTTCCCCATCTGGAAAAGGGAGGTCCTCAGGGTTCTGCCATCAAAAGACGGTTGTGATGTTTCAATGTGGTTCCACATACTCCACATTCAGCGCAGACCTTGGTACAGGCACACACAAAAATAACAAATGTGACTAAAACAACAATAACATCGTCACTCGTTTCATCGTGGTGATGGCCTTTCTCTTTCAGGCCACAATTCTCGTCCCCCACATGTACCCCCATGAGTGACCCCAGTTCCTGTTGACTCCCTCAAGCCTAGGAGAATTTATGTCCAGCTCCATCCCCGCAGTCCAGCGCCTGAGCCTCCTGAGGGCGCCAGTGTAGAAGTGGAGGGCCTGTCAGTTCTACCCATGTTGCTGACTGCACCCTCCTCTGGAAAATGGGCGTGTAACAGTCTCTACCTCAAAGGGTTGCCGGGAGGATTCAACGCGAGGAGGCAGAGAAAGTGTCTGGTATACGGTAAGCGCCTAACTAACTTTTGCCATTAATACCTAGTCATGTTTCAGGTGAGATCCTGGGGATGGGGCTTTTCGGGAGCCTACTTCCTCCTTGCTCATCTCCACTAGACCCGGACCCAGCTTTGAAAACGGGGTCGGGGTGAGGTTTGCAACTGGGAAGGCTGCATCCCTCACATCCTCCCGCCAAAACCTCTAAACCCGGCCAGCAGGGGCAGGAACTGGGATGTGCACCCACCGGGCATTGGAGCAGTCCCGAGGCACCAGTTGCTCCCATCCAAGTTCAGTCTGTCAAGCGCTGCCAGTCTCCTCGTCTCCTTCCTGCGGACCTCAGGCCGCGCCCCTTCCGCGCTCGCGTCGGCACTAACACTTCCGGTGGCACCCAGGCACGAACCCGGACTCCGCCCCGCCCCCGCGGGCAACCTCTACTTGTTGCCCACCGAGACGCCTCCTCCCATTGGCCGCCTGAAACGCGCACGCCCATTGGCAGCTGCCCTGTTCCCCCCGCAGTCACCATTGGAAGTTTTTTTTGGTTTTTTTTGGTTTTTTTTTTTTTTTTGGGCCATGGCGGCGGCGCTCTGATTGGTTCTCGGTCTCACTCGTCGCTCAGCCACGATTGGCTGTTTCGGCACCCGGATGCGCTTTCGCTTCTGCTATTGGCTGTTACGCGGTGAACGGAGACGTGGGAGGGGCCTGCGAGGGACGGGCTGGAGAGCGAAATGTGTGGGCAACACGGCGGGATCCTGGAGTTCCCCCTGTGGAATTGGGTCAGACGTGTACGGTTCTGACCGCAGGGCACAGGTACATGTCCTCACCTCGGCGTTCAAGGCTGCAGCGGCCACCATTCAACCCTCCGACGCCCTGCCCTGTGGCTTCCCCGTTCCATCCCGTCCCATTTCCCTTCCGTCGTTTCTACCTGGCAGACTCCACCTTGCTGACTGGAATTCCCCCTCCTTCACTCCTGAGAGGCTTTCCTGGCCCACCTGCTCCTGTCCTCTTCCTGATCACCTGCAGCCCTGCCCTCTAAAGCTCCCTAGCGGTCAGGGTAGCAGCTTGGACAACCCACCCGATGTGAGTACAAATCCCCGCTGTATCTCAAAAAAAAAAAAGAAAAGAAAGAAAATGCTGATAGAGAATGCTGATAGAGACTTGGCCTCGCTGGGCGCAGTGACTCATCCCTATAATCCTAGCACTTTAGGAAGCTGAGGCAGGAGGATAGTCTGAGTCCAGTTGGAGACCAACCTGGGCAATATAGCAAGACCTTGTCTCTACACAAAATAGAAAAGTTAATCTGAGGCTGAGGCACAAGAATCACTTGAGCCCGGGAGGTGGAGGTTGCAGTGAGCCGAGATCGTGCCACTGCACTCCAGCTTAGGCTACAGAGTGAGACTCCGTCTCAAAAAAAAAAAAAAGTTTGGCATGGTGGCATGTGCCTGTAGTCCCAGCTACTCCAGAGGCTGAGGTGGGAGGATTGCTTGAGCCCGGGCAACTTGACCTCCTGGGCTCTGCTGTATTTTCTTCAGAGTCCTTATTGCAGCCTGAAGTTTCATGGAAAGTTTCTTTCTTTTCTTTTCTTTCTTTTTTTTTTTTTTTTTTTTTGAGACAGAGTCTCGCTCTGTTGTTCAGGCTAGAGTGCAGTGCAGCAGTCTTGGTTCACTGCAAACTCCACCTCTGCCAAGTTCAAGCAATTCTCCTGCCTCAACATCCCTGGTAATGGGGATTGCAGGCATCCAACACGCCTGGCTAATTTTTGTATTTTTAGTAGAGATGGGGTTTCACCATGTTGGCCAGACTAGTCTGGAACTCTGGACCTCAGGTGATTCACCTGCCTCCCAAAGTGCTGGGATTACAGATGTGAGCAACCGCTCCCAGCCGGGAGGTTTCTCTTTCTCTTTTCTTTTCGTTTCTTTCACTTATTTATTTATTTAGAGATGGAGCTTTGCTCTTGTTGCCCAGGCTGGAGTGCAGTGGTACGATCTGGGCTCATGCAACCTCCGCCTCCCGGGTTCAAGCAATTCTCCTGCCTCAGCCTCCTGAGTAGCTGGGACTACAGGTGCCCACCACCATGGCTGGCTAATTTTGTATTTTTTTAGTAGAGACAGGGTTTCTCCATATCGGTCAGGCTGGTCTTGAACTGCTGACCTCAGGTGATCCCCTCCTGCCTCGGCCTCCCAAAGTGGTGGGATTACAGGTGTGAACCACCGCATCCAGGCCTTTTCTCTTCTTTTTTTGAGACAGAGTCTCACTCTGTTGCCCAGGCTGGAGTGCAGTGCTATGATCTCAATTCACTGCAGTCTCGACCTCCCAGGTTTAGCATTCACAGTCCTCCCACGTCAGCCTCCCAAGTGGCTGGGACTACAGGTGTGCATTATCATGCCTGGCTAATTTGCGGGTGTGTGTGTATTTTTTATAGAAATGGGCTTCCACCATGTTACCCAGGCTGGTTTCAAACTGCTGGACTCAAGTGACCCTCCCTCCTTGACCTCCCAAACTGCTGACCTCCCAAACGCCCAGAGGCGTGAGCCACCGCGCATGGCCTCGGGAAGTTTCTTTGAGCACCAGTTCTATTGCCTGTCTGTGGTTCTAGGACATCAGCCCCACCAGAAAGGTCTGTTTGGTTGTCCGCTGTGCCCTCAGCACCTGGGGTTGTGCCTCGAGCCCAGTAGATGGCTTAAGAAGCCAGCGCTGGCAGGAGTGAATGTCCTGGGAGTCAGGAATCCCTGGCTATTGTATAGCCTGCTGCTGGAGGGCTGGCCGTGAGCTTCCTCTCTGTTGCCGCCTGGGTACAGCATCAGGAAGCCGAGAGTGCCGGATTATTCAACAGCCGTCCGGGGCAAGGCTCTGCAATTAGACGCTAGACCACGGCGAGCCGGGTGGGCCTGGGTCCTGGTATTCCCCACTCCTGAAGGAACTAGCAGGAAATGCCACATGGGCCAACTACTAATAATGCTAGTCACACTCCCAGTAATAATAATACATTCTAACAATAAGCTGGGTGTGGTGGCTGGCGCCTGTAATCCCAGCACTTTGAGAGACAGAGGCAGCAGGATTGCTTGAGCCCAGGAGTTCCAGACCAGCCTGGGCAACATAGTGAAACCCCGTGTCTACAGAAAATTCAAAAATTAGCAGGGCATGGTGATACAGGCCTGTAGTCCCAGCTACTGGGGAGGCTGGGGTGAGAGGATCACTTGGGTCCAGAGGTTGAGGTTGCAATGAGCTATGATTGCGTCACTGTACTCCAACCTGGGCAACTGAGCAAGACCCTGTCAAATAAATAAATAAATAAATAAATGGAATAGCTGACATTTTCCCAGCCTGGACATTGGGCCTAGGGTGGGTATTTAGCAATCCCTGGGCCTTCTCAGATTCTTTGTGAGTGGTATCAGCACCCCTACTTGACAACCAAAGATAAGAGGCTAAGGAGGCTATTCTGCCAAGGCCTGGGGCCTCCTTCCCAAACTCCCACATCCCAGACCTGGCCCATAAGGGAGGCCCCAGACCTCACACGTGACTAAAAGGCTGGGGTTTCCGAGGACTCAGGGGGTTCCCCAATGGGGGGCTTTCCATGCTAGCACTGGGGCAGTCCTCGGCAAGCCAGGATAGTTGGCCACACCACTACGGTAGGTTTTCAGGAAGGAACAAAAGCTGGGAGCTTCCTTTGGTCCTTCAGGGACTGCAGGGAGGGGCCTCCTCAGAGCCCCCACAGGACCTGGGAAAAGCCAATAATTTATTAAATAAAAGTAAAATCCCTTTGTGTTTTGATGAATGGGAGAGTTCAGGGAACAGCCAGTCTCCTCCTCAATGGGATGGGTTTCCTGCGAATCTTTTTTTTTTTTTTTTTTGAGATGAAGTTTCACTCTTGGTGCCCAGGCCTGAATGCAATGGCATGATCTCAGCTCACTGCAACCTCCACCTCCTGGGTTCAAAGGATTCTCCTGCCTCAGCCTCTCAAGTAGCTGGGATTACAGGCGCCCACCATCACGCCCAGCTAATTTTTGTGTTTTTAGTAGAGATGGGGTTTTGCCATCTTGGCCAGGCCAGTTTTAAACTCCTGACCTCAGGTGATCCGCCCGCCTTGGCCTCCCAGAGTGCTGGGATTACAGGCCTGAGCCACTGTGCCTGGCCTCCAGGGAATCTTTCCACAAAAATTCTATGCTCCTTATAGGCACGTGTGCGAACCTGTGTTCTCTAGAAAATTCACAGGAGCAGCCCCAAACGGGACACTCAGTGTTGGCCTGAAAGGATACAGAGAAGTAACTTTCACACATGAAGGCTGGCACCAGATGGGCTGAGTTCAAGTCCCAGCTCCATCACCGTGTGCTCCTGGGTTGTCCCTTAACTGTGCCTCAGTTTCCTCCTTTGCAAGATGTGGTTATTTAGAGTCCCAAACCCAGAGGTATATCAGGGGCATCAAATGAGTTAATACACTTCATAAGCTGGGTGTGGTGGTGCATGCTTGAATGTGATGCTGAGGCAGGAGAATCGCTTGAACCTGGGAGGTTGAGGTTGCAGTGAGCCAAGATAGTGCCACTGCACTTCAGCCTGGGCAACAGAGCAGGTCTCCATCTCAAAAAAA
>NW_016107578.1:466378-472679 GCF_001604975.1 Cebus imitator | reverse complement strand
CCAGCACTTTGGGAGGCCAAGGCAGGAGGATCCCTTGAGCCCAGGAGCTTGACACCAGCCTGGGCAATATAGTAAGACCATGTCTCCACAAAAAAGTTAACCATTAGCCAGGTGTGGTGGCACTCGCCTGTAGTCCCAGATGCCCAAAGGCTGAGGTGGGAGGGCAACCCGAGCCTGAGAGGTGGAGGTTTCAGTGATCCCACCACTGCACTCCAGCCTAGGTGGCAGAATGAGATACTGTTTGGGAAAAAAAATGGAGGAGGGGAATGGATAAGAATATATACAATTTTCCAAAACGAAACTCTGAAAGGAGTGGCAGGGAACTGGGTGGGCGGATGGGCAGGGAGGATGATGAGTTTGTGCCACTCCACCTCCTGATAAAATCTGACACCTTGATCCCTGTGTCTCTACCAGGACCAGTGCCAGTGCTAAGGTGAGGTACAAAAGTAAAAACAGTGCCAAGAACTTCAATAACCAGCTGCTGTGCACGGTGGCTCACACCTGTAATCTCAGCACTTTGGGAGGCTAAAGCGGACAGATCACTTGAGGTCAGGAGTTCGAGACCAGCCTGGCCAACACGGTGAAACCTGTCGCTACAAAAAATACAAAAATTAGCTAGACATGATGGGCAGGTGCCTGTAATCCCAGCTACTTGGGAGGCTGAGGTAGGAGAATCGCTTGAACTCAGCAGGCAGAGGTTGCAATGAGCCCGAGATCACACCACTGCACTCCAGCCTGAGTGATGGACATCTCACAAAAGACAAACAAAACCTTCAATAACCAGGAGTGCAGTATTTTGAAAAACCGAAATTAACACCAAAATGTCTATGATGAACAAAAATTAAAATGTTAACTTGGCAGGGCACACTGGCCTCCCAACACTTTGGGAGGCCGAGGCTGGCAGACTGCTTGAGCTCAGTTCAAATCCAGCATGAGCAACATGGAGAGACCCCTGATTCTTAAAAATAAATAAAATAAAAAGATCTTGGACGATGTGTGAGGCTCATTCAAGGCTCCAGGAGTCCCCCTACAGCCCCCAACCTGCCATTAGCACTGAATGTACAAAGCACTAAGGAAAGTTTAACTAGATTTGCAGCTCACTCCTGCCCCCTGGTGGTGATCGGCTTGGGTACAACAGCTTTCCAGGGGTTTTTATCCACTGTTTTTGCAAATGTTTCTGGAAAGTCCCCTTTCTGGTGCTGTGATGTTGCAAGAAAAGGTCCGTGCTCTTGTGGCACCCACAGTACATGGGAGGTGACAATACACAGGTCAATGCAAAGCAAGGCATGTGAGGCAGGTGTGGTGACCGAGCATGAGGGCAATTCAAGTAGATCAAGGAGGGCCAGTGGCATTGATCTGTGGTGTGAGTGACAAGCAGTCCCCTCAAAGGTGATGTCCCCCAGGAGAGGTGGGCAGAAGTATCTACTGGATCTGAGATATTTCGTGTCTTTTTTTTTTTTTTTTTATACAGAGGCTCTGTCACCCAGGCTGGAGTGCAGTGGCGCAATCTCGGCTCACTGCAACCTCTGCCTCCCGGGTTCAAGCAATTCTCCCGCCTCAGCCTCCTGAGTCACTGGGGTTGCAGGCGCGTGCCACCATGTCTGGCTAATTTTTTGCATTTTTAATAGAGATGGGGTTTCACCATGTTAGCCATAGTGGTCTCCATCTCCTGACCTTGTGATCATCCCACCTCAGCTTCCCAAAGTGCTGGGATTACAGGCGTGAGCCACCACAGCGCCCAGCCGATATTACATGTCTTAAACTGATGTGTACCTGGGTGTTTATTGTACTTTGATTGTAGCTCACTGCAGCCTCGACCTTCTAGACTCAAGCAATCCTCCTGCCTCAGCTTCCCAAGTAACTATAGCTATAGGTGTGCCCCTGTTCGCCCAGTGCTGCACTTTTTTTTTGAGATGGATGGAGACTGTCACCCACACTGGAGTGTAGTGGTATGATCTCGGCTCACTGCAACCTCCACATCCTGGGTTCAATCAATTCTCCTGCCTCAGCTTCCTGAGTAGCTAGGACTACAGGCACATGTCACCATGCCTAGCTAATTTTTGTGTTCTTAGTACAGACTGGGTTTTGCAACAGTAGCCAGGCTGGTCTTGAATTCCCAAGCTCAAGCGATCCTCCCACCTTGGCCTCTCAAAGTGTTGGGATTACAGGCATGAGCCACTGCACCTGGCCATGCACTCTTCTTTAAGCCTTTTCCTATGGCAGAAATAAAATTTGTGACTTTTGCAGAGGGACACCAAGTGCCAAGGTCCACATTCAAAGGATCTAAGTGCCAGGTGCTTGTTGTCTGAACTGTTACCTCACTTTTCCCCTCACTACAGCCTGAGGACACTAGTGTGATGTTGTTAGCCATCACTAACAGCAGGGACACTGAGGCTCGGTACATCACCCAAGGCTGCACCAAGAAAAGAAATTTCAAGTGCTCAAGGGCCAGTATGGGGTTGGGGACAACAGGGCAGGGAGGTAACAGGCAGATGGTGATGGGGCCTGGCCAGCTGCAGTGAGGACTTTCGCTTCTGCTCCTAGGGAGGGGAGTCCTGTGAGGCTTTTGAGCAGAGGTGGGACCTGGCCTGACACCCGTGTTCACAGGTGACCTCTGGCTGCTGCCTGTTGGGAGGGCTGGCTTGGAGTGAGCAATTGGAAAGAGGCTGGGGCAGGTATTAGAGCCAGAGGGGATGGGGACCTGGAGGCCATGGGGATAAAAGGCAGCGTTCAGAATCAAGATCTGTTTGTGGGGGGCCAGGTGCAGTGGCTCCCACTTGCAATCCCAGCGTTTTGGGAGGCCAAGGTGGGTGGACCACCTGAGATCAGGAGTTTGAAACCAATATGGTGGCCAATATGGTGAAACCCCATCTCTGCCAAAATACAAACATTAGCTAGGTGTGGTGGTGGGCACCTGTAATTCCAGCTACTTGGGAGGCTGAGGCAGGATAATCATCACTTGAACCCCGGAGGCGGAGGTTGTAGTGATTAGAGATCACACCACTGCACTCCAGCCTCGGCAACGGCTAGACTGTCTCAACAACAAAAAAGTTTGCGGGCAGCACTGGCCACAGGGCGGAGAGATGTGGCCCAGGATGCTGCTCCAAATGGTGGTAGGAAGCTGGAAGGGGGCGGCAGGGGCCAAGGTGGGCATGGGCAGGCAAAATCCGCAAAACCCTAGAAAACGTGACTTGGTTTACAGATCACTACTGCCCTCTGGTGGTGATCAGCTTGGGCAACCCTGCATTCTGGAGGTTCAAAGTAGGAACAGGGTAGTGGGTGGATGAGAACTGAAGGTTGTGGGCTTCTGGGGCCTCTGGAGGAAGATTGTTCCAAGCAGTGGAACAGCATGTGCGAGGCAAGTACCCACAATGGCTGGAGGGCAAAGGACTAGAGTACCAAGACTCAGCTTCCAATATTCCACCAGGTTTCCCTCCCACCCACAAGATATGGGCTGCCTGAACAGCCCTCACAGCAGCCCAGAGAGCATCTGAAATCCTTTATTGGAACATCACTGCTGTTTGCCAAATAAAAGACACAGACAGCAGACAAACAGTGAAAACAGAGCCCAGTGACCAGAGCTGGCCCCTTAGCTGGGGACCCTCCCCTACTACCTGATGGACCAGCCTGGCGACCTCTGCCCCTCCCCGGACTCCCGGGCCTTTGGCATAATGCTGATGGGGGGCTGCAGGCAGTGAGGCCCCTTGACTCAAAGCAGAGACTTGAATGGGCACTGGAGAGTGGGGACAGTGGGGAGGGCGGGGAGGGTTGGGTGGGCCCCCCAGGCTGGGCCGAGCAGCGCAAGTGGAGGAGGCCAGGAGCAGGGGAGATGGCATCTATCTGTTTGCTGAAAAGGGGCGCATAGGGGCCTGCAAGCAGATGGTGGTGGCAGCTGGGGCAGGTCACACGCTGACATCCTTCTCATCGCCTGTCTTGGGAACAGCTTCCAGCAGCGGGTCCCTGGGACCCGCCTCCTCTCCCTCCTTGGCCTCGCTGGCCTTAGAGTTCGGGACCCAGAGGCCGGAGTCAATGCAACGCTGCATGTGGTACTTTGCGTCCTGCAAGGAGAAGAGCAGGCAGGTGAGGCAGGGCTGCCACCCAGTGGCCTCCCTGTTCTCCCCTGCACATCCCCAAGCTGGCTTCCTGCTCATTTTATTTTACTAATTTATTTATTTAGAGACAGAGTCATGCTCTGTCGCCCAGATTGGAATGTAGTGGTGTGATCTCGGCTCATTGCAACCTCTGCCTTCCAGGTTCAACCAATTCTCCTGCCCCAGCCTCCCGAGTAGCTGGGATTACAGGCACCTGTCACCACGCCTGGCTAATTTTTGTACTTTTAGTAGAGATAGGGTTTTGCCACGTTGGCCAGGCTGCTCTCGAACTCCTGACCTCAGGTGATCTGCCCGCCTCAGCCTCCCAAAGTGCTGCCCAGCTGGAACTTTAAATTTTATTTAACTTTAATTTAAATTTAGATAGTGCAATCTAGAAAAAAAGCCAGCAAATTTTTTTGGTAAAGGGACAGACTAAATATTTCTGTTTCTGCCAGCCATATGGTCTCCGTCACGACTCAACTCTGCTGCGGTAGAGCAAGATCGGTTGTGGGTGACAGGGAAACAACTGAGCATAGCTGCTTTGTTCCAATAAAACTTTATTATAAAAGATAGGCAGTGAGTCCGCAAGCTTCGGATTGCAGGACCTGGTCTAGATGGCTATGCCCATAGAAGCTTCTAGAACCTGAGGTCCAGTCCTGCAACTAGACCCATTTTACAGATGAGAAAACCAGTGTGGCCAACCAGTGAGCCAAGTGGTAGGAACAGCGTTAAAGTGTGTCCTACTTAGATTCAAACTCTATTACCATTTCCAAAAATACAGCCAGTGAGACCCTGTCTCTATAAAAACAAATATATATTGCAAAGATTGCAACCTCAATTATAGGATTTAGTTGATTTCAAAGTCACTATATTTGTGGAGAAATTATAAAAACATATTTTTTTAAAAAATTAGCCAGGTGTCATGGTGTCAGCCTATAATCCCAGCTACTTGGGGAGGCTGAAGTGGGAGGATCACTTGAGCCTAGGAGGTCAAAGTTGCAGTCAGGGTAAGAGAGGAAGACCCTGTCTCTCAAGAACAAGCAGTCAAAATCCAATTAACATCCAGCATTTACCAGTCCCTGCCATGTGCTCAGCTCCCTTCCCCAAACATTTTGTGGGCTGATACTGACAGAAAACATGGTTTGGATAAGGAAACTGAGGCCAGACACCGTCACAGTTAACAGTGACTGTCAGTCACGAGGGACATGGGCTGAAAGCTCAGCAATCATCTGCTGGATGTTGGGATACAGTAGGTGCTCAATAAATGTGGGCATATGCCAAGGTGACACAACCCCCCGACTTCTTGGAGAAGCCTCGGAGGAGCACTTTCACCAGCCAGCTTCAGAGACGCAGGGCTGGGGGGAAGACACGTGGCCTGCTGAAAAGGCATGGAAGGCAAGGGTTACTCACGGTGGGGTCCATTTTGCTGATGGCATCTTGCAGCATCTGCACATCCTTCACATCGAAGCACTTCTGGAGTTCCTGGGGGTGCAGAGGAGCTGGGGTCAGGGGCTGGGTCCCTGTGGCCCTGGGGGTCTCGCTCAGGGCCCTCCTGCTGCCCACCTGGCCCGGGGAACCGCACCTCGGGGAGGGACTCGTAGACCTCAACAGGGTCCAGGCCGCCAGGGCCGAGTCGCTTCTTGCGCTCCTCCTCCTCGTACTCCTTCATGGCCTTCTCAATGCGCAGCTTGGCACGGCCTCGCACACGCTCCTTGAAGGCTTCCAGCTCGTCATTGAAGCCCTCCATGTACTGGCGATCAGCTGTCTATGGGGGTTGGGCAGTGTTCACTGGACCCAGCCCAATGCTCAGAAGGGACTGGGGAGCCCAGGACCCTCCAGCTGCAGCTCCTCAGAGGCGCCTCAGAGGCGTCCCAAGTCTGTTCCTGACATACATGAGGGGGTCCCTAAGGCTTGGGCTCCCCCAGCCAGGGACCTCATCTGGCATTTGCTAAAGACCACCTGCTTGGGAGCCCTGCTTTACCGCAGATGTGCGACACTCACGTCCTCAGTGTCCCTGCATAGGCGCCTCTAACTTAACATAGCCACCTCCCAGCCTCCCAGTGTCCCTGCAGCCTGCCTTGTCCTTGGTCTCCCCAATCTCGGTAAGAGTAGCCCTGTTCCTGCAGGTGCGCAGGTTAAAAACTCTAGAGGCTGGCAGGTGCCTGTAACCCCAGCTACTCGGAAGGTGGAGGCATGAGAATCACTTGAAC
>NW_016107578.1:460976-466148 GCF_001604975.1 Cebus imitator | reverse complement strand
TGCTCAGGCTGGAGTGCAATGGCACAATCTCAGCTCACTGCAACTTCTGCCTCCCAGGTTCAAGCGATTCTCCTGCCTCAGCCTCCTGAGTAGCTGGGATTACAGGCATGCACCACCATGTCCAGCTAATTTTGTATTTTTAGTAGAGACGTGGTTTGTCCATGCTGGTCAGGCTAGTTGTGAACTCCCAAGCTCAGGCGATCTGCTTGCCTCGGCCTCCCAAAGTGCTGGGATAACAGGCATAAACCACTATGCCCAGTCTCCACTTTTTTTTTTTTTTTTTAAATGCGGTTTTGCTCTGTCACCCAGGCTAGAATGCAGTGGCACACCATAGCTTACAAGCTTCTGAGCTCAAGTGGTCCTCTGCCTCAGGCTCCCAAATAGCCGAGACTACAGTACTCAGCCACCAAGCCTGGCCTGACGTCCACTTTTAAATTCTGGCAGGATCGGCCCAGCTCTCTCCCCTCCCTGGCCCCGCCGTCTCCTAACTAGGATGCTGTGATTGGAGGGGTTTGAGTCCCCGTGGACAGGAGTCGGCCTTGCCCAGAGCACTGTGGGCTGGTCCCCTGAGGAGGGGGCCTCTGGCCACCTAGCAGCTCAGGGCCCCTACCTTAATCTTAGTGAAGAACTGCCGGAAGCAGGCCCGGGGGTCCACCTTCAGGCTCTTGGCCAGCTCCAGTATAAACTGCATGACGATTGTCTGGTGGGCCACCTGCTCCATGAGCGCACATTTCTGCCAGGGACAACAGGCAGTGTCACCAAGTGGCGGCGAGTGGCAGCACCTTTTCACAGCCCTGGGGAAAGCTGCACTCACCTCCTCCACCTCTAGGTCAATGCACCAGATGACCAGGTAATTGGCCGTCTCCTCACACACCAGGTGGACATTGTCCGACAGGTACTTTTGACTGTCATCCCAGCGGCGGAGCATGCCTGTGGGAAGATGCTGGCAAGGTGCTGGAGGGCCCTGGAGACAAAGGGCCTGCCCTGACCTGGCTCCCCCATAACCCACACGCCCCACTCACCAAAGTGCTTGATCTGTTTCTCATACTTTTCCACGAAGGTCTTGTGTTTCTGCTCCCTCACCTCCTCTGAGTCCTCCTCTGCCTTCTCAGGCTTGGTATTGACCATGCTCTGTGGTAGGGTGAGAAGGGGAGTGGGCTGGGGCAAGGCTGCAGAGCGCCTCGAGCGCGGCCGGGCGGGCCGTGGCCGCAGCGCCCATCCCATCCACGGCGGAGGTGGTGACGAAGCCATGAGCATCAAGGTGGCGGGAGCGTGGGCATGGGCCTTGGGGCAGATCAGAGGAGGGGACCGGTGGGGTGTTTCATCCGCCTGTCCCCCCAAACCTGTCCCCCCTCCCCACGTGGCCCCCCCAACCCCCACACCACACTTCAATTTCACCACCAGGGTCCTCCCCTGACTTGGCATTGGGTGCGCATGCGTCCTGGCTGCATGCTCACTGGCTGCGCATGCGCACTGCCCGCCCCGCCCGCCCCGCACACCTTGCTGAAGCCATCTTTGCTGAGCGTGTCCACGTTCCAGGGCATGCTCTTCTCCTTCTTGCGCATCTCCTCCAGCTTCTGCTCCCAGCTTCGCTCCTCCTTGCGCAGCTGCTGCGCTTCAGCCTGCAGCCGCTCCAGCTCTGCCTTGCCACCCTCGGCCACCTCCAGCTCCTTCAGCTTCCTCTGGCACTCGGCCACCTTGCGCTTGCACTCGCGGCAGCCCCTGTCCAGTTCCTCCTTCTCCTTCTGGAACTGCTCCATGCGCTCCACCCGGGCCTGCGGGCGGGAACGGCCTGTCACTCTGAGGAGCGGCCTGCCCCTTACCCCCAGCCCCATACTCAACCCCTGCACCTGAGATAGCCCCGCGAAAAAGTCTGCATCCACCTCCAGTGCCCTGGTCTCCCAACTTCCGTCCTTGCCCCGACAGGTTCCAGTGCACACCCAAGCGGGGTCAGGTTCCTCCATCCTCTGCTGAGAACCCTCGCGGCTCCCATTTCACTGAGAGCAAAGTCCAAGTCGTCACTACAGCCTATGTGGGCCTGCACAATCTACCCTGTCAATCCTCCTTCCATCCACACTGGCCCCTCACTTTTCTCATCTTTTCTTGAGCCCTTTTTTTTTAAGATAGGGTCTCTCTCTGTAGTCCAGGTTGGAGTGCAGTGACCGGAAGATGACTCACTGCAGCCTCGACCTCCCTGGGCTTAGGTGATCCTCCCACCTCAGCCTCCTGAGTAGCTGGGACTACAGGTATGCACCACCACGCACAGCTAATTTTTGTATTTTCAGTAAAGACGGGGTTTCACCACGTTGCCCAGCCTGGTCTTGAAGTCCTGGATTCAAGCAATCCTTCTACCTTGGCCTCCCAAAGTGCTGGGACTACAGGCAGGAGCCACTGCATTCTGCGGAGCCAACTTCTTTCTTGAACCTTAAGACCTTCCCACTGACTGTTCCTACTACCTGGAGTGCTTTTCCCTCAGATCCTGCCACAGCTGACTCCATGGCACCCTAGCCATCTGGGCTCCATGTTGCCTTAGCGAGGACCCCTTCCCCAGCCACCTTCCTGATGATGACAACCTCCCCCCACCCCTGCCTGGCATTCCCTGCCTCCTCAGCACCAGCCACCGCTAACGTCATATGACAATTGTTTATCATGTTCTGCGTACTGCCCCCAAGCCCTCCTCTATACATGTGGGAATGTGTTCACCACTTTGTCCCCAGAGCCAGGAACTTGGCCTGGTACAAAGCAGGGACTCAGCACATGCTTGTTTTTTTGTTTTTGCTTTTGTTTGGTTTTGTTTGAACAACGTCTCGTTGTCATGCAGACTAGAGTGCAGGGTGTGACCATGGCTCACTGCAGCCTCGAGCTCCTAGGCTCAAGCAATCCTCCTGCCTCAACCTCCCAAGTAGATGGGACTACAGGTGCACACCACCCTGCCTAGCTAATTTTTTATTTTTTATAGAGATGGCGTCTTGCCATGTGGCCCAGGCTGGTCTCAAACTCCTGTGCTCAAGCCATCCACCTGCCTCGGCCTCCCAAAGTGCTGAAATTATAGGTGTGAACCACTGTGCCCAGCCAGGAAATGCTTGTTGAGTGAATAAGTAATGAGATGCCCAGTGGAGGCCTAAACACTGTCTCCAGCTGTCAGCCTTCGCCTCCAACCTGGAGCCACCCTCACTCACACTTGGTCCCCTTCCCTGCTCCTCCCCCCACCCCCATCAAGCTGCTTCTGCCTGGTGTCCCTACAGGCATCTCTAACTCCATGCCCAAAACTGAACTATCTTTCCTCCTCAGAACCAGGTCCTCTGCAGTATTCTCCCTCAACAAAGGCCCTGCCTCTCTTCCCTTCTTCTTTCTTTTTTTTTTTTTTGTGAGACAGAGTTTCGCTCTTGTTGCCAGGCTCGAGTGCAATGGCGCCATCTTGGCTGACTGTAACCTCCGCCTCCGGGTTCAAACGATTCTCCTGCCTCAGCTTCCCAAGTAGCTGAGATTACAGGCATATGCCACTACTCCCAGCTAATTTTGTATTTTTAGTAGAGATGAGGTTTTACCATATTGGTCAGGCTGGTCTTGAACTCCTGACCTCAAGTGATCCACCCACCTGGGCCTCCCAAAGTGTTGGGATTACAGGCATGATTACAGGCATCTAGAAGGCACCGGGCCCCCTTCTGGATGTTTATTTGGTCTACCCATAGCCTTGCCCCAGGATCACTGTCAAGGACCCCTTGGCTCTATCTCCAGCCCAGCGTGCCCTGCTGAGACCCAGCTTGGTGTCCAGCTGCTTCCCGCATATTCCAGCCCCAGGCACCTCCTCTTTCTGCTGATAATAGTGCCTCACTCCCTATCTCGCTCAGACCTCCACCTGGGCCCCATTGGATTGTTCAGGCCTCTCCTGAGACCCCTGCATGCTCCACCATCATCTCTCCTGACTCTCAGTGCAGCCTGCTCTACCCAGAGCCACTAATCAAACCCTGAAATGTACCATCATCTCCGATCACTGTCATTCCCTAATCCAGGCACAGCTGCCGCCAGAGAGGCCTGTGAAGCCAGTGCATCACCACAGCCCTCCCCACTACCACACCTTGGGGGGCTCTGAATTCAGATGGGACTCCTGATCCCCGCATCCTGGTCCTGGGTCCCAGGCAGATGCTGGCCCTCATGGTTCCCCAAAAGCACAGGCTGTCTTGCCTCTTGGCCTCTGCGGTCCCCTTACCTGCTTTGCACCCAAACCTCAGCTTCAACAGAACCTTCCCCAGATATCCCCTGGCTGGGGCACCACTGATCCCCCAAAGGACCAACTGTGACCATCTGGTGATATGGTGAGGGTTCTGGAGGACAGCCTTGGGGTACAAGCCCTGGGGTCCTAGCCCACAGCCACCATGTACTGGCTCAGTGCCCCTGGGCCATCTCCTAACTTTCTGGAACCTCGGTTTTCTCATCTGTCAAACAGTCAACAATGCTGACGGCACAGGCTTATATTGGAAGAGACAAAGGAGATCATTAAAGTCAAATGTCCAGAGCCATTCGGGCCCTGGGCATGCACCCTTCTTGTGCTGGCCAGGGTCATTACCATCTGTGCAAAGAGACAATCTCAATCTCTCTCTCTCTCTCTCTCTCTCTCTCTCCCCCTCCCCCCCCCTCCCCCCCCCCTTTCCTCTCTTATCTCTCTCTCTCTGGGGACTATTCTGGGGCTTAAAAAAGGAAATGTCCTTCAAATGCTTAGCTTGATTTCTGGCCCAGAGTACATGCTCAATAACTGGAAGTGATTGTTACTACGAGGTCACAGCACCCAGCTCTGCCACTGACAGGAGATGGAACTTTGTCAATGTCACTGAAACCTTTCCTGGCCTGGGTCTTCCTCTCTGTGAAATGGAGTCTCCCAGGATCGCTGTGAGGATTGAATGAGTAACTCTATGGAACATGCTTCCAACACAGCCCTTGGTAGGTGAGTCCCACTGTTACCATCTCCGTCCTTGTCGCCGCCACCCAAATGGTCTGCTGACTCATTTCTGTGCCTTGTATGAGGCTGTGTCCCCAAGTTCTAGGGCAAGGCCAGGCAGAGCTGGCCCCTATTCTAATACCGAAGGGGACTGACACAGCCAGCATGAGCCTCAGTTTCCCCCATAAGGATAAGGGGTCAAGAAGGCCTACATGCTTGGGAAAAAAAAAAAAAAA
>NW_016107578.1:452849-460366 GCF_001604975.1 Cebus imitator | reverse complement strand
TTAAAAAAAAAAAAAAAAGTTGCTCGGTGCAATGGCTCACACCTATAATCCCAGCACTGTGGGAGGCCAAGGCGTGCAGATCACAAGGTCAAGGGATCAAGATCATCCTAGCCAACAAGGTGAAACCCCGTCTCTACTAAAAATACAAAAATTAGCCGGGTGTGGTGGCATGCGCCAGTAATCCCAGCTACTCGGGAGGCTGAGGCAGGATAATCGCTTGAACCCATGAGGTGGAGGTTGCAGTGAGCTGAGATTGCACCACTGAACTCCAGCTCAGCGACAGAGCAAGACTCTGTCTCAAAAACAAAACAAAACAAACCCATAAAAATTAGCGAGGCATGGTGGCATGCGCCTATATTCCAAGCTACTTGGTAGGCTGAGTCAGGAGAACTGCTTGAACCTGGGAGGCGAAGGTTGTGGTCAGCCAAGATGGCACCACTATACTTCAGCCTGGGCAACAGAGCAAGACTCCATCTCAAAAAAAAAAAGCAGCTTGTGGACTCTGCACCTCCCTTTCTCCACGATGGGCCTGTGTCACCCTGGAGCCTGCCCGCCACCCTGCAAGCCACTGCTGGGCAGCCACCACTCTCCCCAATGTCCTCTGAGCAGCCGCCAGGGAGGCCACAGCTAAAAAAGGCCTCTTGGAGTTGGTGAGGACGGCAGCCTGCCCAGCCTGGCTTTACACCTCCCATTCGGGAGAGGCTGTAGCAGGCTGGGCATGGGAGAAGCCACCTCAGAAAGCAGGGCCCACAGGTGTCACTACCCTCCTGCCTTACAGTTAGGGAAACTGAGGCTCACAGAATCTCAATGTTATACAACTCATTAGAAGAAAACACTAACAGCAGCTGTCTCTGGGCAGGAGAGTCAGCTAGCTGGGGCTGGGAAAAAGGACTCATTTGTCCCTTTCTGGAACCTTTGGGATTTTTTTTTTTTTGGAGACGGAGTTTCACTCATGTTACCCAGGCTGGAATGCAATGGCACGATCTCAGCTCACCGCGATCTCCGCCTCCTGGGTTCAGGCAATTCTCCTGCCTCAGCCTCCTGAGTAGCTGGGATTACAGGCACGCACCACCATGCCCAGCTAATTTTTTGTATTTTTAGTAGAGACGGCGTTTCACCATGTTGACCAGGATGGTCTCGATCTCTTGACCTCGTGATCCACCCGCCTCGGCCTCCCAAAGTGCTGGGATTACAGGCTTGAGCCAACGTGCCAGGCCCTGGGATTTTTTTTTAAGAGACAAGGTCTTAGGTCGGGCTTGGTGGCTCACACCTATAATCCCAGCACTTTGTGAGGCTGAGGCGGGTGGACTGCCTGAGCTCAGGAATTTGAAACCAGCCTGGGCAACATGATGAAACCCTGTCTCTACCAAAACGTACAAAAATTGGCTGGGCATGGTGGTGTGCACCTGTGGTCCCAGCTACACAGGAGGCAGAGGTAGGAGGATCACTTGAGCCTGGGAGGTGGAAGTTGCAGTGAGCCAAGGTGGTGCCACTGCACTCCAGCCTGGGTGACACAGCAAGACTATGTCTCCGGGGGAAAAAAAAAAAAAAATTGAAAAAAAAAAAAAAAAAAAAAAAAAAAAAAAAAAAAAAAAAAAAAAAAAAAAAAAAAAAAAAAGACAAGGCCTTGCTATGTTGTTCAGGATGGACTCGAACTGCTGGGTTCAAGTGATCCTTCTGCCTCAGCCTCTGAGTAGCTGGGACTATAGGCATGCAACACCACATTGGACTACAGAATTTTTTAATGACAAGCAAGAATTATTTAAATGATGATGATAATAGCTACTGCCCCAAAAGTATTACAAATATTAAATGAATAAGGTCACCCTTACAACAACCCTGTGAGGTGGACATCATTCAGATCTCAGGTGGGAAACTGAGGCACAGTGCTCAAACAATTCCCTGGCAGTCACCAGCAGGTGAGTGATACAGACAGAGCCAAAATTTGAATCTAGTCAGGCCTGTGCTCAGAACCACAACGATCTTTCCTTCCCCTCCACAATGCTTCCTTCCAGACCTGCCCCAAGTTTTCCTGACCCAGTCTTAATTCATTATTAACAAAGATCTCACAAGAAGTGGGGCCATATTATCCCAGGTTTTACACGGGCTCAAAGGGGTTTCTTCTGAGTCTTGCCGAATCAAAGGAATAAGCAGCAAGGGGCAGGGCTGGGATTGGAACCCAAGCTTGCCTGTCCTTGAACCTGTGCTGGAGACGATGAAACCCCCTGCCTCCCTTACGCGCCACTACAGCCACCGGGTTCTCAGCGGCAGGACAGGGAAAGCTCTGTGCCAGAGGGAGGAGGGTGTGGCAGGTACACTACACTGCAGGAGGGGGCCCCCCCACCCAGCAGGACCAAACCATTCTCCACAGTAGTAAAGATTAACCTCTTTATGTGACAGAAATAGGTCTTCCCAAGAATAGTCTTTGGAGCTTTGCAGAAGTTTTAAATATTTCATAATAAAATGTTACACACGGCAAGAAATAGAAGCGCTAGAACTTTCTTCCCACACTCCAGTGGCTCGCTTGGCAGGTACACTACCCAGGAGACTCAGGATTTAAGGAATAGGTCTGGAGGTAGGACTGGGAGCCAGATGAAGAAACTATTGTCGTATTCCGGTGTATTCTGGAAGGATGGAGAAGGGACCTTCTAGTTGTTTCTGGATAAATGATGGGGAGTTGGCCTATGGGAGGATGGGGTAAGAGATCCTCACCAGAAGGTTCTGAGAGGTATATGCCTCTAGTTTAAGAGTACAACATGGCTAGGTGCAGTGGCTCACGCCTGTAATCCCAGTACTTTGGGAGGCTGAGGCAGGTGGATCACCTGAGGTAGGGAGTTCAAGATCAGCCTGACCAACATAGAGAAACCCCCTCTCTACTTAAAATACAAAATGAGCCTCTCGTGGTGGCGCATGCCTGTAATCCCAGCTACTCAAGAGACTGAGGCAGAAGAATCGCTTGAACCCGGGAGGCGGAGGATGCAGTGAGCTAAGATAGCGCCATTGCACTCCAGCCTGGGTGACAAGAGAGAAACTCTGTCTCAAAAAAAAAAAGAGTACAACAGACACTGGTAAGTGGATGCAGGCACTCTGATTTGGAGGAGCAAGAGGTTAAACCTTTAAGTCTTAGTCACCTCATTGGCTTGTGAGCACTGAGGGGGTGGCAGGATATGGATCACTCAGGGATTCTGGGGTCTGGATTTGGGGGTTCTGTTGTGGGCAGACAGACGGAAGGGTTAGTGAATTTAGAATCAGACGAGGAGACTCCCTGGATAAGAGCAGGGACAATTTAGATAGCAGAGAGTAGCTCATCAGGCTGGGGACACAAGGTGGGGTGGGTTTGGGATCCTGGGCTTGAGTTAGGGGAAAGTTTCCAATGCTGGCGAAGCTCATGCAGGAAGCCAGTCTGGGAGGTGGGTGGTGACAGAGTCGGCAATACCAAGTAGGGGCAGGGGCCTCTGGCTGGACCGGAAGCCACGTGGGCAGGATTTCCTGGTATAATGGGAAATGCCTCTACCAGAGGCCAAAGGAGAGGCTGGAATGTGAGGCTCCATCGGGGTGGAGCTGGTAGTTAGATCCAGAGGGGAACCAGGTTCCAAAACCCAAGTCCTCGGTGAGACTAAGGACCCTGAGGGGGCAAGGGTCTACACTCTGGGAAGGGGGTCCTGGGTGTTGGCAGAAGTCCCAGGCCAGGAACAAGAATATCAGGGTAGCATAGAGTTCCTTGTTCTGTTTAGAAAATGAGTGGTGACTCCGGATCTGAATGGGAACCTGGGATCAAGATCCCAGGAAGTAGATCCCAGGACAGACCAAAGTATTGGGGTTTCAAACTGTAGGGGTGGGGGAGGGGGCGATGGGAGATTCCAGATAGGAAGTGGATACCCGAATAGGATCAGGATCATCCAGAAGAATTTGGGGTCCAAACCTCGAGCCAGTTCTGGGTGAAAACGTTAGGTCCCAGACAGAGTTAGGGAGATCCCCCCAAGACTGGTCTAGGGGAGGCTAGACTATGAAGAACTTCTATGGGGTGAATAGGGAATCCCACGAAAAAATCGGAGCGTGGGGGTGAGGGGTGGTGGAGATCCCGGGCAGGGACTCAGGGTCCCTGTGGTACTGGGGTCCCGGAGTTTAATCGAGGCTTCTGAAAGTCCAGACTGTGGGGGTGAGAATCCTAGGTGTGAACAGCGGGGTCCCTGGGCAGTATCGGGGATCACAACTCTGGGGATCACAACTTCCCCCGGAGTGGGGAAAGGAATGGGCGCGCGCGCCTTACCTGGTGCCGCCAACGGAAGAGGCTGGCCGTGTCGATGTTGGGGTGCGTCTCATCTTCATCATCAGACACCTCAATGTGGTCCCACACACTGTAGTCCACCATCTTGCCTCGGCGGCCCAGCCCGCTCCGGCTCGGGTGGTGGCGGTGGCGGCAGCACCGGAGACTCGGTGAGCGGAGCCCCGCCCCTTCCGCTTCCGCCCGACTGCGGGAAACCCCGCCCTCTCAGACGTCACATCCTTAGTAACCGCGGCAGCGGCACTGGCTACAGAGCCTGCCTTAAAGGACCCTGCGCAAGTGTTCCGGACCCCTGGAGTTCCCTCAGAGGACTACCTCTTTGGGCGCCAGGTCTCAGCTAGGCCTCCTCGGGATGGGGGCATACGTGTGGGCGCTACAACTCCAAGCCCCCCTTATCTCCCGCCGCCCCGCGGTGGGCGTTTGGGGCGGCAGCGAGGGGACGGTTGATGAGGCAGAAAGAACTGTCCCCTCAGCCACGCCGCAGTGACGTCTGCAAGGGGTAGGGACATGGGGGAAGGCTCTCCCCCCACCCCTCGTAAACGGGGACCTAAACCTGCGCTTGAGAGGGGCGCTTGATGACTCTGACTTTCTCAGTTCGAGGACTGACCTGCCCTGGGGGTGTCTAAATCGAGGGCGGTATGGCCCTCCCCTTGCGGGGTTAAACGTGGAGTGGAGATTGTGGCCCTGCCTTGGGAACTGGGGTTTCCCCGCCTCGGACAACAGCCTTCTCCTCGTCCTCCAGCTCCTGCCATTCGCAGTGAGGACTCGCGCGCGCGCACACACACACAATCACCGGGAGACCCCCAGCGGGTCTCGGCACCCCTCCCCGCGAGGCCGCTGGGTGTCGCTAGAGTCTAGCCCGCAGCGCGCACTCCTGGCCCCGCGCTTGGTGGGGGGGGATCGCGGAGGGGTGAAAGGGGGCTTTCCTTGTCGTCACAGTCTAGGGCCACGCGTAGCCCCTCCCCGTTCGTCTGGGGGTCCCCTTCCTCCGCCGGGGCTCTAAGGACTCCATTACTCTAAGCATGCCGGGCCCCAGCCTCACACTTCCATGCATCCCAATCCACGCTTTGATACCGGGATAATAGGCCGTGTTGCAGCCTCGGGCCAGGATTATCTCAGATTAACGGATGCTCCGTCGTGGGGAAGGCTGGATAGGAGGAGCTCCAGCCACCCGGGTGAAGGGCGCCTCTTCCTAGTCTCCCCTGGAGCAGACGTTGGAGGCGCGGCCTGGAGACAGCGAGCGAAGGTCTCCAGATGGGGGTGGATTTCCCGGTGCATTGAGTAGGAGGGGCCATTGGACAAAAACGCCCTTCGGCCGCCGCCTCTCCCCCTCGCGCTTCATTCAAACCCGCGAGTGGGCGGGCAGCAGCGGGGGAGTCCCCCTCTCCTCCCCCTCCCTCTTCCCCTCCACCCTGGCAGTCCAGCACATCAGAGGCCGTCACAGCTCGAGCACGCGCGCTCACGGACCCACACCCCGGCGGCTCTCACAATCGCGCACACACATACACACACACACCAGCAAACAAAGGGTCTGGACACCCCCGTCCCCTCCTGCCCCCCAGGCCGGAGAGGGCAGGGCATCCCCTCCCCAGCCCCCCCGCAAGGTAAGCTTGGGGCTGCGAGCTGCGGTGGGGAGGGGGACCCAGTGCCGTGGAGGGAGGGAGCCAGGACGGTAGGGGGTTCCCCGGCTCCCCAGGAAAGCCGTCCTCCCACCCCCACCGTACGCCCTGTAGGGCTTCGGTCGGGTCATCAGGCTGTGGATGTTTGGAGAGAATCCCAGATGTCGCGGATTCCCGGATATGTGCGGGGTCTCTCTTCCCGGCTTTGGAGCCTGGAGCTGCCCAGCTTCAGCAAAACAGGGTCCCCGGTGCCTCAGCTTCCAGAACTGGGGACAGGGCGCCGGAAGCGTCCCCATCAACGCCAAGCATTTCCTAATTTGCCGGCACAGCACCTCCAGCCCTGGGGACTGAGAAGGAGAGACACCCCTAAGTTGCTTTGTACTGTCCCTCTGTCCCTGGTCCCCACCCACCCCCATCTGTGCAAACCCTGCTGTGTCTCTTCTGCCTGTGGTTTGGGGGGGGGTAGAGGAAATTGGGAACGCTTTTTGGGGCCACCCTTGCTGCTTCTGCTACATCCCACAGCCACGTACCACTGAGCTGCGGGCCCGGCAGGCGGCTTTCCCTTCCTGAGTCTCAATTTCCTCATCTGTAAAGTGGGTAATGACACACACCTAGGATTCCGAGATCTCTTGAGCACAGAACCTACTTTTGCGCCATCATTTTATTTATTAGCTCATTTTACGTCTGTTTTCCAAGTACCTACTATGTGCTGGGCACTGTGGCCAGGCTTTGGGGCAGCAGCAACCTACAAACCCAGCAGGGGTCCCTGCTCCTGGCTGGTGAGGAAGCAGGACCCCTGTATAAATAGACAGATCCGCGAGGGTGATTTCACACTATGAAGACTAAAATTCTGTCCTCAGACTCAGAGAGACTAGGGAGAAAGGCACTCAAGATTAAAGGAGGGGCAGGCCACAGTGGCTGACGCCTGTAATCCCAGCACTTTGGGAGGCTGAGGCAGGCAGATCACTTGAGGTCAGGAGTTGGAGACCAGCCTGGCCAACATGGTAAAATCCCATCTCTACCAAAAATACAAAAATTAGGTGGGCGTGGTGGTGCGCCCCTGTAATCCCAGCTACCCAGTAGGCTGAGGCAGGAGAATTGCTTAAACTGGGGAGAAGGAGGTTGCAGTGAGCCAAAATCATGCCACTGCACTCCAGCTTGGGCGACAGAGCAAGACTCTGCCTCAAAAAGAAAGAGAGAGAGAGAGAGAGAGAGAGAGAGAGGGAGGGAGGGAGGGAGGGAGGGAAAGAAAGACAGAAAGACAACATTAAATGAGCTTTCTGGATTCTGCCTGCCTTCTTTCTTGGGTCTGAGCTCCATGAGGGCAGGGTCAGGTCTAGAATAGTGCCTGGCACACAGTAGGTGTTCAATAAAAGTTGAATGAGCCTGGCACTGTAGTGTGAGCCTGTAGTCCCAGCTACTCAGGAGGCCGGCTGGAGGATCCCAGCAACACCCGTCTGTAAAAAAAAATAAAAACAAAAATAAATCCTTCACTGGGCCTGGTGGCACACACCTGTAGTCCCAGCTCCTCAGAATTGCTTGAACCTGGGAGTCAGAGGTTGCAGTGAGCTGATATAGTGCCATTGCACTCCAGTCTGGGTGACAAGAGCAAA
>NW_016107578.1:451821-452806 GCF_001604975.1 Cebus imitator | reverse complement strand
TGCTTGAACCTGGGAGGCAGAGGTTGCAGTGAGCTGATATAATCCCATTGCACACAAATATGGGTAAAAAAAGCAAAACTCCATCTCAAAAAAAAAAAAAAAAAATCTTAAATGAATTAAAGAGGGGATTAGATGTAAGACTAGATTCTAGAACTGTAGATTAGGAAGAAGGCTTAGTATAAACCAGTCCACCACCACCTTCCCCTTGAATTTGATACAAGAGACAGTGAGTCTCAGAATGTCAACATTTCTACAAAATCAAAGATGGGCCCTGCACAGGGGCTCACGTCTGTAATCCCAGATGTTTGGGAGGCTGAGGTGGGAGCATCGCCTGAGCCCAGGAAATCGGGGCTGCAGGGAGCCATGATCATGTCACTGCGCTTCAGCCTGGGAGACAGAGTGAGACTGTCTCACCAAAAAAAAAAAAAAAAAAGAAGATGGTGAAAGCAAGGGTTGTGCACAGCTGGGGACAGAGACCAGAACCGAGCACTCGAGCACTCGGTCCTCTAGGAACTCATGGTGTCCTGCCAGTGCCCACCTTTTCCCACATAGCATATAGACACAGCACTGCATTCATCTATTCAATATTTATTCAGCACCTACTATGTACCAGGTGCCAGGGACACAGCAACAAACAGAACAAAACCCCTTGCCCCAGTGGAGCTGACTTTTAGTGGAGGAAACTGAAACAAAATACCATGATCAAAAAGATACAGCTACACACTGTGACTAGGATACTGATGGAAATAGAGGGCGTGGCTGGTATTTAGAAAGACAGCCTGGAGGAGTTGAATTCAGCGCACACACACTCAAACCCAGACAAACGTAATCCCACTAAACTCATCACGGATGAGCGGCTGTCAAAAAGTCTGAACAATGCCCTGAGGCCCCATGGGTACTGAGTGACTGAGCAGAGATTTAAACCTGGAACCTGCGTTTCTTTTTCTTGGTTTTTTTTTTTTTTTTTTTTTTTTTTTTTTTTTTT
>NW_016107578.1:447261-449806 GCF_001604975.1 Cebus imitator | reverse complement strand
GCAATGGCACGATCTCGGCTCACCGCAACCTCCGCCTCCTGGGTTCAGGCAATTCTCCTGCCTCAGCCTCCCGAGTAGCTGGGATTACAGGCACGCGCCACCATGCCCAGCTGATTTTTTGCATTTTTAGTAGAGACGGGGTTTCACCATGTTGACCAGGATGGTCTCGATCTCTTGACCTCGTGATCCACCCGCCTTGGCCTCCCAAAGTGCTGGGATTACAGGCGTGAGCCACTGCGCCCGGCCCTTTCTTGTTTTTTTTTTGAGACAGAGCCTTGCTCTGCCATGCACTCGCTGGAGTGGGGTGGCTCTATCTCAGCTCACTGCAACCTCCGCCTCCCGGGTTCAAGTGATTCTCCCGACTCAGTCTCCTGATTAGCTGGGCTTACAGGTATGCACCACCATTCCCACATGATTTTTTGTATTTTTAGTAGAGACAGGGTTTCACCACATTGGCCAGGCTGGTCAAGAACTCCCAAACTCAGGTGATCCAACCACCTTGGCCTCCCTAAATGCTGGGATTACAGGCATGAGCCACTGCTCCCACTTTTCCTTTCTTTTTAAAGACTGGATCATGTTCTGTCACCCAGGCTGGAATGCAGTGGCAATCGCAGCTCATTTGCAGCCTCAAACTCCTGGGCTCAAGCAATCCTTCTGCCTCAGCCTCCTGAGTGGCTGGGATTACAGGCACACACCACCATGCCTGGCTTTTTTTTTTTTTTTTTTTCATTTTACTTTAAAGATGGGATCTCCAAGAGTTGGAGGCTGCAGTGAACTATGATTGCACCTCTGCATACCAACCTGGGTGACAGCAGGAGACTCTACCTCAAAAAAGAAAAGAAAAGTGGGGTATCGCTATGTTCCCCATGCTGGTCTCAAATCGCTGGCCTCAAGCAATTCCCCTGCCTCGGCCTCCCAAAGTGCTGGAAATATAGGCATGAACCACTGCACCCAGCCTCCAGAACTACATTTCTAGACACTGTGAAATACTGTTTCCCACTGCACCTATACACAGGACACCCCCCCACACACACACCTACACATTCATATTACAGTCACACAGGCACAACAACCTCTTTGTTTTTTTTGGTGACGGAGTCTCATTCTGTCTCCAGGCTGGAGTGCAGTGGCGCGATCTCGGTTCACTGCAACCTCCGCCTCCTGGGTTCAAGTGAGACTACAGGTACACACCACCACACCCAGCTAATTTTTGTATTTTTAGTAGAGACGGGGTTTCACCATGTTGCCCAGGATGGTCTTGATCTCTTGACCTTGTGATCTGCCTGCCTCAGCCTCCCAAAGTGCTGGGATTACAGGTGTGAGCCACCGTGCCCAGCCCAACCTCTTCCTTATTCCCATGGACTGATGTATTGCCCTGACACATAGATTCCTGCGGGTACAATTTGGTCTCAACTCTGCAACACTTAGACTCATAGAAAGTGCCACCAGCCCAGGGCACACACACACCCATGTGTAAATACATACATGCATGTATTTACACTCGCGTGCACACATGCCTGGAGCCCTTCACAATCTTTCCAAGACCTTTTTGTCAGCTTTGAGCGTGGAGCTGGGGCAGCTGTCAATATTCAGGGCCCTGGCGTGGGCAGGGGCTTCAATTCTCACTTTTCTGTTATTGGTTGCACATCCCCATATCCTTCTGTTGAGGGAAGTGGGGAGTGGGCAGGGTGTTGGACTGGGTGACATCAGCTCTCCTAGGCCAGACCAGGCCAGTGGCTCTCTGGGTCACTGACAAGATTGGTGGGGGAAGAGGACTCTTGCAGCCTGAGCCTGATGCCAGCTGTCCAGAGCAGCCTGTGCTGCCATCTGGATCTCCTCCCCGGTGGCCTGCTGTCCAGGGGAGGAGAAGGCAGGCTTACAGGCATCCCTCCGTGCTCCACACTCCCGGGCCTGCCTCTTGTGCCCAAGTTGCAGTCAGGTCTGATGGCTGCCAATGTGCACTTGTGTCCTGACAGCAGGAAGGGGCATGTCTCTGCCTCTCTCCCCTGCCCTGCTGGACTCCTCCAACATCGCCTTCTTCATTACTTTTTTTACTTCACAAATCCTTGAGGCTGGCAACAGAATTTGCAGAGTCTACGGAAAGAGCACAGGCAGGGTTCCTCTTCAAAATTACAAAGAATAGGCTGGGCGAGGTGGCTCACGCCTGTACGTTGGAAACACTGGGAGGCCGAGGCTGGCAGACGATTTAAGGTCAGGAGATCGAGACTACCCAGGCTAACACGGTGAAACCCCGTCTCTACTAAAAATACAAAAAATTAGCCAGGCGTGGTGGCAAGCACCTGTAGTTCCAGCTACTCAGGAGGCTGAAGCAGGAGAATCGCTTGAACCCAGGAAGTGGAGGTTGCAGTGAGCTGAGATTGCGCCACTGCACTCCAGCCCGGGTGACAGAGTGAGATTCTGTCTCAAAGAAAATACATAAATAGGCCGGGCGCGGTGGCTCAAGCCTGTAATCCCAGCACTTTGGGAGGCCGAGGCGGGTGGATCACGAGGTCAAGAGATCGAGACCATCCTGGTCAACATGGTG
>NW_016107578.1:434557-445971 GCF_001604975.1 Cebus imitator | reverse complement strand
AAAAAAAAAAAAAAGGTAACTATCTCCGGTCAGGTGACTAACACAGTAAAAATCTGCCTCTACTAAAACTACAAAAAATTAGCTGGATGTGGTGGCAGGCGCCTGTAGTCCCAGCTACTCAGTAGGCTGAGGCAGAGAATCTCTTGAACCTGGGAGGCAGGGGTTGCAGTAATCTTTTTGCTGATGGAGGGACCTGCCTCAGTGTTGATGGCTTCCAACTCATCAGGGTGGTGATTGCTGAAGACTGGGGTGGTTGTGGCAATTTTTAAAAATAGGAAAACAGTCTGGGCGCAGTGACTCACACCTGTAATCCCAGCACTTTGGGAGGCCAAGGCAGGTGGATCACTTGAAGTCAGGAGTTCGAGGCCAGCCTGACCAACACGGTAAAACCCTGTCTCTACTACAAATACAAAAATTAGCCTGGTGTGGTGGTGGGCACCTGTAATCCCAGCGACTTGAGAAGCTGAGGCAGAGTTGCTTGAACCTGGGAGGCAGAGGTTGCAGTGAGCTGAGATGGTACCACTGCACTCCAGCCTGAGTGACAGAGCGAGACTCATCTCAAAATAAATAAATAAATAAGATAACACTAATCATTCTTGAAAGTCAGATGTCCTCCTTGATCGATGGGCTGCAGAATGGATGCTGTGTTAGCAGGCATGAAAACATCTCCTTGTACCTCTCCATCAGAGCTCTTGGGTGACCAGTTGCATTGACAATGAGCAGTCGTATTTTGAGACGGATCTTTTTTTCTGCGCAGGAAGTTTCAACTGTCAGCTTAAAATATTCAGTAAACAGATGTGCTGTCGTCAGGCTTTGTTGTTCTATTTATAGCGCAGAGGCCAAGCACACTTAACATCATTCTTAAGGTCCCCAGGATTTTCAGAATAGTAAATGAGCGTTGGCTTCAACTGAAAGCCACCAGCTGCATGAACCTTTAACAAGAGAGTCAGCCTGGCCTTTGAAGCTTTGAAGCCAAGCATTGAACTTCTCTCTAGGGCAAAAGTCCTAGCTGGCATCTACTTCCAAAAGAAGCCTATTTTGTTGGGTGGGCGCCGTGGTTCACACCTGTAATCCTAGCACTTTGGGAGGCGGAGCCAGGAGGATTGCCTGAGCTCAGGAGTTTGAGACCAGCCTGGGCAACATGGCAAAACCCCTTCTCTATAAAAACACAAAAAATTAGCTGGGTATGTGGTGTGAGCCTGTAATTCAACTACTCCGGAGGCTGAGGCACGAGAATTGCTTGACTTGGGAGGTAGAGGCTGCAGTGAGCCGAGATCAGACCACTGCACTCCTGCCTGGGCGACAGGCTCTTCCCATCCCCCTGACTCTGTCTCAAAAAAGAAAAAAAAAAAACTATTTTGTCTACACTGAACAATTTGTTGTTGATTGTAGCCACCTTCATCAGTGATTTTAGCTAAATCTGGGTAACTTGCTGCAGCTGCTTTTTTTTTTTTTTTTAACTTTTCTTATTAAAACACTTTTACAGCCAGGCACAGTGGCTCACGCCTATAATCCCAATGCTTTGGGAGACTGAGGCGGACAGATCACGAGGTCAAGAGATTAAGACAATCCTGGCCGACATAGTGAAACCCCGTCTCTACTAAAAATACAAAAATTAGCTGGGCGTGGTGGCGCACACCTGTAGTCCCAGCTACTAGGGAGGCTGAGGCAGGAAAATAGCTTTAACCTGGGAGGCAGAGATTGCAGTGAGTCAAGATCATGCCATTGCACTCCAGCCTGGCTACAGAGGGAGACTCCATCTCAAAAAAAATATTGCGACTTTTTAGGCCAGTCACAGTGTACCATGCCGTAATCCCAGCAATTTGAGAGGTTGAGGTGGGAGGTTTGCTTGAGCCCAGGATTTTCAGACCAGCTTAGGCAACATGGTGAAACTCCATCTTTATTAAAAAAACACACACACACACACAAATTAGCTGGGCATGGTGGCGTGTGCCTGTAATCCCAGCTACTAAGGAGGCTGAGGTGGGAGGATTGCTTTAGCCCAGGAGGTCGAGGCTGGGGGGCCACATGAAGGGGTACTATTTCTTGCTCTGCTTGCTGGAGAATACAGGTTATAGTCAGAGTGGTGAGTGCTTTAACGGAGGTAGAAAACCTGCAGTGGGGGCCCAGAATAAGGACTGGGGGAGTCTGGCTGAGAAATGGAGGTGACCTTTAAGCTATCTTTATACATTCATCCATTTGTTCAACAAGTGTCTGTTGAGGGCCCACCAGGTGCTAAAGACTAGGTTGAAGAGATAATGTTTACATTCATTTCCATTAAGCAACATTGAATTGAAGCTTTAGCTAAGGCAATAAGGGAAGAAAAAGAAATAAGAACCAGACTGGGCGCAGTGGCTCATGCCTGTAATCCCAGCATTTTGAGAGGCTGAGGTGGGAGGAGCACTTCAGCCCAGGAGTTTGCGACCAGCCTGGACAACATGGCAAGATCCCATCTCTACAAAACAACACCACCACAAATTACCCAGGCATGATGGCACGTGCCTGTGCCTGTCGTACCAGCTGCTACTCTAGAGGCTGAGGTGGGAGGATAGCTTGGGCCTGGGAGACAGAGACTGCAGTGAGCTGTGCAATGGTACCACTGCATTCCAGCCTGGGCAACAGTGTAACAGTGTGAGACCCTGTCTCAAAAAAAAAAAAAAAAGAACCAGGCTGAGTGTGATGGCTCACATCTGTAATTCCAGCACTTTGAGTTTGAGCTTTAGTTTGAGCTCAGGAGTTCGAGACCAGCCTGGGTAACATAGAAAGACCCCCTTCTCTATTTAATAAACAAGAACAGGTAGGGTGCAGTGGCTCACACCTGTGATCCCAGCACTTTGGGAGGCCGAGGTGGGTGGATCACCTGAGGTCAGAAGTTCGAGACCAGCATGGCCAAGACGGTGAAACTCTATCACTACTAAAAATACAAAAATTAGCTGGGCATGGTGGCGGGCGCCTATAATCCCAGCTACTCAGGAGGCTGAGGCAGAGAATTGCTTGAACCAGGGAGGCAGAGATTGCAGTGAGTCAAGATTGCGCCACTGCACTCCAGCCTGGGCGACAGAGCTATACTCCATCTCAAAAAAACAAAAGGAAAGAACCAAAGTAGGGGGCAAACCAGCTAGCACGTAGTAGAACAGTTAGGAACAGTATACTATTGGGTTCTCAATAATAACCTGACATTGAACAGGTTATTAAAAGCCCACTATGTTTCAGATTCTGTTCTGGACACTCGGAAAATAGTAATGAATAATACCATATTCTTATTCATATAATAATTAGGCCAGGGATGGTGGCTCAGGCCTGTACTCCCAGCACCTTGGGAGGTTGAGGTGGGTGGATCACAAGGTCAGGAGTTTGAGACCAGCCTGACCAACATGATGAAACCCCATCTCTCCTAAAAATACAAAAATTAGCTAAATGCAGTGGCATGTGCCTGTAATCCAGCTACTGGGGAGGCTGAAGCAGGAGAATTGCTTGAACCCGGGAGGCAGAGGTTGTAGTGAGCCAAGATCATCCCACTGCACTCCAGCCTGGGCGACAGAGCAATACTCCATTTCAGAAAAAAACAAACAAACAAACAAGTTTTCATGCCCTCCTGCAGCTAACATTCCAGTGTGTGGAGACACAAACCACCACACCCAGCTAATTTATGTATTTTTTTAGTAGAGACGGGGTGTCACTATGTTAGCCAGGCTAGTCTTGAACTCCTGACCTCAGGTGATCTGCCCGCCTTGGCCTCCCAAAGTACTGGGATTACAGGTGTGAGCCACTGCGCCCAGCCACAATAAATGTAATAAATAAATTACATAGTGTCGTATGAGGGGGGAAGATCAGGAAAGGGGAATCAGAAGTCCCGAGAGGTTGTATTATAATTTTAAATGAGGTGGGGTAAGAAAGAAAGAAATGCCTGAAAGGATGAGATATAAACAAAGACCTAAAAGAGGTAAGGAACCTGTGGATTTTTTTTTTTTTTTTTTTTAGACAGAGTCTCCCTCTGTCATCCAGGGTGGAGTGCAGTGGCCAGATCTTGGCTCCCTGCAACCTCCACCTCCCTGGCTCAAGTGATTCTCCTGTCTAACCCTCCTGAGTAGCTGGAAGTGCCCTCCACCATGCCCAGCTAATTGTATTTTTAGTAGAGATGGGGTTTCACCATGTTGGCCAGGCTGGTCTCAAACTCCTGACCTTGTGATCCACCCACCTCAACCTCCCAAGGTGCTGGGAGTACAGGCCTGAGCCACTGCGCCTGGCCAACCTGTGGATATTTGGGGGAAGAGTTCCAGGTGGAGAGAATTGGAAACACAAAGAGCCTGAGGCACCAGCATGCTTGCTGTGTCCAGAAACAGCTAGACCAGTGTGGCCGGAGCTCAGGTCAGGAAGGTGACTGGGCATATCAGGCAGGACTGTGTGGGCCACGTGAGAACTTTCACTTTTCCTCTGAGTGAGGTAAGAACCATTGAGGGCTCTGGGCAGAGGAAGATCGTGATCTAAATCGAGTTCTAACAGGCTCCCACAGGGTCAGATGTTAGCATTTATTAAACATTTACTGAGTGCCAAACACTATTCTGTTCAATACGGTTTGATCTCATTTCATTCTCACATGAACCCTATAGGGAATATCATTCCATTTCACAGACGAGAAACTGAGGCTCAGAGAGTTTAAGACACTGACCCATGGCCACACAGCAATAATCTTCAGCGCCTGGGTGTCAAGGTAAAGTAAGCCAGCCTCTCCCTCCCCCAAGCATTTCAGACAGGGATCGGTGGCTGCAGAGCGCACCCGTCTTCGGGAACGGCGTCTGTGTCCCTGTCTGTCTGTTTCTATTTCCACACGTCCCTGTCTGTCTCCACGCGCCTCTGCCTGTGCGTCCCCCATCTGTGCCCAAGCCGCCGTCTCTCTGCGCCCGGCCCCCGCACATCGGAGCTATTTCGGGTTTAAGGCTTAAAAGCCCAACAGCTCGGAGGAGACGCTTCCTCCGGCCCCCGGCTCGGACCACGCGCCGCACGCGGCCAGCTCTGGGAGCTCCCAGTTTTTTCTGCGGGATCCCCGAGCCGGGGAAGCCCCCGCGGGAGGAAGGGTGGGGGCTGGGGCGACCCGGGCCCGGAGGCTCTCGGCCCCCCAGTGGCCAACCCGAGCATTGACGCCGTCAGGAGTTCAGCCGTGCGTCAGCTGTCGCCCTGGCAACGGGAGGGCGACGTCACCCATTGGTGGTGCGTCAGCCACCAGCTGACGTCATGCCCCAGGAGAGGCAATAGGCAAGGGGCTGGGGCGGGTTCTAAGCCCGGCCAGCAGGGGGAGCCCTGGGGCATTGATGGCAGATCCGTTTGGCTTGGTCCTGCAGGAGGTCCTGGCCCTACCGACATGGCCCCCGCATCCCCAACGGCGCGCTAGGTTGACGAGATGAAGAGGAGTCGTAGTGCCCAGTCCGTGGCCGGGTCCGGGGACGAGGTGCGAGGGGAGGGGCTTGGGCTGGGGGCGGGGCTTCGCTCCCCTGGGAGACTATCGCCCTCTAGTGACTATGGCTATTCCCTGAACGTGGCTTCACTACTTCCAAGCGGCAAGGAATTTGGTCCCCTTGTGCCTCAGTTTACCCCCTTGATGCTATTTTTCTCCTGCTGCCCAGATTAAGAGGCTCTCAGCCGGCTCAGAGAAAAATGAGGAGAGGATTTTGGCTAGGAGATGGAAGGGGGCCATTGACATTAAGACCAAGAGGGGGCCTCTTAGACTTGGAGGGTGGGAAGAGACCCTAAAAAGGTGATGTATTTGAGAGGTCTAACACGTGAGACAGAATGTAAATATGTGACAGACCCAAAGGCTGGGGCATCGAGGCGGGACCCCACCAAAATTATGGCTAAGAAGGGGCAGCCATAAGGGATGGTTAGGACACCCTCTGTGGGAGGGGTCAGCGAGGGGTTCACACAAGAAGGGCGCCTATACCCCCATTAGCTACTCCCTTAGATAGGTAGGGGTGTTCTTGGGAAGAGGGGCTCACAGCTTCCGAGCCAGGCCACGCCCCCATTCCACTTTGTCCCTCCCCAGAGACCGAGGGACACCCCCGAACCCGGCCGTGCCGGTATGCTGGGGGCCGACCTGCGTCGCCCTCGCCGCCGCCTCTCGTCCGGTCCTGGCCTGGGCTGGGCCCAGCCTGAGCCCTCGGACCCTGGGGTCCCTCTGCCGCCACGGCCCACCACGCTGCCGCTGCTGATCCCACCGCGGATTTCCATCACCAGGGCGGAGAACGACAGGTAGGTAGGAGAGGAGCAGAGTGGGAGGTGGGCTGGGGAGTCACCGTACCAACTGGGCTAGGTCCAGCCACCAGCGCTTCCCGATCTCCATGCTCCTGCGGTTTGCAAAACTAGCTGAAACTTGTCCTGTGGCGGGCTGTGACACCCCTCCCCCAAGGCACCCTTTGCAGGCTCTAGGAACCCCTTCTTTCATTGTCCAGCTGCCTGAGTCAGCAAGGGGCAGGACTGAGGAAAGAGGTGTCCTGTCTCCAACCCCCAAGATGCCCCCATGTTCACAGAGCTGGGGCAGGTTGATCAGGCGGCTGTGCACCCGCCTTAGTGTCCCCTGCTGGGAGGATCAGGTTTCTTCCCCGCCTTGAAGGGGATAGTGGGGTCTTGGAAGGGGTCTGAACTAGCATTTTTCTTTCTCCTAGGGAGATGTGAGAAATATCTGTGAGCTCTGGGTTCACACAACATCTCTTGCTGATCCTCATCTGGGGACCTACCGGGTACCCAGCCAGTTTCCCAGGGTAATCAACCCCCCTCTTGGCTCAAGAATGAGCAGTAAAGTCAGACAGCTGAGCTGGTCCTGGCTTTTGGCCGGCCCCTGCACCCTGCCCCCATGCCCTCCTCTGGTCTCTGCTCTCTGCAGTTCCAATCCACCCCCACCCCCATCTACTCAATTGGTGGGTTCTAGGGTCTCTGTTTCCGTCATGGTCCAATGGTTCATTTCCAGATAGGGAGAGCAAGTGACTGTCACTCGCCTCTTGCACTGCTTAATTATACCTCCCCTCGCCCATCCCAGGAGCCTCAGGTCCAGTCGGTTTATCCCCCGCTCACCCCACTGCTCCTCGTTTCCTCTTTCTTCTACAACCCCAGCTGTGGCCTGACACCCTCACCCACCTCACATTACTCACCCACACCCCCTTCCAGATCTCTAACCAACGTTACAGCACCCCTCCCCCCCAGAATTTGGCCCAGCCCAGGACTTTCAAATATGATCTGGGGAGAACTCGCAGCCCCTGCAAATTCCCTAGAAGACGTTTTGAGTGTGTACTGAGGGGGGTGTTCCTGAGGGAAGTGGGGGACACAGTGCTGGCGCCTGGGATACCCCGCGGCTGCCGATGAGGGGACCGGTTTTTGCTCGGCGTTCGCCCACGCCGGGAGCCCCCTCTGGCGGGGAGGAAAGTGGCTGTGGGGGTTGAAAAGACGGGCAGTCTTTTTTTTTTTTTTTTTTTAAATAAGGCGAAGAGCGAGGTGGCAGGGCGGTGGCAGACAGCATCGCCTGCCCTGGGGAGCCCGTGAGAGGGGGCGCACTGGGGCGGGGGCCTGGTCCCTGGGTCGCGCAGCAGAGCAGTTTCGCGTTTAAGCCCTTATGGGCGTGGTAGGGGCGGGACACGGGGGTGCGTGCACTCCCCCCGCCCAGCAGCCAGCCTTGGGGGGGGTTGAGGGGGATGGGGGCGCACTCGGATCCCGCTCGCTCTCTGCTCGCTCGCTCGGCGCGGCGCTGGGGGAGGCGGGAGCGTGAGTCACGGCGACTCCCGATTTAGGTGCCGGAAGGGGGGCTCTGCCGGCGGGGGCCGCCGGGAGGAGGCTCGCCTGTTTACTCTCCTGAAAAGGGCACGGGGGTGCTCTCCGCGGGTACCCGGGACCTTCCTCAGTTTACCTCCCGCAGAAGCGCTTTAGAAGAGGCAGTGATGTATAGAGCGGTGGGCGGGCAGCCGGGGTATCCGCCACAGGGTGTCCTCCTGGAGCCACAAGGGAACCAATGGGACACACCCCAGAAACACCCCAAAGAGGCCCCAGGCCGACCACACACACATGCACACACACTAACATACATAGACGCCCTCGGACACTACAGTCAGACAACAGAGGCAGAATCGCGTGCACAACTCCGCAAGCACGCACAGACCACAAACGCATCCAAGCGCTTGAGAACACATTCACAGTCCCCAGGCCACCTGAAAAAAGACCCCGTAGGGATGCACATCATCCAAATGGGTATCACATGTGCCCACACATCCTTCACCCACAGACACACACAGATATACACACAGCCAAATCCAGAGAAACGGGCAGACAACAGCAGCCAACCACGTGCGCACACACACTTCCAGCAGACACTGAAAACACAGACAACCCTCGGAAGGGGCCACGTGCGCGCACATCCCGCCCCGGGCCCGCACCATCACTATCCTCCGACGCACAGACAGGAGATCCCACACACTCTGCCGCCGCCCGCTGCAGGCACCGCGCCGGTGGCACCGGGACCACTCCCCAAAAGCTCCCCCTGGCCAGGGGTAGCGGCGAGGACAAACCAGCACCGGACTCCGCCCTCGCCGTGATGGACCGACTGACTGACACTCTGGCAACCAGTCCTGTGTCTTCTTCCAGATCGGATTAACCGTTTAACTCCTTCGTGCCCGTGCGCGCCGCGGCTAATCAGGGTGCTTTGGAGAGAGCCGAGTTCCAGCGCCCCCTCCCCGCCCGGAGCAGGGCTCTGCGTGGGCGGGGAGGGCCCCCCCCCTTAGGTGGCTGCCCCCCACTGGCCCGGACGAAGGAGGAGGGGGGCGGCGCTGACAGCCTCGGCGGGCGGAGGCCGGGGAGGGGCGGGACGGGGCGGGGGAGCAGGGGCTGGCGCCGAGCGGGGCGCGGAGCGCGGAGAGCGCCGCCCGGCACGGAGGAGAGCTCCAAGCGCTGAGAGGAAGCCGCAGAGCCCGGCCCGGGGGCGATTGGCCCGCAGCGCCCCCGGGTCTGTCCCCGGGGCGCCATGGCCCTACTGCGGCCGGGCGCACTTGCGGGGCCCTGGGCTTGTTTGCTTGCGCGCAGCTGAGCTGGGTGTAGGTTGGAAAGGCCAGGCCCCCCCGGGGCGCAAGTGAGGACCAGCGCCATGGAGCCCCCGACCGTCCCCTCAGAAAGAAGCCTGTCTCTGTCACTGCCCGGGCCCCGGGAGGGCCAGGCCACCCTGAAGCCTCCCCCCCAGCACCTGTGGCGGCAGCCTCGGACCCCCATCCGTATCCAGCAGCGTGGCTACTCCGACAGCGCGGAGCGCACCGAGCCGGAGCGGCCGCCTCACCGGCCCATAGAGCGCGCCGATGCCATGGACACCAGCGACCGGCCCGGCCTGCGCACGACCCGCATGTCCTGGCCCTCGTCCTTCCATGGCACTGGCACCGGCAGCGGTGGCGCGGGCGGAGGCAGCAGCAGGCGGTAAGACTCCCCGCGGCGGTTGCGCGCGGAGCGGATGGGCGCGCAGGGAGGAGGCAACTCGAGCCGCCGGCCGCAGGGGGCGCTAGGGTGCGGGTGGGGTCGGTGTGACTGGCGGGGGCGGAAGAGGGAGTTCAGCTGCGGGGGCATCCGGGACCTGGCCCCAGGTTGTGCGTGCTACGGGAGGCTTCCTGCTGAAGCCCATCTTGGGGTCCATTTAGGGGGCGCCATGCTGCGCGTAGTGTTAACGAAGTCTCGGTTGGGGAAGGGGGCTGCAGCTTCAGGGGTCCGTATTCTTGGTGACAATGCAGGACAGCGGCTAATCTGGGAACCACTTGGAGGGACCTTCCTGGGGGCACTATGCTGAGGGCTAGATTCGCAGTGTTGGGTACCCTTGGGGCACTTGGTAAGGGGGTGCCTGCTGGGACCAGGATCTTGAGTTTAGGCTGGGCTGCTCTCAGGGTCCTTCTAGGGGATGGAAGACTATTGCAGGGATGTTAGCGGACTCTTCCTGCAGCAGCTGGGGTCAGAAATCCAGAGGGTGCCTCTTGGGGGAGCACTGTTTTGGGAGGCTTCTGTTAGGTGGGAGTTCCCCTCTCAGGGCAGGAGTGTTAGGGTTTAGTAGCTGCTCAGAGGCAGGAAACAGTGGAGGGGGGGCACAGTCCCAGCACAGAGGGAAGGAGTCCAGGACTGCAGAGGTGACAGTACAGTGAGGGTGTGCATGTTGAGCCTGGTCTCTTCCGAGGGTCTCCTCCGACAGTCCTGCGTTTGCTCCAGCGGTCTGGGTATGACCAGCTGTGGCTGCCTTAGTTGTCTGTTCTGCATGAGTTCCTGGGGTCTCATGCTGGTGACACAGTGACTATTTGCCCTCCAGGGACAGTGTAATTGTGACAGTGTGACAGGGCAGTGTGACTGTGTGCTTCTAGGACAGTGTTTGTGACAGGGACTGTGTGTGCTCCAGGAATGCTGTGACTGTCACGGGGTGACTATGGGGCCTCATGGGATGCAGTGACTGGGACAGTGACTGTGTCTGCTCCTAGGACAGTGATTGTGCAGTGGTGTTGGTGCTCTAGGGCCAATGTGATTGTGTCAAAGTGCATTTCTGACATGCAGTGATTGTGGCACTAGGATGTCTGCACTCAGGGAACACTGTGATTGAGGCGGTGGAACAGTCTGTGCTCCCTGGACATTGTGATTGAAACACTGACTGCGTTCCTTTTCGCCAGGTGCTCATGTCTGAGAGTTGGTGCTCTGACATGTGGTCTGTGTGTTCCCTCTGCCTAGTGTATCCTAAGAACTGGTGTCCTCTAACCACCTGGTGTTCTTAGTTACTGCTCCCACTCTGATGGTGCTCCAGGGTCTGATGGTGTGTGTTCCTGTATTGTGCAACTGACAGCTTTGCCCGTGTGCTCTACCTGATGCCCATGGATGCCCCACTGCTGGGGATATAACCAAGACGATCAAATTTGGGCTTCTTATCCCTGGAGCTTCTGAGTGAGGCCCCTCTAAGATGTAGCCCTACTCTCCCCAAGTCTCTTTGGAGGTCTTCAGCAGTCATTGAAGCCCTCCAGGCCACCTTACCTCTGTTCTGGTCACCCCCAGCCCCAGGACCCTGCACCCTTGTCCCTACCAGGAAGCGAATGTCTTGGGCCCAGCACACATGGGCTGATATTTCCCAAAGGGAACTGGAGAGAGGCTGAAGGAAGAGAAAGCTGGAATCAACAGAAAATGCTAAAACCAGGGGCAGGGAACCAAAATGGCACAGGTCACTGTCCTAAGACGCCAAGGGGCCGGGTACGGTGGCTCATGCCTGTAATCTCAGCATTTTGGGAGGCTGAGGTGGGCGGATCACCTGAAGTCAGGAGTTCGAGACCAGCCTGATCAACATGGAGAAACCCTGTCTCTACTAAAAATACAAAATTAGCCAAGCGTGGTGCTGCATGCCTGTAATCCCAGCTACTCAGGAGGCTGAGGCAGGAGAA
>NW_016107578.1:427802-434018 GCF_001604975.1 Cebus imitator | reverse complement strand
CAGGCTGGAGTGCAATGGCGTGATCTCAGCTCACTGCAACCTCTGCCTCCTAGGTTCATTCTCCTGCCTCAGCCTCCTGAGTAGCTGGGATTACAGGCATGCACCACCACAACTGGCTAATTTTGTATTTTTAGTAGAGACGGGGTTTCACCATGTTGGTCAGGCTGGTCTTGAACTACTGACCTCAGGTGATCCACCTGCCTCAGCCTCCCAAAGTGCTAAGATTACAGGCATGAGCCACTGCACCCAGCCTCCTGTGCATCTTTGTATATGTCTCTTGCCCTCCCTGAGCCTCAATTTTCCAGTTTGTAAAGTGGGGCTGTTGTTGGCACTGCCGTGTGGTGGTGAGTTTGAGGGTTCTGTGAGGTTGGGGATGTGTGTAAAGGACTAAACATAAGTAGATCTCCACTCAGGGACCTGGACTAAGGCAGAGGGGCCTGGGCAGACCCCATTTCTCCAGGGTGACAAGGACAAACAGGAACCTTAACCACATCCCCACATAGACTCTGGTTTCTGTTTCGCTGTGGGTCTGCGCAACCTTCAGTGTCTGTGCTGAGGTCTGCAGCTGGGACTGGTGGGTGGGCTGTGGCTGGCATTGGTTCCAGGTCCTCCCCCACCCCCAGAGAGAAGTAGGAAGGTCTCTGATGGCAACCTCAATGCTCAGAATGGGCATTTCTTCAGAAAGGGGGTTTTACCAGGGCACACACAGGATTCACTGCTCCCCACATTGGTGTCCATCCAGCTACCACAAAAGGAGTCCAGGCAGCTCCCCCATTTGGGTCAAAGGAATACCCAGAGAGAGGGCACTGCCTCCCCACTATCCGAGATGTCATTCAAACCTCCCTTCCAGACCTGAGGATGTATGAGATGGCTGAGTCACGGCACAGCCACGATCTGTCAAGAGGCAGATGGAGAGGGAGGAAGAGGAGGACTTTGGTGGTGGGGGGTGGGGAACTGTCTGAACCGGGGATGGGGCCAACATACAGGCCTCGCGTTCCCCTTCCCTGGGCCCTAAAACTCTCTCCATCGAGGTGGGGCCACAGCGTGGCGCCAGGAGCAGGTTGAGGCAGCCAGCTAGGGTCTTTGGTCTCTAGTTTCTGACTCCACTTGGGTCCTCGCCTCCCCCTTGTCCCTGACAGTCCCAAGTCCCTGGATGTGGGTTGGGAGCGGGTCTCCCCGCGCGCCCTCTGCCGGACGACGAGGAAGGCACAGCTTGAGTGTGCGCTCCGAGCCTGGACCTGCCCCAGAGACGCCAGTCCCGGAGCAAAGCAAAGTCGCCGCCGCCGTCGCGGCACCCTGTATTATTATTTCATGTTTATTGCGCATCCTGGAGGGCGGGCGCCAGGCCAGCTGACCGCAGGCTGCGAGTGGGGTCCTCATCCTCCTGGGCTTGGGACCAGGCCGCTGTCCTCAGGTGCCACCCGCTGCCACGCGCTGCAGGGACTGCCGCCTGGAGGACAGGGAGGAACCTGGCCGAAAAGTTGCGTCCGTGGAGTTCCCGTCCCAGCTCCGCTCGCTTGCCCGGCAGGCCGAGGAACACTAGCATCCTTGGTTCTGCATGTCTGCCTGGGAAACCGAGACCACAGTACTTGCCCAAGGTCACACAGCGAGGAAGGGCAGAATAGGAGTTAAAAATGAGATCTCCTCCACTCCAGACTGCTCGGTAACGTTCGCATGGCCGCTGACTCGCTGTGTGACTTGGGGCCAGCGATTGTACCTCCCTGAGCCTTAGTTTCCTCATCAATCAAGCCAGGCTGAAAAATAAGAACTGCCCACCCCCAGGGCTGTGGTGAGGCTGATATGTTTGACGTAGGCGCTGGGCAGCCAGGAGCTGGTGTTCTGAGAAAGTACTTCCTCAAATGACATCAGCAGAGAGAAAGGGGGCGTCCCCCAAACCGCAAACCCGGATGGCGAGGAGGGTGCCCCATATTTTATTGGTAACAGATTGACTGCAGGCTCTTATGACTTTAGAGAAACTGGGGCTTTGGGCCTGGGAGAGCCACAGTCTGGCAGGGTGAGGACAGAATTGTGAGGGCATCTGAGCCCACTCTTCACTGTCGAGTATGAAGAGTTCAAATCTGCCGTCTCAGGTTCACGCCTGTAATCCCAGCAGTTTGGGGAGCCAAGGCAGGTGGATCATTTGAGGTCAGGAGATCAAGACCAGCCTGGCCAACATGGTGAAACTCCATCTCTACTAAAAATACAAAAATTGGCCGGACGTGGTGGTGGGCGCCTGTGATCCCAGCTACTTGGAAGGCTGAGTCAGGAGACTCGCTTGAGCCTGGGAGGCCGAGGTTGCAGTGAGCCGAGATCTGGCCACTGCACTTCAGTCCAGGTGAGAGAGTAAGACCCTGTCCTTAAAAAAAAAAAAAAAAAAAAAAAAAGACTGCCGGGCATGGTGGCTCACGCCTGTAATCCCAGCACTTTGGGAGGCCGAGGCAGGTGGATCATGAGGTCAAGAGATCGAGACCATCCTGGTCAACATGGTGAAACCATGTCTCTCTAAAAATACAAAACATTCGCTGGGCATGGTGGCACATGCCTGTAATCCCAGCTACTCAGGAGGTTGAAGCAGGAGAATTGCCTGAACCCAGGAGGCGGAGGTCGTGGTGAGCCGAGATCGCGCCATGGCACTCCAGCCTGGGTAACAAGAATGAAACTCCATCTCAAAAGAAAAAAAAAAATGAAAGAAAGAAAGAAAAGAAAAAGAAAAGAGTTCAAATCCAGCTTTTGGACAGGTGAGGTGGCTCACACCTGTAATCTCAGCAATTTGGGAGGCTGAAGCGGGAGGATCACTTGAGGATAGGAGTTTGAGACCAGCCTGGGCAACATAGTGAGACCCTGTCTCTACAAAAAGAAAATAAATAAATAAATAAATAAATAAATCCAGCTTTTGTCCTTTACTTGCTGTGTGATCTTCACCTGTCAGAGCCTCAGTTTCCTCATTTGTAGCAGAGTCGTTCACTCCACAAGCACTGAGCACCTTCAGAACTGGCTGAGAATGCTGTAAACCAAGTTGGTCCAACCCATGGCCCAGGATGTCTTTGAATTCGGCCCAACACAAATTCGTATACTTTCTTAAACACTGAGATTATTTGTGATTTTTTTTTCCTTTTTCTTTTCTTTTCTTCCTTTCTTTCTTTCTTTTCTTTTTTTCTTTTCCTTTTTTTTTTTTTTTTTTTTTTTTTTTTTTTGGCCCAAGACAATTCTTCTTCTTTCAGTGTGGCCCAGGGATGCCAAAAGATTGGACACTCCTGCCATAGACACAATCCCTGCCATCCTGAAATTGTCAGACTAGAGGGTGAAGCAGAAATAGCAAGTAAAGGGCTGGGTACGGTGGCTCACACCTGTAATCCCAGCACTTTGGGAGGCCGAGGCAGGTAGATCACTTGAGGCCAGGAGTTCGAGACCAGCCTGGCCAACATAATGCAAAACGCTGTCTCTACTAAAAACACAAAAATTAGCTGGACACACACCTGCAATCCAAGCTACTTGGGAGGCTGAGATGGGAGGACTGCATGAACCCAGGAGGCAGAGGTTGCAGTGAGCTGAGATCACACCACTGCAGTCCACCCTGGGTGACAGAGTGAGACTGTATCCAAAAAAAAAAAAAAGTAAGTAAAGCTATATGATAATTTAAGATGGTCACACAGGATATGAAAAAAAAGAGGGATTCTGAGGTCAGGGAAGGCCTCTCTGAGGAGGTGACATTTGAACAGAGACCCAAATAGAGGGAGGATGCTATGTGAGTGTCTGATGGAAGAGCATGTCAACCAGAGGGAAGAGTCAGTGCAGAGGTCCTATGGTGGGAATGCGTCTGATACGTTGGAAGCAAGTGTGCCTGAGGCAGAGTGAGTGAGGAGGGAGTGGAAGAAAAGGAGGCAGGGAGGTGACAGGCAGATCATGAGGCCATGGTCAAGGTGGTCTTAGGCCTCAGTTTACATCTGGCTTCCTAGGAAGGGAACTTATCCATGAAGGGCTTGTGCAGCCTCATGGCTAAAATTCCTGTCTCTGAAGCCAGCAAGCTGGGTCCATAATCCAGCTCTGATTTTCCTAGGCTGGGAGACCTTGGCCAAGACACTTCTCTCTGGGCCTCGGCTTCCCCTCCTTTGAAATGGGCCTAGTAAGAACCGTATTCCTAAGGGCTGATCTGATGAATTGGCAAAACAATTCAGGGAAGCTAAGGGCATTGAAGCCTTAGCTGGTCAGTGAACAAAACTGCAATTCTGGGACAGGTACAGCGGCTCATGCCCAGCACACTTTGGGAGGCTGAGGGGGGGCAAATCACTTGAGCCTGGGAGGTGGAGGTTGCAGTGAGCCACAATCATGTCACTGCACTGCAGCCTGGGTGACAGAGTGAGACCCTGTCTTTAAAATAAGAAATAGGAACAATAATATCAACTGGGGCCAGGTGAGGTGGCTCATGCCTATAATCCCACACTGAGATGTCAAAGCGGAAAGATCCCTTGAAGCCAGGAGTTTGAGACAAGGCTGAGCAACATAAAAAGACCCCATTTCTACAAAAGTTTTAAAATTAGGCAGGTGTTATAGCACGCACCTGTAGTCTCAGCTACTTGGGGGGCTGAGGTCAGAGGATGACTTGAACCAGGAGGTCGAGGTTGCAGTGAGCTATGATCATGCCACTGTACTCCAGCCTGGGTGACAGACTGACACCCTGCCAAAACAAAAATACAAAAAAAAAAAAAAAAGTATCACCTGGTAGGTATTTGGTGTGCATTTTGTGAGGATTAAATGAGACCATAAGACCAGGTTAGGTGGCTCATGCCTGTAATCCCAGTATTTTGGGAGGCCAAGGCAGGCGGATTGCTTGAGCCCAGGAGTTCAAGACCATTCTGGGTAAGATGGGAAAGCCCCATCTCTAGAAAAAATACACACACACACATACACACAGGCCGGGCACAGTGGCTCATGCCTGGAATCCCAGCACTTTGGGAGGCCAAGGTGGGTGGATCACCTGAGGTCTGGAGTTCCAGCCTGGCCAACATGACAAAACCCCATCTTTACTAAAAATACAAAACTTAGCCAGGTGTGGTGGCAGGTGCCTATAATCCCAGCTACTCAGGAGGCTGAGGCAGGGGAATCCTTTGAACCCAGGAGGCAGAGGTTACAGTGAACTGAGATCGCGTCATTGCACTGCAGCCTGGGCGGCAAGAGTGAAACTGCATCTCAAAACAAACAAACAAACACAAATTAGCCAAGCATGGTGGCGCACATGCTACTTAGCTACTCAGCTACTCAGGAAGCTGAGGTTGAAGGATCACTTGACTCCAGGAGGCTGAGACTGCAGTGAGCTATGATCACGCCACTGCACTACAGCCTGGATAACAGAGTGAGATCCTGTCTCAAAAAGAGAGAGAGACAGAGAGAGAGAGATCGATCACAGCTAGAGCCACTGGTGCACAGGAGGCTTTCTAAAGGGTTAGTTGCTATCATCACCATCATTGTCATTTTCATCATCATCTGTAACCTCTGGCTAGTATAGTGGCTTGCGTATTATAAGTCCAAGTAAATGTTTGTCAAATAATGATAATAACTGTAACTCATATTAAGTAAGTGCTTACTAGGTTCAGACACTTTTTTGAGCCTTTTATGTGTCCATCCATGGGGTAAGTGGTAGTATTATACCCATTTTACAACTGGAGAAACTGAGGCTCAATGAAATAAAGTGACTAGCCCAAAATGAAATGGCTTAGAAGTGCCAGAGGCCACACGCAAGCCCGGTCCTTGTAACTCTGGGGCCTATGGCATCAGAGCCAATGCTAGAGAAGGACAAATACTTCACAGAGGTGAACTCGGGAAATAGAGAGTCACTGCTGGGTGCAGTGGCTCACACAGGTTGATCACTTGAGGCCAGGAGTTCGAGACCAGCCTGGCCAGCATGGTGAAACCCCATTTCTATTAAAAATACAAAAAAGTTAGCTAGGCATTGTGGCACATGCCTGTAATCCCAGCTACTCGGGAGGCTGAGGCATAAGAATCCTTTGAACCTCAGAACCAGAGGTTGCAGTGAACCAAGATTGTGCCACTGCACTCCAGTCTGGGTGATGGTTCAAGACTGCCTCAAAAAAAAAAAAAGGAGGTCGGCCGGGCACGGTGGCTCAAGCCTGTAATCCCAGCACTTTGGGAGGCCGAGGCGGGTGGATCACAAGGTCAAGAGATCGAGACCATCCTGGTCAACATGGTGAAACCCCGTCT
>NW_016107578.1:415450-427624 GCF_001604975.1 Cebus imitator | reverse complement strand
AAAAAAAAAAAAAAAAAAAAAAAAAAAAAAGGAGGCCAAGTGTGGTGGCTCACACCTGTAATCCCAACACTTTGGGAGGCTGAGGTGGTTGGATCCCAAGGTCAGGAAATCGAGACCATCCTGGCTAACATGGTGAAACCCCATCTCTACTAAAAATACAAAAAATTAGCCAGATGTGGTGGCACGCGCCTGTGGTCCCAGTTACTCAGGAGGCTGAGGCAGGAGAATCACTTGAACCTGGAAGGCAGAGGTTACAGTAAGCTGAGATCGCGCCACTGCACTCCAGCCTGGGCGACAGAGTGAGACTCTATCTCAAAAGAAAAGAAGAAAAGAAAAGAAAAAAAGAAAAGAAAAGAAAAGAAAACGAAACGAAAAGGGAAAAGGAAAAGGAAAAAAAAAAAGAAATAGAGATTCACTCCTTTTTTCTTGTTTTCTTAAGACAGGGTCTCACTGTCTCAAAGATGCTGCAGTGGCACCATCATAACTCACTGCAACCTCAACCTCTTAGCTCAGGTGATCCTCCCACCTCAACCTCCAGAGTAGCTGGGACCACAGGCTCATGCCATTATGCTCGGCTAATTTTCGTAATTTTTTGTAGAGATGAGGGTCTCACCATGTTGCCCAGGCTGGTCTGGAACTCCTAGGCTCAAGTGATTCTTCTGCCTTTGCCTCCCAAAGTGCTGGGATTACAGGCATGAGCCACCACGCCCAGTTTCTAAGGGTGCTTTAAGAGTTTTAAGAAACATCTCAGGAACTGTGGGTGGCATTCTAGGTTATCCCCAAGGACTGTGGGTACATCTTGGGAGTCTGTTCCAGAGTGTGAGACTGTCTTAGGAGCTGGAGAAGAATCTATCTATTTGTGCCCCTGGGGTCTGTTGGGGCACACTAGATTTTGGTGGCATCTCCATGATTACTGGGGCATCCCCTGAGTCTGACGGCTCTCCTGAGGTTGACTTAGGGTCTCAACACTCGTAGGGGCATCTCAGGGATGCTACAGAGCCATTTAGGGATTACAGGACATCAGAGGGACTGTGGAGGTGTTCCTGGGGTCTGTGAAAGACTCTAGGATTTGGGGAGACCTATATTTGGTCTATGAAAATGGCCTTGTGGGTGTGGGGGATGCTGGGGGTGCTCTGGGAGGGTCTATGCATGATGGGATGATGAGAGTCGGGGGATGATGGGGGGCCCTGGAGGAATCTGAGGAACTGTGGCAAGGGGCCTGGGATCTGAAGGGTCCCCCTGGCCCTCAGAGCACCACTGGCAGGGAGTTTGTAGGAGCAGCCCCAGAGATTCAGAGGTGTCCCTGGCATTTGTGGGTGCACTCTGGATTCCTGGAGCACTCTTGGGGCTTGTGGCATGTCTCAGAAACATTGAGGACACTGGCAGGATATGAGGACATCTGGGGAGCTATAGGAGTGCCCCAGGGTCTATGCGGCCATCTCAGAACACCTCTAAGTTGAGTTGAGAAGCCCAGGGATTTGGGGGGTACCCCTGGACTTCTTGTGTGTGGATGTCTCAGGGACAGTGAGGGTGCTCCTTAGCATTCTGAGGGACTGTGGGGCTACTCCTGAGCTTGAGGGACCTGTCGACTCCATGGAGAGTTTGCAGGAGTGTCCCCAGAGATTTGGAGGTGTCCCTGATGTTTGTGGGGACGCGACCGGCGAGGACATCAGAGCCAATGCGGGTCGGCCTTGGGGTCTGTGGGGAATGCAGGGGAGTCCCCGCCGAAGCCTTGCGGACGCCCCGGACCCGCCCCGCCCTGGGGGCGGCCCCAGCGCGAAGCCGGAAGGGCCGAGGCGACTGGGCGGGGTGGGGCCCGCGGGCCCCGGGCTGGGCGGACGGCCTTCGTGGGCCTCGCGGGGTGGGCGGCGCAGCTCCCCAGCGCCCGCCGAGGCGGGGCCGCCCCGCGGCCATGGCGGGGCCGCGCGGCCTAGGCCGCATCCCGGAGCTGCAGCTGGTGGCCTTCCCGGCGGTGGTGGCGGCAGAGGATGAGGCGTTCCTGCCCGAGCCCCTGGCCCCGCGCGCGCCCCGCCGCCTGCGTTCACCGCCTTCCTCGCCCGTTTTCTTCGCCAACTCGTCCCCAACTTTCCGCAGGCGCCTTCGACTGCTCCGCAGCTTCCAGGATTTGGGCCGCCACGCATGGGCTGGGGCTGGGTAAGTGCAGCACTGGTGGCTGTGGGTTCGAGTCACCCCTGGCCACCGCCGGGGTCTGCGGTTCGTGGCTCGCTCTCTCCAGCCTCACTTTCCTCTTCTGTCACATAGCAGCGATCAAAGTCATCTTTGCCCGCCAGGGTTGCCGTGGAGACCTCTGATAGGGCATGCGTTAGACGTTTAATAAATGTTGCATCCCTCCCACTTCCTGTGCAAACCTGAAGCTGTGGTCACGCTTTGGAGGAGTGAGGGCGACTTGCTATCCAGGTCATGTGTTCATCCTGGGGTCGTGTTCAGTTCTGTTAGCCTCAGTCTACTGGCCTTTGAAATGGGGACAGCCGTGCCCACTGGGGGTAGCCTTGCGGTGAGGCTCGGTGTCATTGCTTGCACCGGGCCACGGAGGGCAAATGGAAGTTCCCTTTCTGGCCAGACGGGCGGTGGGCTGTGGGGGCGGGAAGTCTGGGGGTGACAGTCCCCGAGGCCACATCCGGTCTGGCTTTCTAATGTCGGTGTATCTTGGAGGCAGAGGCGCTTCTCAGGGTCCTCTGCCTCTCTGTCTTCCACCTACTTTCTGTATGCACTTGAGGCGCAGACTGAAGGAGGGCATGGCGGGGCAGGACCCGGCCCAGCGACTGGCCCTGGGAACAAAATGGGGCGGGGACAGAAGAGGAGGAGGGGCTGGGGCCTTTGGGAGCCCCGCGTGGGGTCCACAGGGTGTGTGTAGGGAAATTGTTGCCTCTCTCCGGGCCTCTCTCTGCGTCCTGAGTCTCTGTCTCCACTTCTGTCTCTTTTGTCTCTGTTTTGTCTCACTTCTCCACAGTTGCATCTTCCCCTCCCCTGGGTTTATGTCACCCGGGGGCGCACGGCGATCAGAGACCTCGCGGGCCCAGCTCCACGTCAGGGCAGGGAGGGGGGGAAAAGGCGGGGCCGGAGGCGGTGGCAGGAGGGCGGGCCCGGAGCCGGGAAACTGGAGCCCCGGGGCACCCCAGAGGCCTGAGAGGGAGGGGACGGGGCGGGGGGTGAAGGCGGGGGGAAGTGTGCGCCCAGTTCCACAGGACCCTGCAGGGGGAGACGTACGAGAGCCTGTGCGCCCCCCTCCCCCGTGCAGACTCAGGAACGCCAGACCCCCCAAGTTTGTCCCGTGGGGGTGTCACCAGAGTCGTGGAGGCGGTGCCGGCAGTGGAGGCCGCAGACACCTTGGGCCTGGCCACCAGCGCGCGCCTCACCGCCCTGCCGCCGTCCCCATGCGCGCCCAGACGACGGCGCTTGGCTCCCATGCGCTCCGGTGCAGCGCCCCGGGGCCGACCCCGGCCCCCTGCCCTGGCACTGTCCCCCACGGTCCCCGAGTCCCTGACCCACTTCTCCTTCAGCGATGAGGACACCCGTCGGCACCCTCTGGGCAGAACTGTCAGGTGGGTGGCCCATGGCCAGTCAGTCCTTTTAATACCGGAGGGCACTGGCTGTGCTGGGGGTTGGGGGTGGGGTGCGGAGTCTACTTGGGGGAGTCCCCTAAGTGGCATCCAGGATCTGGCTGGGGCCCCACCGCCTTTCCTGTCCCCAAAGGCCAGGGGTGCTGCTGAGGGCCTCTTGAAGGTGGCAACCCCCAAAGTGGGTGCTAGGTCCTTTCCTCATTCCTGCCTATCCAAGGTAGGACCCGGCACCCTCTTTGCGCCCCTAAACCAGGGCTTCCAGCATTCACTTTGGCTGCAAATATGGGTGTCCAGCGTCACCTGGGCTCCACTCCCAGGCCACTGGCCTAGAACCAGGTCCCTAAGTCCCTGCCTGGCTCAGTGTCTCCAGCCTTACCTTCCCCACCCCCTCTCCCGCTGGGGCGGCCAGGCTGAAAACTAAGCTGGGGTGGGGGTGGGGAGGGCAGATTCTGGGAGCCTGGAGGGTGTTTAGAATCTGGACTGAGCTGGGCCTGTGGGTGGTCTTTAAGTTCTCAGAATTCTCCGGGGTTCCTAGCCTTGTTCTTGCTCTCTCCTGCCCTGTGGTCTCTAACAGACACACACACACACACACATACACACACACACACACACACACGGCCACACATAGGGCAATCCAGGTCACCTGGTGTTTACCGTATTAGGTGTGGGTCTCCTGGCGACCCTGCAGTTGACTCATGGCCACACACAGGTGGCACACAGACCACAGCTACCCTGGCCTACCCCTCGCACATATGTGTCTACACTGCGTTCCCCCACAGTGGGGGTGAGAGTGAGACACACTCTCACCAAAATACACACCCAGAGCTCATGCGTGTTCCTGCGAGCTGGACTCCCACCTGCACCAGATACACACAGAAACGGACCTCATGCCCACACAGGGGTCAGGGACTGTCACAGTATCAATGCGACAGTCCCATGAAGTCACCCAGACTCAGAAATACACAGAGATGCAGACAGACACTCGTGAACACCCAGCCCCTGCTCACACACGCAGACGTGCGATGCCACAGAGATGTCTATGTGCAGTGCCTGGGGCACACAGACCTTCCCCTCCCCCAGACTCTTACATACCCTATCCCTTCTTGCAAACTCAGCCCCCTAGACAGCTGTGTCACCTGGTACCATGTGCCTGCCTGGGAGACACACCAGCACCCGCCTTCAACCTCTGTGTGACCTTCACAAAGCAAATGCCAGACCTTTCCATAAAGGCTGCCTGGCACCACCTACAAGTGAGTCAGGTGGAAAAGCTCAGGGAGCGTGGTAGACACCAGGCCTGCCTGCTGTGTGTACGCCACGGGAAGACTCTCGATGCAGCTTTGTAGCTCAGCTGCTTGGGTTCAAATCCACATTCTAGTCTTGGTGTAGTGGCTCACGCCTGTAATCCCGACACTTGGGGAGGCTGAGGCAGGAGAATGTTTTTGGCTTGAGCCCAGGAGTTCAAGACCAACCTGGGCAACATGGAAAAACCCCAGTCTCTACAAAAAAATTTTAAAAGAAATCCATTCTCTACTGCTAATAGCCATGGTATTCATCCTTTCTGAGCCTGAGTTTCTTTCTTTTTTTTTTCTGAGACAGGGTCTCACTGTGTCACCCAGGCTGGAGCTCAGTGAGCAATCTTGCCTCACTGCAACTTCTGCCTCTCAGGTTCAAGCAATTCTCGTGCCTCAGCCTCCCAAATAGCTGGGATTACGGGCATACACCACCATGGCCCAGCTAATTTTTTTGTATTTTTAGTAGAGATGAGGTATCTCTATGGTGGCCAGGCTGATCTCGAGCTCCTGGGCCCAAGTGATCCACCCGCCTCGGTCTCCCAAAGTGCTGGGATTATGGGCGTGAGCCACTGCACCCAGCCTCAGTTTCTTTGTCTGGAAAATGGATCATTAATACATGTTATAGTATAGCACAATGCCTAGTGTGTGGCCTTCACTTAAGTAGTTTTTTTTGAGGCGGAGTCTCACTCTGTCACCCAGGCTGGAGTGCCGTGTCACGATCTCGGCTCACTGCAATTTCTGCCTCCTGGGTTCAAGCAATTCTCCTGCCTCAGCCTCCCAAGTAGCTGGGATTACAGGTGCCCAACACCATGCCCGGTTAATTTTTGTATTTTTAGTAGAGATGGGGTTTCTCCATGTTGATCAGGCTGGTCTCGACCTCCTGACCTCAAGTGCTCTGCCTGCCTCTGCCTCCCACCAAAGTGCTGGGATTAGAGGTGTGAGCCACCGTGCCCGGCCTTCCTTTTTTTTTTTAGAAAAGGTCCCCATCTATCACCTAGGCTGGGGTGCAGTGGTACCATCTCTGCTCACTGCAATCTCTGCTTCCCAGGCTCAAGTGATCCTCCAACAGTCATGAGCCATTGATCCTGGCCATAGTTCTTGTTACTATAATCTGTACCAATGTGTTCCCTTTCCCTGGCCCCCTCCCAACTTGTTTGTTTCCCATCAGTCCCTGCAGTAGCCATCCCCAAGGCCTAGACTGTCCCTGGACTGCACAGTACTCAACAGGCCCAATTTCATGCTCCCAAGAGCCCTGGTGAGCAGGCCTAGGGGCCGCTTAGAGGGGGAAACAGGTAGCAACTTCATTTGAGAGCATCACCTGGTGAAACCCCATCTCTACTAAAAATGCTAAAATCAGCTGGGCATGATGGCGGATGCCTGTAATCCCAGCTATTCAGGTGGCTGAGGCAGAAGAATCGCTTGAACCCAGGAGGCAGAGGTTGCAGTGAGCCGAGATCGTGCCACTGCACTCCAGCCCAGGTGACAGAGCGAGACTGTGTCTCAAAAAAAAAAAAAAAAGCGTTACCAATGGTCAGCCTGAGGCCAGGTGCAGTGGTGACACCTATAATCCCAGCACTTTGGGAGGGTGAGACTTTGGGAGGCAGATTGCTTGAGTCTAGGAGTTTAAGACCAGCTTGGGCAACATGATGAAACCTTGTCTCTGCTAAAAAAAAGTACAAAAACTAGCTGGGTGTGGTGGTGTGCACCTGTGGTCCCAGCTATTCGGGAGGCTGAGGCGGGAGGATAGCTTGAGCCTGGGAGGTGGAGTCTGCAGTGCAGCCATGATTGCATGATTGCATGGCTGCACTGCAGCCTGGGTGACAGAGCAAGACCCTGTATCAACACACACACCACACACACACACACACACACACACACACACACACACCCCGCAAATGATTAGCCTTCCTAAGGGGGAGTCTTGGGCAGGTCATTTCACCTCCAGTGGAGTATCTGGGCTGTGGCTGTGATGTAAGGCTGCCAGCTACCCCTGTTCCTGTCCCAGCCTTGGAACCCATGGGGATGTCGCTGGAGTGGCCTCTGGCCTAACTTTGGGCCACCCTGAGCAGTCAGCGGCAAGCCGGGGGGGTGACTGTCCATGGCTCAGGGGTCTGATTCTGGGGCATAGCGGGCCCTGGCTCTCCCGATCCCCACTATCTCCGAGGCAGTAGCTCTGTAACCCCGTCTCCTCCCCTCTGTCCTTTCACAGCCCAGGGGACATCCGCTCCTGAAGCACAAACAGCACAAACAGCAGGGCCCCAGGGAGCGTCCTCTTCCCATCCAGGCCTCTGGGCTCCTGATGATGTGAGCTGAGTCCCTTGGGGCTGGTGGATCTGCTGGGATGCTAGCAGGGTATCCGGTTGGGAACAGGGTCTCACCTTCCTAAACTGCGGCTTAAATTCCTGGGCCGGGGAGTTGGAGGTGAGGCATCCTCTATGTGTAGCTGTTTTTCTCTCCTTCTCTGGAGCTGAAAAAAATCTACACTGGGCCTTAGAAACAGGACATGGTTCTCAGAAGTGAAGCCACCAACCCTTTGTCTCCTTAGGCATGCGAATGTTAAGAGGACCTACTATATGTTAATTTATAGAGTGGGTTGGAGCCCTCTATGGGTTAATGTATATAAACCACTTTCATAGTGCCAGGCACACAGCAAGCACTCAATATAATGTCTTGTTATTATTACTTTATGCTTGAAAGGATCTAATCTGGCACCCAGGACACAGCAGGTGCTCAATAAATGGACATAATCGGCCGGGTGTGGTGGCTCATGCCTGTAATCCTAGCACTTTGGGAGGTCAAGGTGGGTGGATCGCAAGGTCAGGAGTTCAAGACCAGCCTGGCCAAGATAGTGAAACCCCATCTCTACTAAAAATACAAAAATTAACAGGGCATGGTGGTGTGTGCCTGTAATTCCAGCTACATGGGAGATTGAGGCAGAGAATTGCTTCAACCCAGGAGGCGGAAGTTGCAATAAGCCAAGATCGCAGCACTGCGCTCCAGCCTGGGCAACACAGTGAGACTGCATCTCAAAAATAAAAATAAAAAAAATAAATGAACATTATCGGCTGGGCGCGGTGGCTCAAGCCTGTAATCCCAGCGTTTTGGGAGGCTGAGGCACGTGGATCACCTGAGCTCAAAAGTTCAAGACCAGCCTGGCCAACATGGTGAAACCCATTTCTGCTAAAAGTACGAAAATTAACCGGGCGTGGTGCTGTGCACCTGTAGCCCCAGCTACTTGAGAGACTGAGGCAAGAGAATTGCTTGAACCCAGGAGGCAGAGGTTACAGTAAGCTGAGATCATATCACTGCACTCCAGCCCACATGACAGAGCGATAGTCTGTCTCAAAAATAAATAAATAAATAAGTGGACATTATCATCAAAGGCCCAAGCTGATGATCTATGAGTATCTCACCTTAAGAGTGTTTTTTTGTTTTATGTTTTTTGAGATGGAGTCTTGCTCTGTCGCCCGGGCTAGAATGCAGTGGCGTGATCTTGGCTCACTGCAACCTTTGCCTCCCAGATTCAATTCAAGCAATTCTCCTGCCTCCGCCTCCCAAGTAGCTGGGATTACAGGTGCATGCCACTATGCCCTAATTTTTGTATTTTTAGTACAGACAGGATTCTACCATGTTGGTCAGGCTAGTCTCAATCTCCTGACCTTGTGATCCGCCTGCCTTGGCCTCCCAAAGTGCTGAGATTACAGGCATGAGCCACCATGCCCAGCCAAGAGTGTCTTTTAAAATTTACTTTAAAAAATTAACATATAGTAAAACCTACCCTTTTAAGTTTACATTCTATGAAGTTTTTTGTTTACGGTAAAATATACGTCACAAAATTTACCATTTTACCCATTGTTTTCTCTTTTTTTTTTTTTAGATAGGGTTTCACCGTATTATCCAGGCTGGAGTGTAGTGGCGCAATCTCAGCTCACTGCAACCTCTGCTTCCTGGGTTCAAGCGATTCTTGTGCCTCAGCCTCCCGAATAGCTGGGGTTACAGGCATGCACCACCATACCCAGCTAATTTTTGTATTTTTAGTAGAGACAGAGTTTCAACATGTTGGCCAGGATGGTCTCGATCTCCCGACCTTGTGATCCACCCGCCTTAGCCTCCCAAAGTGCTGGGATTACAGGCATGAGCCACCACACCTAGCCAGGACTTTTTAATGTTCTTAGACTGAAACTTTAAGCACAAACACACCATTTCTGTATCTCCCCAGCCCCAGGTGCCTAGTCTTCTTTGTCTCCAAGTTTAAGTACTCCAGGGACTTCATATAAGTGGAATTTCCTGTGCACTATTTCACTGTTTATCTTTTTCTGACTGGCTTATTTCACTGAGCACAATGTTTTCAAGGTTCATCCATGGTGTAGCCTGTGTCAGAATTTTCTTCCTATTTTTTTTTTTTTTGAGATGGAGTTTTGCTCTTGTTGCCCGGGCTGAAGTACAATGGTGTGATCTCGGGTCACCATGACCTCCACCTCCCAGGTTCAAGCAATTCTCCTGCCTCAGCCTCCCAAGTAGCTGGGACTACAGGCATGCGCCACCACACCTGGCTAATTTTTGTGTTTTTAGTAGAGATGGGGTTTCACCATGTTGACCAGGCTGCTCTTGAACTCCTGACCTCGTGATCCGCCCGCCTCAGCCTCCCAAAGTGCTGGGATGACAGGTGTGAGCCACTGCTCCTGGCCTACAGACATTTTTGATTGGTGTTACAGTTGTTCTCTCAACACCAGGTAGGAATGGATTGTTTCTGAGTTGAGAGGAATCAGAGCAGCAGAGAGACCTACTTAGCAGAGCAGAGTGCAGCAGGTGGGAGAGGAGGTGATGAGACCTCAAGGATGCAAAAAGTCTAGGCCCTCAACAAGCTGTCTCTCTGGAGCCCCAATCTGAGGCCCAGGAGACAGGTCAGAGACTGACAGATGGGTGGATGGAGGTAGGAGTACTCCCTGGCTGCATAGTCCCTTCTCTTGGAGTGAAGAGACCAGCTGTCTGGAAGGGAGAGCAATTGGGAAACAGGACACTGGTAAAGGCCGGTTATGGCCAGGTGCAGTGGCTCACACCTGTAATTCCAGCACCTTGGGAGGCCGAGGTGGGCAGATCACAAAGTCAGGAGATTGAGACCAGCCTGGCCAATATGGTGAAACCCCGTCTCTACTAAAAAATACAAAAATTGCCAGGCGCGGTGGCTCAAGCCTGTAATCCCAGCACTTTGGGAGGCCGAGGGGGGTGGATCACGAGGTCAAGAGATCAAGACCATCCTGGTCAACATGGTGAAAACCCGTCTCTACTAAAACTACAAAAAATTAGCTGGGCATGGTGGTACATGCCTGTAATCCCAGCTACTCAGGAGGCTGAGGCAGGAGAATTGCCTGAACCCAGGAGGCGGAGGTTGCGGTGAGCCGAGATCGCGCCATTGCACTCCAGCCTGGGTAACAAGAGCGAAACTCCTTCAAAAAAAAAAAAAAATACAAAAATTAGCTGGGTGTGGTGGCGCGCACCTGTAATCTCAGCTCCTCGGGGGGCTGAGGCAGGAGAATTGCTGGAACCTGCGAGGGTTTTTTTTTGAGCCAGGGTTTCACTCTGTCACCCAGGCTAGTGTGCAGTGGTGCGATCTTGGCTCACTGCAATCTCTGCCTCACAGGTTTAAGTGATTCTCCCACGCAGCCTCCCTAGTAGCTGGAATTACAGGCGCGAACCACCATGCCTAGCTAATTTTTTTGTTGTTGTATTTTTTGGTTGAGACGGGGTTTTACCGTGTTGCCCAGGCTGATTTCAAACTTCCGGACTTGAGTGATCCGTCCGCCTTGGCCTCCCAAAGAGCTGGAATCATAGGCATGAGCCACTACGCCTGGCCTATTTATTTTTGAAACAAGATCTCCCTTTGTCATCCAGGCTGGAGTGCAGTGGTGTGATCACAGCTTACTCACTATTGCCTCAAACTTCCCGGGTTCAAGTGATCCTCCAGCCTTAGCTTCCCAGTATCTAGGACTACAGGCACACACTGCCATGCCTGGCTAATTAAAAAAGGTTTTTAAAGAGATGAGGTCTCTCTATATTGCCCAGGCTGGCGGCAAGCTCCTGGCCTCAAGCCATCCTCCCACCTCGGCCTCCCAAATCACTGGGATTATAGGCGTGGCCAGAATAGTGCCTGTTGATACACAAAAGTCTTTCATTTTGATGAAGTCCACTTGTTATTGTTGCCTGTGCTTTGGTGTCAAATCCCAGAAATTATTGTCAAATCTAATGTTGTGAAGCTGCTAAGAGTTTTATAGTTTTGGCTCTTATATTTAGGTATTTGATTCATTTTGAGTTAATTATTTTTTATTTTCCTGAGAGGGAGTCTTGCTCTGTTGCCCAGGCTGGAGTACAGTGGCACCATCTCGGCTCACTGCAACCTCCACCTCCTGTGTTCAAGTGATTCTCTTGCCTCAGCCTCCCGAGTAGCTGGGATTACAGGTGCCCATCACCACACCCAGCTAATTTTTGTATTTTAGTAGACACAGGGTTTCACTATGTAGGTCAAACTGGTCTCGAACTCCTGACCTCAAGTGAACCACTTGCCCTGGCCTCCCAAAGTGCTAGGATTATAGGTGTGAGCCACACTGCCTGGCCTCGAGTTAATTTTTGCATGTGGCTTCTTCAGTTTTCCCAGCACCATCGTTTTGAAAAGATAGGTCTTTCTCCATTGAATAGTCTTTGGGGTTAGACTGATAGGTAGATTTCAGGCTCTGCTCTGACTGGGTGAAGTGGAGAGGGAGAGAGGATAGGAGCCTCCCACTCCCCTCTTTAGGTCAGCTTGTGGAGAGTCAGCATAAGGCTTTTCTTAGTCTCTTGACTAAGAGATAAGTTTGAAATCTGCTAGGCCTGCCAAGCGCCTGTAATCCCAGTACTTTGGGAGGCTGAGGTGGGTGGATCACTTGAGGCCAGGAGTTTGAGACCAGCCTGGCCAGCATGGTGAAACCCTGTCTCTACTAAAACTACAAAAAATTAGCCGGGCTTGATGGTGGGCGCCTGTAGTCCTAGCTACCCGAGAGGCTGAGGCAGGAGAATTAATTGCTTGAACCCAGGAGGCAGAGGTTGCAGTGAAGCAAGGTCACACCGCTGCACTCCAGCTTAGGCAACAGAGTGAGACCCTGTCTCAAAAACAAAACAAAGCAAAACAAAAATGTAAGAAGACAAGCTTCCAGCCGGGCACGGTGGCTCACGCCTGTAATCCCAGCACTTTGGGAGGCCGAGGCGGGTGGATCACGAGGTCAAGAGATCGAGACCATCCTGGTCAACATGGTGAAACCCCGTCTCTA
>NW_016107578.1:413041-415345 GCF_001604975.1 Cebus imitator | reverse complement strand
TGAACCCAGGACGCGGAGGTTGTGGTGAGCCGAGATTGCGCCATTGCACTCCAGCCTGGGTAACATGAGTGAAACTCCGTCTCAAAAAAAAAAAAAAAAGACAAGCTTCCAGTCAGGCATAGTGGCTCTTGTCTGTAATCCCAGCACTTTGGGAGGCCAAAGTGGGAGGATCTCTTAAGCCAGGAGTTACAGACTTTCCTGGACAACATAGGGAGACCCCATTACTACAAAAAATTCAAAAATTATCTGGGTGTGGTGGCACGTGCCTGTAGTCCCAGCTACTTGGGAGGTTGAGGTTGGGGGATCACTAGATCCCAGGAGGCTGCAGTGAGCCATGATGGCGCCACTGCACTTCAGCCTGGGCAACACAGTGAGACCCTATCACTAAATGATAAGCTGCAAACTTGGATAAAAATATATGATAAGGGATTTGTATCCAGAATATATAATGGGCCGGGTGCAGTGGCTCACACCTGTAATCCCAGCACTTTGGAAGGTGGAGGCAGGTGGATCACTTGAGGTGGAGCTCAAGATTAGCCTGGCCAACATGGTGAAACCCCATCTCTACTAAAAATGCAAAAACTTGCCAGGCATGGTGGCATGTACCTATAATCACAGCTACTTGGGCGGCTGAGACAGGAGAATCCCTTGAACCCAGGAGGCAGAAGTTGCAGTGAGCCAAGATCGTGGCACTGCACTCCAGCCTGGGTGACAGAGTGAGGCTCCCTCCTAAAATATAAACAAATAAGGTCGGGCGTGGTGGCTCACACCTGTAATCCCAGCACTTTGGGAGGCCGAGACGGGCGGATCACAAGGTGAAGAGATCAAGACCATCCTGGCCAACATGGTGAAACCATCTCTACTAAAAATACAAAAAATTAGCTGGGTGTAGTGGTGCACGCCTGTAGTCCCAGCTACTCAGGAGGCTAAGGCAGGAGAATCGCTTGAACCCAGGAGGCGGAGGTTGCAGTGAACCGAGATTGCGCCACTGCATTCCAGCCTGGCATCTGGCAACAGAGCGAGATTCTTTCTCAATAAATAAATAAATAAATGACTACAAAATTAGCTGGGCATGGTGGCAGGTGCCTGAAATCACAGCTACTCTGGAGGCTGAGGCAGGAGAATCACTTGAACCTGGGAGGCAGAGGTTGCAGTGAGCCAAGATGGCGCCATTGTACTCTAGCCTGGGCAAAACCTCACCTCAAAAAAAATATATATATATTAAGGTTGAAATTTGAAATTTTGGCTGAGTCGGTCAGGGGAGGTTTCTCTGTGGTGGTGACATTTGAGCAGAGGCCTGAAGGAGGTAACGAGGAGCTACTGCAAATCTGGGCTGGAGAAACAGCCTGCGCAAAGGCCCTGAGGCAGGACTGTGTCTGAGATTTTTTTTTTCTTTCTTTTTTTAGATGGAGTTTACCTCTGCTGCCCAGGATGGAGTGCAGTAGCAAGATCTCAACCCACTGCAACCTCCGACTCCTGGGCTCAAGTGATTCTCCTCCCTCAGCCTCCCAAGTAGCTGGGATTTCAGGCACCCACCACTATGCCTGGCTAATTTTTGTATTTTTAGTAGAGATGGAGTTTTGCCATGTTGGCCAGGCTGGTAGAGATCTCCTGACCTCCAGTGATCCACCCGCCTCAGCCTCCTAAAGTGCTGGGATTACAGGCGTGAGCCACCTCGCCTGGCCTGTGTCTCAGATTTTTAGGGAACAATGAGGAAGCCATTATGGCTGGAGCAGAATGAATGTGGGGGAAAGGGGAAGTCATGGGACAGGACCTGTGAGCTGCAGTGAGGACTTTGGATTTTGCCGAGTAAGGTGGGATCCATAGAAGGTTCTGAGCAGAGGGAGGACTAGACCTCATTTAGGTGTTCCCAAGCTCCCCCTGGTGGTCGTTGAAAGAAGACTGGGCTTGAAAACAGGAGGAGGGACCAGGGCAGAGGTGAATGCAGCTGGTCCTGGCTAGGGATGAGGGGAGCTGGCCAAGGAGTGGGTGAGAAGTAGACACATTCTGGATAAATGTTGGCAGCAAGGCTGATTTGAGATGCAAAGGAAAGTGAATGATCCCACATATTTTGGCCTCGGTGTCCCCAGCACAGCAGTGGGGATGGGTGCCCCCCGGCGCTCAACAAGTGTTCCATCTTTGTAGTTCTGTGTCTCCCATCACTTTTAGGGTATCTGTGTTTCTTTTTTTTTTTTTAGAAAAAAACAGAGCTGGCCGGGCGCGGTGGCTCAAGCCTGTAATCCCAGCACTTTGGGAGGCCAAGGCGGGTGGATCACGAGGTCAAGAGATCGAGACCATCCTGGT
>NW_016107578.1:411224-412845 GCF_001604975.1 Cebus imitator | reverse complement strand
AAAAAAACAGAGCTTTATTATTCTCAACACCAGCGGCAGCGGTCTCCGTAGGACAGGGGAGTGAGTTCTGTTGACTGACAGGGATAGGTGGCTCCTACCTGCTGGCGATGAGCAGGTTCTGAAGGACTGCAACGACCGAGTCCCCGCGCAGGAACATCTTGGAGATGTAGCGGTCTTTGCTGATTGGCTTGGACTTCTTCTTGCCCTTGCCACTCTTGGGTACCTCAGTCCACATCTCCTTCATGTTCTGCAGCACCATGTTGCTGTGCCTATCGAAGGCCTTCACGTGGCCCAGGAGTTTCTTATTGTTGCGGCAGTTGATGAGCACTTGGGTGTTGTTCTTGATGTACTGAGTGAGCACAGAGTGGACCTGTATTAAATTCCTCCTCCTCTCACATCTGCAGCTCCTCTGGGGTCATCTCACTCTTGGGCTTGTCGAGGAGGCTCATGTTGGTCACTAAGCTCTCGATTCACTCCCATTTCCTCTGCGTTGCTGCTGCCTCCTATGTGTCTTTCTTTAACATCCTCCACTTGGCCAGGCGTGGTGGCTCACACCTGTAATCCCAACAGTTTGGGAGGCTGAGGAGGTGGATCACATGAGGCCAGGAGTTTAAGACCACCCTGGCCAGCATGGTGAAATCCTGACTCGACTAAAAATACTAAAATTAGCCAGGTGTGGTGGCGGGTGCCTGTAATCCCAGCTACTCAGGAGGCTGAGGCACAAGAATCATTTGAACCCAGGAGGCGGAGGTTGCCGTGAGCCGACATCGTGCCACTGCACTACTCTAGCCTGGGCCACAAAGAGAGACCATGTGTCAAAAAAAAAAAAAAAAAAATTCTCCACCTGAATCTCTGCCAGGAATTCCCTTGGTTTCTTCTTTCCTCTTCTTTTCTTCTTTTTGAGATGGAGTCTTGCTGTGTCACCCAGGCTGGAGTACAGTGCTGCAATCTCAGCTCACTGCCACCTCCACTTCCAGGGTTCAAGCAATTCTCCTGCCTCAGCCTCTCAAGTAACTGGGATTACAGGTACCCGCCACCACACCTGGCTAATTTTTGTATTTTTAGCAGAGATGGGGTTTCATCATGTTGGCCAGGCTGGTCTCAAACTCCTGACCTCAACTGATCCACCCACCTTAGCCTCTCAAAGGGTTGGGATTACAGGCGTTACAGGTGTGAGCCACCATGCCTGGCCTCCTCATTCCTCTTGACCTCCTTAACACCGTTTCAGCCTCCTGACCCCTCTTCTCACCCATCCCCTGCAGCTTCGATGCAGAAAATGGACCGACACCATCTCCCGGCCGAAGCCCCCTGGACTTGCAGGCGAGCCCAGGACTTGTGCTCCACGCTGGGGCGGCCACCAGCCAGCGCCGGGAATCCTTCCTGTACCGCTCAGACAGTGACTATGACATGTCACCCAAGACCATGTCCCGGAACTCATCGGTCACCAGCGAGGCGTGAGCATGTCCCTCCCCACATCCCAGTTCCCCCAGGCCTGGTCCTGCTGCAAGCTGCCCTTCCCAGCAAGGAGTAGGGGGCACCCACCCCCATCCTGCTTAGCAACCCCCAACCTGTCCTCCCCAGTGAAGGGTAAGCAGTCCCCTGTCCCTTCTATAAAGGGCTC
>NW_016107578.1:402170-410657 GCF_001604975.1 Cebus imitator | reverse complement strand
TCACCCAGGCTGGAGTATAGTGGCACGATCTCAGCTCACTGAAACCTCCGCCTCCTGGGTTCAAGCGATTCTCCTGCCTCAGTCTCCCAAGTAGCTGGGACTATAGGCGCCCGCCACCCACACTGGCTAATCTTGTATTTTTAGTAGAGATGGGGTTTGGCCAGGTTGGCCAGGCTGGTCTCGAATTCCTGACCTCAGGTGATCTGCTCACCTTGGCCTCCCAAACTGCTGGGATTACAGGTGTGAGCCACCGTGCCCGGCCTCAGTTCTTTTATAAAAAAATATATTAAAATAGTGGGGGCTGGGTACAGTGGCTCACACCTGTAATCTCAGCACTTTGGGAGGCCAAGGTCGGTGTTGTTCCAGGCCAGGAGTTTGAGATTAGCCTGGCTAAGATGGTGAAACCCTATCTCTACTAAAAATACAAAAATTTGGAGGGGGCGGGGAGGTAAAAAATAAATAAATATAAAACTTAGTGGTGCGAGATGGCACATGCCTGTAATCCCAGCCTCTTGGGAGGTTGAGGCAGGAGAATTGCTTGAACCAGGGAGGCAGAGGTTGCAGTGAGCCGAGATCACACCACCACACTCCAGCCTGGGTGACAGAGCAAGACTCTGTCTAAAAAAAACAAAACAAACAAAGAAAAAAAACCATATTCACCTCTCGTCTCTCTCCCTTTCACCACTTTCTCTCTTCTCCCCCGACCCACCTGAGCCACACTCTTTGACTGCCATTGCTTCCATGATCAGCCCTGGACACACGTCCATCCTTATGCAGTATAATGTCCTCTCCCTGGGCCCCACAAAGCCCCCTCCCTCCCTCTCAGCCTCCCTGGGTCCAGCCTCACAGATCGTCCACCCCAGAGAGTTGCTTTTCTGCAGACCCCTGACCTGCCTCTGTCCTCAATCACAGGCACGCTGAAGACCTCATCGTAACACCATTTGCTCAGGTGAGATGCCCTCCCCAAATGGTTACGGAGAAAACAGGCTCCAACATTCCACCACACTTGGGGGAAGGGCCCAGCCCTGCTGCCGGTCTGGGGGGACCCCCTCCTCACTGCCACTTCCCATCCCAGGTGCTGGCCAGCCTCCGGAGCGTCCGCAGCAACTTCTCACTCCTGACCAATGTGCCCGTTCCCAGTAACAAGTAAGTGAAGGCTGAGCTGCAACAGCTGTGATCATAAGGCGATGCTTTCCCAGGTTTTGCTCTCAGCCCTGCTGTGTGACCTCGGGCAGGCAGGTGACCTCTCTGAACCTCTGTTCAGACAATAGCTCCCAGAGAGCCAGAGAACCATTGCAGCTCAAGCTCCTAAGACACACGGTTTTGTTTTTTTGTTTTTGTTTTTTCTTGAGATGGGGTCTTACTCTGTCACCCAGGCTGCAGTGCAGTGCCACGATCTCGGCTCCCTGCAACCTCTGCCTCCTGGGTTCAAGTGATCCTCCTGCCTCAGCCTCCTGGGTGGCTAGGCTTACAGGCATGCACTGCCATACCTGGCTAATTTTTCTATTTTTAGAAGAGGTAGGGTTTCACCATGTTGGCCAGGCTGGTCTCGAACTCCTGACCTCAGGTGATCCACCCTCCTTGGCCTCCCAAAATGCTGGGATTCCAGGTGCAAGCCACTGTGCCCTGCCCAGAGGCTTTTATAAATATTTGGGGGTCTGGATGCATGTGATAAGGCCACAGCCACAGTCCCCAGGGCCACCCTGGGCCTTGACACCCAGTTGCTGGGCAGATGGCATTCCATGGGGTTTCTATTGCCCCTCTGTAAAGTGATGGTCACAGGCAAGCATGCTGGCTCATGCCTGTAATCCCAGCACATTGGGAGACCAAGGCAGGAGGATCACTTGAATCCAGGAGTTCAAGACCAGCTTGAGGGAAACAAAGTGAGACCCTGTCTCTACAAAAAAAAAAAAAAAAAAAAAAAAAAAAGAAAAAAATTAGCCCAGCATGGTGGCATGTGCCTGTGGTTCCCATTTACACAGGAGGCTGAGGCAGAAGGATCATTTGAGCCTAGGAGGTTAAGGCTGCAGTGAGCTGTGTTTCCACCACTGCACTCCAGCCTGGGTGACAGAGCAAGACCCTGGCTCAAAAAATAAACGGAATAATAAAGTGGGGATGACAGTAATGCCTCCTTAGATAACTGCTGTGAGGAGAGACGATGTCCAGAATGTGCCAGAATATTGTCCTGCATATAGTAAGTGCTCAATACACAGGAGTGGTTCTTATTTTGTTTTAGGGCAAGAGGTGTGGCTGAGAGCTGCCAGTCCTTCTGAGGGTGGGGGACATAGACATCCCTGGGGCTTGGAGGATTTGCAGGGAGTTAGTCAGGAAAGCTGAGACCTTGGAAACCCAGGACCTGACCTTAAGGCAGATCAGCCATGTGGTCTTGAAGAAGCTGTTTCATCTCCTTGAGCCTCACTTTCCACATCTGTAACGGATTTTTCTGGGGCTCGTTGAGGCTGCAGGCAGAGTACATGGCAGCATCTCTAAGACAGAGTGAGCATTCAGAAAAATGATAATTGGCTGGGCGCAGTGGCTCATGCCTGTAATCCCAGCATTACAGGGAGGCTGAGATGGGCAGATCGCCTGAGGTCGGGAGTTCGAGACCAGCCTGCCCAACATGGAGAAATCCCATCTCTACTAAAAATACAAAGTTATCCAAGTGTGATGGGGCATGCCTGTAATCCCAGCTACGTGGGAGGCTGAGACAGGAGAATTGCTTGAACCCAGGAGGCAGAGGTTGCAGTGAGCCAAGATCACGCTATTGCACTCCAGCCTGGGCAACAACAGCGAAACTCTGTCTCAAAAACAAAAGCAAAAACGAAAACAAAAAAACAGAAAAATGAAAATTGGCACTGTTCATGGAAAGGGGAAGGGTGGGACCTGGTGGGGGGACCCAGGCTAACGTTGCAGCCCCATTTTTTTTGCAGGCGGTCCCCGCTGGGCGGCCCCACCCCTGTCTGCAAGGCCACGCTGTCAGGTAGCTAAGCCCAGAGGGGTGGGAAGGGTCCCCTCTTGCTGCCCCAGTGGGGGTCCCTCAGCCCCTTCCCCACCCAGCAGTCCATTCATCTGGTGAACCCTGTCACCGAGGGCTGGGGCCTCTGGGCTTCTGCCTATAGACCTTCTTAGTCACCATCCTGGCTGCTCCTTCCTTAGAAGAAACGTGTCAACAGTTGGCCCGGGAGACTCTGGAGGAGCTGGACTGGTGTCTGGAGCAGCTGGAGACCATGCAGACCTATCGCTCTGTCAGCGAGATGGCCTCGCACAAGGTGCGCAGGTGGTGGGCAGAACCCCTGGGTGGAGCCGGTGGGGGCGGAGCCAGTGGGTAGAGCCAATCACTGGATGGGACCAGTGGGCACGGCCTGTGGATGGAGCCAGCCACTAGGCTGGACCTGTGGGCAGAGATAGCTACTGGGCGTGGCCGATTAGGGCAGGGCCAATCTCTGGGTGGGGCTGGTGGGGATGGGGCCTTATGGGTGGAGCCAACCACCAGGTTGGGCCTGTAGGCGAGGCCAACTATTGGGCATGGCTCATGAGGGCGGGGCCAATCTCTGGGTAGGGGCTATGGGATGGGGTCAGTCCCTGGGTGAGGTCAGTCCCTGGGTGGGGCCAATCCTTGGGCGGCAGCTTCAACTGCTTGAAGCTCCGGCAGATTCAGACTTTCCCCAGGGCTGGAGGAGCCTAGTGTGTGTTGGGGGGCGTGTCCGCCGGGTCATACAGATGTCAGTAGGTGACCGATTCCGTTGGGAGTTTTATGCTTTTATGGTCTGTGGGGGTGTAACTGTGGCTGTGGGTCTGTGTAGCTGCTGGTCTATTGGCTATGCATCTGCAGCGCTGGTGTTTTGGGAGTGGACTCTAAGGAGTGGCATGCCAGTGTGTACCTGTGGAGGGTGTATGGGTGTGCACGGGTGATTATTCAGGGCTATAGGTATGTGGGGCTATACCAGAGGGGTGCGCATGTCTGCAGGGGAGAGTTGGACCAGATGGGAATCTGAGTGTGTAGCTCTGTGTGTTTGTGAATGTGGGTGTGTTTGCAGGGCTGCAGGGGTGAGTGCAAGGCCCCCGTGTACTGTTGTGCAGACTGTGCACTCCACAACCCCAGAGGACACCATTCAGAAAACAGGCAGTATGTGTGAGTGATGCTTCCTGGAGTTGGAGAGAGTGGTAGCAGCCCTTGTGGGTGGGTGCGTATCAAGACATGATCTGGAGGTGGGAGTGTCTTTGTTGGGGGGGTGCTTAATTGGTGGGTGGAGGCTTGTGTGGGAACATACCAGTCCAAGGGTGATTGTGTCTCTGAGGGTGGGTCAAGCATCTGAAATGTGGCTGTGTCTCTGGGTATGGGTCTGAGGGTGTTTCTTCGTGAGTGAGTGGTGTGTGAGTATGTGTGTGCGTGTGTGAATTTTTGCATCTGTGAGTGTATATCCTTATGGATTTGTCAGGGTATGTTTGTGTCCAAGGTCAATGGATATTCGTAATGGTTGAAAACTGTGTCTGTGGGTGTGCCTACTGTGTGTCTGTAAGCGTGGCTTGCATCAGTGTCTGTCCCTAGGTGTGGGCCTGTGCCCTTGGATGGGGCGTGTCTGGAGGCATCTGCTATATGCTCAGCTGTGGACCTATAAATGTGTTGGACATCTGAGTTGTCACTACCTCGGGCATTTGGGTATCTGTGTGTATTCGAGTGTCAAGTGCCTGGATGTGTGTGGGTGTCCCTGGAAGGTGTGTCTCAGGGTGTTTGTACATCTGTGAGTGTACAGTGGGTGTGTGTTTCTGTCTCTGGGTTTGTCCATGGAAGGGACAGGTCCTCACAGGGACAGCCCACCTGGGTCTGGCTGAGGCCCGTGGGGCTCTGATGCCCCTTTAACGCCCCCCCACCCCCAGCACCACCTGACATCCCATGCAGTCTGCCAGTGCTGCAGTGAGCACACACGCACGCACACGGGTGCACACAAGGAGCTCTGCAGCCTCCTCCTGGGACCCTTGCCCTCCTCCCTCCCATGGGCACGGACCCTCCACCGCCTCCACCCACCGCTGTGTGGGGGCCCACTGGGGCCCAGGGCTGGCGGACCATGTAACCAGGGCTGCCGCCGGGAGCGCGGAGGGGAAGGGAGCCCCCAGCCCTGCTGGGCCGGCCCAGGCCCCTCCGCGGCTCCCCCTTCCACTACCCACCTGCCCGGCACCCCCTCCCGGGTGGTCGTCAACCCTGGGACTCCCCAAGCCCAGCCTCTGTGTGCAGCAGCCCCAGGCGGGCTAAGTCTCCAAGATGCCCTTGGTGGATTTCTTCTGCGAGACCTGCTCCAAGCCGTGGCTGGTGGGCTGGTGGGACCAGGTAGGAGGGTGCAGGGTAGTGGGTGGGCAGGCATCCCGGCCAGCTGGGCCCCTGGTGTGGGCTTGTGTGTGTTGCTGTGCACGTGTGTGGCCTGGAGATGAAGCCTTGTGACAGTCTCTGTATGTGGCCAGGGTTGGGCGTGGATGGCGGGTGACTGGGGGTGTGTGACTCTCCCTGGGGGGGACTGTGGGTCCCTCACTGGGTGTGACTGTGTCAGTGCCTGGATGTGTGTGTGTGTGTCTGCCTGACTGTAGGCTTGTTTGCCTGGGTCACGGTGTGGCCCTGTCTGAGATCATCTGGCTCTGACCATGGTGTTGTGTGTTGGGCTGTGTGTCTGAGCCCAGAGCTGCCTGATATTTTGGGGACACGTGACCCCAAATGTCAGTGACTACCTTATTTTGCATACCCTTTGATCTGTGTGTCTGGGCTGTGTGACGCTGTGTAGGACTGAGAGCCTATGACTGTGTGTGTGTGGTTGTGTGAGATTTTGTGGGTCCATCTTGTGTGGATGTGTGTCTCTGTACTCAGGGTCTCTGGGTGGCACCAGGAGGAGGGAGTGCCCTGTCCCAGCATAAGCCATGCAGGCTCACCCCTCCTGCCAAGTGCCCCTCGTGCCCCCCTGGACAGAGTCTGCTCCTGCTTTTGGGGTGTTGTGGCAGAGCTTGGGGGTGGGGCGCCAATGCCCTTTCTCCTCTGTGTACAATGTCACAGCAAAGGCCTGTGCAGAGTGACATGGGGGGACCAGGAGGGGCGTCCAAGCCAGGTTTTGGGTATATTCCGTTCATCTGTGCATCTGTCTACCTCTCTAGGGCTGGGGGAGAGGGGGCTATGATGGGAACACCCCTCCCCCTCCCCTGAATGATCAAACTGGGATTTCCTCAGCTCACCATTCTCCCCTGCCCTGGCCAAAGCTTTTTGTCCCCCAGAGTTTGGGTACCGCGTTCCCTTTTCCCAAACTGAGCTGGGGGCCAGGACCCAGGACCCCCAGGAATGGGGTCCGTGTCTGGGAAGACTCGCATCAGGAGCAGCTCTGGGAAGGCAGGGGTTAAGGGGCCTTCGCTTGCCCCCCTTTTCCCCAGCTCAGCAGCTGGTTGGAGGGGGAGTTGCTAAGGAGACTCCCATCGCCATGGCTACGGGATTCTCCTGCTTCCCCATTGGCTCCCTGTTAAGGCAGGAGCCCCTCCCTTCCACAGGTGCCCCTCTGGCTCCTCCTTGAGGGGAATGGGGAGGGGAGCCCCTCTTTCCTCAGGCAGGAAGGGTTGTGCTGATCATGACTCCCCAAACCTGGGGACCTCCATCTAGAGCTGGGAGGAGAGGAAGGGCTGACCCCACCCCCCTAGTAGCCTCATAGGGGCTCTGTTGGCTGAGCAGAAAAATAGGAGGGACTCATGGGGTCTTCAGGCATTCTCAGGAAAGACTGACACCCTCCCCACCACTGTGTTTCCCCCATCATTTCTTCCTTGTTGATTCCTTCACCTTAGTTCAAGAGGATGTTGAACCGTGAACTCACACACCTGTCAGAAATGAGCAGGTCAGGAAACCAGGTCTCAGAGTACATTTCCACAACATTCCTGGGTGAGTGAGGAGCAGCAAGTGGGATTGGTGGGGGGAACCCCTGGGGTAGAGAGGGGGCTGTCCCTGACCTTGGGTCCTGTTGCTCATGTTTTTCCAGGGACTCACTCTCAACTCCCCAAAGGTCAAAGTCACTCTATCCAAGTGCCCTTCACTCCTGATGCCCCCAAACTCTGTGAAACCCCCAACTTCTATAGAACCCAACATTTGAAGTCATCTGTGAACGTAAAACACTTCTAAACTTTAAAAAGCTTCCAGGGGCTAGGCATGGTGTCTCATGCCTGTAATCCCAACACTTTGGGAGGCAGAGGCTGGCAGATCACTTGAGATCAGGAGTTTGAGACCTGCCTGGCCAGCATGGTGAAACCCGGTCTCTATTAAAAATAAAAAAAATGGCTGGGCACAGTGGCTCATGCCTGTGATCCCAGCACTTTGGGAGGCCGAGGTAGGTGGATCACCTGAGGTCTGGAGTTTGAGACAAGCCTGGCCAACACGGTGAGACCCCATCTCTACCAAAAATACAAAAAATTAGCCAGGTGTGGTGGTGGATGCCTGTAATCCCAGCTGTTCGGGAGGCTGAGGCAGGAGAATTACATGAACCTGGGGGGCGAAGGTTGCAGTGAGCCGAGACCTCGCCATTGCACTCTGGCCTGGGAAATAGAGTGAGACTCTGTCTCAGAAACAAACAGACAGACAGACAAGCAAACAAAAAAACCTCTGTATCTTAGGTGCTCACTTGAATCCAGGAGGCAGAGGTTGCAGTAAGCCGAGATCTCACCACTGCACTCCAGCCTGGGCAACATACCCAGACTCTGTCTAAAAAGATAAGCAAAAAAAAAAAAAAAACCATCCAAGCTGAAAAGCCTTCTGAACTGAGTAGAACCCCACATTCAATAGACTTTCCAAACTTGGATTGTCTTCCCTCCAAACTCAGTAGACCCCCCCCAAACTCAAGAGAGTTGCCCAAAGTCAGTAGAGTGCTCAAACGTAAGGGAAGCGCTTTGCTTCCGAGTCCATAAAAGCCCCCAAACTTTAGCAAACCTCCAAACTGAAAAACCCCAAATTCAGTAGGATCCCCAAATTTGGCATGACTCCCTCAATTCAGTAGACGCCCAAAATGTGAGAACCCTAATCTCTAGAAGGTTCTCAAGCTTAAGAACCTGTAAGAGGCAGAAAGAGGTGGCTCATGCCTGTAATACCAGCACGTTGGGAAGCTGAGGCAAGAGTATTGCTTGAGCCCAGGAGTTCAAGACCAGCCTGGGCAACATACTGAGATCCTGTCTCTACAAACAAATAAAAAAACTAGTTGGGCATGGTGGCATGTGCCTGTGGTCCCAGCCACTTGGGAGTCTAGGCAGGAGGATTACTTGAGGCCAGGAGTTCCAGGCTGCAATGAGACATGATTGCTTCACTGCCCTCCAGCCTGGGTGACAGAGCTGAGATCCTGCCTCAAAAAAACAAACAAAACCCTGCAAGATGCCTAACTCAGGGCCCGGTGTGGTGGCTCACGCCTGTAATCCAAGCACTTTGGAGGCCAAGGCAGGCGGATCACCTGAGGTCGGGAGTTCAAGACCAGCCTGACCAACATG
>NW_016107578.1:398959-400745 GCF_001604975.1 Cebus imitator | reverse complement strand
TACATCTGTATAATCCATTGCCTGGGGGCTGTCCCCAGGGGTAGACGTATCACCTCTTCCATGTAGCTCCTGTTAGGGTTAGAGTCTTCCAGAAAAGCGGGCAGCCGTGAGCCTTAGCAGGCACCACTTCCAGCTGCAGAGGAATTGGTGTACAGACCAGTGACACTGATCCAGACTGCACCCCCATAATGTCCACAACAGTCCAGACCTGGGTTTCAGTCCTAGCTCTTCCAGGGGACAGTGGAAGTGGAAGTGATTAATCTTTGGTGGCTCACTCAGCTGAGACTTATTGTAACCCTCTTTGAGCCACCTCCTCCAGTGAATCTTCCATTCAGTCACCTGACATTTATTTATTTATTTATATTGAGATAGAGTCTCACTCTTGCCCAGGCTGGAGGGCAGTGGTGCTATCTCAGCTCACAGCAACCTCCGCTTCCTGGGTTTAAGCGATTCTCCTGTCTCACCCTCCTGAGTAGCTGGGACTAAAGGTGTGTGCCACCACAGCTGGCTAATTTTTGTTTTTTGAGACGAGTCTCGTTCTGTTGCCCAAGCTGGAGTGCAATGGTGCGCTCTCGGCTCACCGCAACCTCCACCTCCTGGGTTCAAGCGATTCTCCTGCCTCAGCTTTCCAAAGTGCTGGGATTACAGGTGTGAGCTACCACACCTGGCTTAATTTTTGTATTTTTAGTAGAAATGGGGTTTCACCATATTGACCAGCCTGGTCTTGAACTCCTGGCCTCAAGTGATCCACCCACCTTGGCCTCCCAAAGTGCTGGGATTACAGGTGTGAGCCACCACACCTAGCCAACTGTTGTTTATTAAGCAGCTACTATGTGCTGGCCCTTTTTTGGATTCTGGGGTGACATGGAAAATAAGCCCTTCTTCTTTTCTCCCTTGGGGCTTGTGAACAGCTTAGCTAAGAAGCTGAGCTGTGCTGGGGCCAGTTGTGCTGGGTTTCCATCCTGGCTTTGCCACTTATGAGCTGCACGATCTTGGAGAAGTCACATCACTTCTCTGAGGCTTGGTTCCTTCACCTGCCAAATGAGATCAAGTGCTAAGAGCAATACTTGGCAGATCATAAGTGCTCAAAAGACAGTGGCTGTGATTGCTTTTGTTACTTTGCAGCCCAGTAGGACGAGGGCAGTACATTCTGTACTGTTGAACCTGTCACTCACTGGGTGAGCAATAATGGTGCTTCCCTTCAGACCAAGGCTCAAACTCCTAGGAAATGTTCTCCAGGGCCCTGGGCCTTACAGGCTCCTGACCTCTGGCCTCCGTCTTCACCAGGAACTGGAGAACCTGAACAAATGGGGCCTGAACATCTTTCGCGTGTCGGATTACGCCGGAGGGCGCTCTCTCACCTGCATCATGTACATGATATTCCAGGTGATGGGGACAGCCGGGAGTGGGCCCGGGTGAGAGGGGCTCAGATCTGGGCGTTGGGGGCTGGTGGAGGTTACCACCCTGCCCCTGCCTGCTTCAGGAGCGGGACCTGCTGAAGAAATTCCGCATCCCTGTGGACACGATGGTAACATACATGCTGACGCTGGAGGATCACTACCACGCTGACGTGGCCTACCACAACAGCCTGCATGCAGCCGACGTGCTGCAGTCCACCCACGTACTGCTGGCCACGCCTGCCCTAGATGTTAGTGTCTGTCCCGGCTCCAGGTCCCCATCTCTCTTTCCAACTGTCTCTTCAGCCTTCTGTGTGTCTCTCTGATCCCGTGTCTCTGACCTCCATCTCTTTTTGCCCCCTATTTCTCCCTTTTTTTTTTTTTTTTTT
>NW_016107578.1:393080-397884 GCF_001604975.1 Cebus imitator | reverse complement strand
AAAAAAAGAAAACCAAACATCACATGTTCTCACTTATAAGTGGGAGCTGAACAATGAGAACATATGACACAGGGAAGGGAACAACACACACTGGAGCCTGTCGGAGGCCAGAGGGGAGGGGGAGCATCAGGATAAACAGTTAATGGATCCAGGGCTTAACCCCTAGGTGATGGGTTGATAGGTGTAGCAAACCACCATGGCACACCTATGTAACAAACCTGCACGTCCTGCACATGTATCTCATAACTTAAAATTAAATTTTAAAAAATTTTGGGCTGGGGAGGATAGCCTCGAACTTCTGGCCTTGAAGTCCTGGACTCAAGCAATCCTCCCACCTCAGCCTCCTAAGTAGCTGAGACTACAGGCACTCACTGCCATGCATGGCTTCAACTCTGTTATTCTAACGTCTGTCTCTCTGCTCCCAGGCAGTGTTCACGGACCTGGAGATTCTCGCTGCCCTTTTCGCGGCTGCCATCCACGATGTGGATCACCCTGGGGTCTCCAACCAGTTCCTCATCAACACCAGTGAGTGGCCCTCACAGGGGGCGGGGCTTGCTGCGTTGGAGGCGGGGCTTGCTGAGTTGGAGGCGGGGCTGGCTGGGCTGGAGGCAATGCTGGCCAGGCTGGGGAATAGCTGGCTGGGCTGTAGGCGGGGCTGGTCGAGCTGGGGAGGGGTTAGCTAGCTGCGGGTGGAGCGGGCCCTCCTGCGGTTGGGGCTGCACACGTGGGCCCTCCCCTGACCTCTGGGCCGGGCTGCAGATTCGGAGCTGGCACTCATGTACAACGATGAGTCGGTGCTCGAGAATCACCACCTGGCCGTGGGTTTCAAGCTGCTGCAGGAGGACAACTGCGACATCTTCCAGAACCTCAGCAAGCGCCAGCGGCAGAGCCTACGCAAGATGGTCATCGACATGGTGGGCGGGGCTGGGGCGGGTCGGAGCGGGAAAAGAAGCCTTGGAGTTGAGGGCTTTGGGGAGGAATGGGTCCGAGTCCCAGAGGAACCCTCAACCTGGACAGAGCGGGAGGCTTCTACCTGGTGACAACTTCAGAGGCCTGGGTCAGTCTGGGGGCGGGCGTCAGCGGCCCCAGTGACGCCACCTTGCCCTGCAGGTGCTGGCCACGGACATGTCCAAGCACATGACCCTCCTGGCTGACCTGAAGACCATGGTGGAGACCAAGAAAGTGACCAGCTCGGGGGTCCTCCTGCTGGATAACTATTCTGACCGCATCCAGGTGCCCCCATGCCCCATCATCTAAGGAGGCAGGACACTCCCTCCGCCACACCGTTAGGTCTGGGTAGCTAGCTGCCCCTTCCTCGGCCTCTTTCTTCAATGGGGCCCATCTTCCCATCTCTTTCTTTTTATAAAATTTCTTTTTATTTACTTTGTACGATTAAAGGGGAGCTGGGGTCTCTGTCACCCAGGCTGGTCTGAAATTCCTGAGCTGAAGTGATCCCCTCGTCTTGGCCTTGCAAAGTGCTGGGATAGCTGGCATGAGCCACTGAATCTGACCTCTTTCTTTCTGTCTGTCTGTCCCCTCCTCATCTTCGCTTTCCCATCCCATCTCTTCTTCCCATCTCCCCCACCATTCTCTCCCATTTCCCCCAATTCCTCCTTTCTTCTCATCAACCCCTTCCAGGTCCCCTGTCCCTCTCCTTCACCATCTTCTCTTCCCTCACCCCCCTCTTGTCACCCCCCCATATTTTCTCCATCTCCCGCACACCTCTCCCTGCTACCTCCTCTATTCTCTCTTGTCCCCACCTCCTCTCCCCACTCCCCACACCCTCCCTCCCCAGGTGGGAGCTAAGGAAGCCTGACAGTTAGGTGTGGTGGCTCACACCTATAATCTCAACTACTGAGACTGTGACAGGAGGACTGTTTGAGGCCAGTAGTTTGAGTCCAGCCAGAGCTACATTGCAAGGTCCCATTTCTTTCTTTCTTTCTTTCTTTTTTGAGACCTGGTTTCTCTCTGTCACCCAGGCTGGAGTGGAGGGATCTTGGATCCCTGCAACCTCTGCCTCCTGGGCTCAAGCAATTCTCATGCCTCAGCCTCTGGAGTACCTGGGATTGCAGGCACCCACCACCAGACCTGGCTGATTTTTGTATTTTTAGTAGAGATGGGGTTTTGCTATGTTGGCAAGGCTGATCTTGAACTCCTGACCTCAAGTGATTTACCCACCTCGGCTTCCCAAAGTGCTGGAATTACAGGCTTGAGCCACCATGCCAGGAGGCCCCATTTCTTTTTTTTTTTTTTTTTTCCTCCCGAGACAGAGTCTTGCTCTGTTGCCCAGGCTGGAGTGCAGTGGTGCAATCTCGCCTCACTGCAACCTCTGCCTCCTGAGTTCAAGCAATTCTCCTACCTTAGCCCCTGGAGTAGCTGAGATTACAGGCATGTGCCACCAGGCTGAGCTAATTTTTGTATTTTAAATAGAGATGGGGTTTCACCATGTTAGCCAGGCTGGTCTTGAACTCCTGACCTCATGATCCACCTGCCTTGGCCTTTCATTCAAAGTGCTGGCATTACAGGCATGCACCTCCGCCTAGCCCCATTTCTTTTTTTGAGATGAAGTCTTGCTTTGTCATCCAGGCCCCCATTTCTTAAGAAAGAAAGAATGCCTGAGGTCTTAGCCTGGGACACAGGCACAGGCTCTGAAGGTTCCCCTGTCCACTGACCCCCTGCAGGTCCTCCGGAACATGGTCCACTGTGCAGACCTCAGCAACCCCACCAAGCCACTGGAGCTGTACCGCCAGTGGACAGACCGCATCATGGCCGAGTTCTTCCAGCAGGGTGACCGCGAGCGGGAGCGTGGCATGGAAATCAGCCCCATGTGCGACAAGCACACGGCCTCCGTGGAGAAGTCTCAGGTACAGGCTCAGGGCACTGACAGAGGGACACGGACAGGGCAGGCCTCCCCAGCCCATCTTGGCCTGAAGTTTTAAGGTCCGGGAGCCCCTCCCGTGCCTCTCCACAATGCCAAGTTTTCCTGTTTGTTTTTCTTTCCTTTTTTTAATTTGAGACAGAATTTTACTCTATTGCCCAGGCTGGAGTGCAATGGTGCGGTCTCAGCTCACTGCAACCTCCATCTGCCGGGTTCAAGTGATTCTCCTGCCTCAGCCTTTAAGTAGCTGGAATTACAGGCTCGTGCCACTGTACCTGGCTAATTTTTCCCAGTTGATCTTTAACTCCTGACCTGATGATCCACCCACCTCAGCCTCCCAAAGTGCTGCGATTACGGGCATGAGCCGCCTTGCCCTGCACTTCTCCACTTTACATCCTCCCTGGTAAAACCCAACCATCTGAGTTAGATGACTTGGCTCTTCCAGACCTGGGTTTCTAGGCCTCACCAAATGTTGACATTTGGGTGGATTTTTTTGTTTGTTTGTTTGAGATGGAGTTTTGCTCTTGTTGCCCAGGCTGGAGTGCAATGGTATGATCTTGGCTCACCGCAACCTCTGCCTCCTGAGTTCAAGCGATTCTCCTGGCTCAACCTCCTGAGTAACTGGTATTACAGGCATGTGCCACCATGCCCGGCTAATTTATTTTATTTCTTTCTTTCTTAATTTTTGAGATGGAGTCTCACTCCGTCGCCCAGGCTGGAGTGCAGTGGCAAGATCTGGGCTCACTGCAACCTCTGCCTCCTGGGTTCAAGTGATTCTCCTGCCTCAGCCTCCCACGTATCTGGTACTACAGGCATGTGCCACCATGCCTGGCTAATTTTTTGTATTTTTAATACAGACGGGGTTTCACTGTGTTAACCAGGATGATCTCGATCTCCTAATCTCATGATCCACCCACCTCGTCCTCCCAAAGTGCTGAGATTACAGGCATGAGCCACCGTGCCTAGACTAATTTTGTATTTTTAGTAGAGACGGAGTTTCTCCATGTTGGTCAGGCTGGTCTTGAACTCCCTACCTCAGATGATCCACCCACCTTGGCTTCCAGAAGTGCTGGGATTACAGGCATGAGCCACCAGGCATGGCAGGGTGGATTATTTTTTGTGCTAGGAGCTGCCCTGGGTATTATAGGGTTTTTAGCAGAATCTCTGTTCTCTACCCACTAGATGCCAGAAGCATCACCCCCGCTCATTTGTAAAGACCAAAAATGTCTCCAGACATTGCCTGATGTCCCCTGGGAGCACAGAATCACTCACACACACACAACCATGGAAAACCAATTTTATACTCTTTATAATGTAGTTATTATGTTTATAGGCAACATCACGGCAATAGTTTGTGGATTGAGCTTTTTTTTTTGAGACAGAGTCTTACTCTGTTACAGTGGCCCAATCTCAGCTCACTGCAACCTCCACCTCCTGGGTTCAATCAATTCTGCCTCAGCTTCCTGAATAGCTGGAATTGGATTTAGCTTATTAAAAAATAGGCCAGGCGTGGTGGTTCACACCTGTAATCCCAGCACTTTGGAAGGCTGACGCAGATGGATCACTTGAGGTCAGGAGTTTGAGACCAGCCTGGGTGAACATGGCGAAACCCTGTCTCTCCTAGAAATACAAAAATTAGCTAGGCATGGTGCGGGTGCCTGTAATCTCAGCTACTCTGGAGGCTGAGGCAGGAAAATCACTTGAACCCAGGAGGCTGAGGTTGCAGTGAGCTGAGATCATACCACTGCACTCCAGCCTGGGCAACAGAGCAAGACTCAATGTCAATAAAAAAAGAAAATGGCCGGGCGCTGTGGCTCACGCCTGTAATCCCAGCACTTTGGGAGGCCGAGGCGGGTGGATCACGAGGTCAAGAGATCGAGACCATCCTGGTCAACACGGTGAAACCCTGTCTCTACTAAAACTATA
>NW_016107578.1:389060-392845 GCF_001604975.1 Cebus imitator | reverse complement strand
AAAAAAAAAAAAAAAGAAAGGAAAAGAAAATGGCTGAGTCAAATGACATAAACATGGTTTTCTTTTTATTTATTTATTTTGAGACAGTCTTGCTCTTTTCCCCCAGGCTGGAGTGTAGTGGCACCATCTCCTTGGTTTACGGCAACCTCCACCTCCCAGGTTCAAATGATTTCCAGCTAATTTTTGTATTTTTAGTAGAAACGCTGTTTCACCATGCTGGCCAGGCTGGTCTTGAACTCCTGACCTCAACTGATCCGCCTGCCTCGGCCTCCCAAAGTGCTGGGATTACAGGCGTGAGCCATCGCGTCTGGCCCATGAGCATGTTTTTCATTTCATTAGCTCCCGCAACGTGGTGGTACCATCCACCCTGTAGACCACCCGTTCTTACTTTTTTTCCCTTTACCAGGTGGGTTTTATTGACTACATCGTGCACCCATTGTGGGAGACCTGGGCGGATCTCGTCCACCCAGATGCCCAGGAGATCCTGGACACGTTGGAGGACAACCGGGACTGGTACTACAGCGCCATCCGGCAGAGCCCATCGCCGCCACCCGAGGAGGAGTCAAGGGGGCCTGGCTACCCACCCCCGCCTGACAAATTTCAGTTTGAGCTTACGCTGGAGGAGGAAGAAGAGGAAGAAACATCAGTGGCCCAGGAGGCATTGACCTCGCAGGGATTGTCCACAGCCGAGGGTGCTCTGGATGCAACCATGGCCTCATCCCCAGCCAAGGAGTCATTGGAAGTCATGGCACAGGACACGCCCCTGGAGGCAGAGCTGGAGGAAGTGGATTTGACGCAGCAGGCAGAGTCCACGGGCAGTGCACCTGTGGCTCGGGATGACTTCTCATCCCAGGAGGAATCCGTGGTTGCTGTAAGCCATGGCAGCCCCTCTGCCCTGTCTCTTCAGAGCCCCCTTCTCCCTGCCTGGAGGACCCTGTCTGTTTCAGAGGATGCCCCGGGCCCCTTGGGCCTCCCCTCCACGGCGGCCGAGGTGGAGGCCCAACGAGAGCACCAGGCTGCCAAGAGGGCTTGCAGTGCCTGCGCGGGGACATCTGGGGAGGAAACATCAGCACTCCCAGCTCCTGGTGGGTGGGGGTCACGTGGAGGAGACCCTACCTGATCCCCAGACCTCTATCCCTGTACCCCTCCCCTCCCTCAATCACCTCCTCCGCTGCCTCAAAGACTCTTAGCCCTCCTAAGAAAAAAGAAAACAGAAAAGTGGGTTTTTTTTTCTCTTTTCTTTTTTTCCCCTTTCCCCCCACCCCCACCCACGGGGCCTTTTTTTTTGGAGGTGGGGGCTGGGGAACGAGGGGCTGAGGTCCCGAAAGGGATTTTATTTTTTTGAATTTTAATTGTAACATTTTTAGAAAAAGAACAAAAAAAAAAAAAAAAGAAAGAAACACAGCAACTGTAGATGCTCCTGTTCCTGGTTCCCCCTTTCCACCTCCAAGACCCTCCCCTCCCCTCATTGCCTCCCAAGTTCCAGGCTTAGTCTTCCAGCCGCCTGGGCATCTCTACCTGGGCCCGGGCAGGCATGGGGTCTTCTTCTGGGCTTTTCTTCTGAATTTTAGAGGGTTTCTAGAACCCGGTCAGGAATAGCCATTCTAGGTGGGGCTGGGGCTGGGTGAGGGGCAGTCACTGTGGGAGGTCCCAGCTCCAGCCCCCCTCTGGTTTGCTGCCTCTTTTCCCCCCTAAAAAAAAGTCTTCCGCCTGATTTTGCACAATCCTGGCAATCTGGCTAGGGAGTCAGGGAGCCCGGGAGTTGTTCACTTAGGATTCAGGGGGTGATGTGGAAGGGGGCGTGCACACCGCCAGCCTCAGGCATGGGATTTGAGGAGGGTCCTAGACCTCCTCCACTCTCCATCCCCTCTCCCTTCCACTTTGGGTTCACTTTGAATTTTCTCCGTTTTGGGGGGTGGTGGCTTTGATTCACACACAGCTCCCCCCACTACTCCACTTCTAGCTGCTTCTCCTCTTGTTTCTGCCTTAATGATTCCCACAGCCACAGGAGAAAGGGTTGCAGTGGCTTCCGCCTGCACCTTGAGTGAGGCAGGGCCAGGCGCCCAGAACCCCCATCCTGCCCGTACCCACCTTTCCAGTGTCCTCCAGATCCCACCTTCCACACTCTGACCACAGCCCCCATCCTTTTGCCCTAGGAGGAAGCAATAATGGCGTATACCCTCATTCTCAGTCCTGGGCAACCCTTCCTTCCACCCCAGCACCAAAATAATTTCTCCTCCTTCCCTACCTTGCCAGGCCTCTCCCTCTCCCCCAGCTAGTCCCTGAGCAATATGGCAGACAGATACAAGGCCATTTTTCTCCAAGCCATGGGAGACTGTTTGAAAGGAAAGACCCCCTCTCTCCCTCCTCCCTCGCCCCTCAGCCTGGTTCTGCAACTGGGCTGATCTCTTTCATCACCTGCCCCCCACCCAGTTCTGAGCACACAGTACTGTAGCCCCCAGTTCCTCCCTAGCCTTCCATCTGTCTGTCCACCCCAGGGGGAAGTAACCCCCCACACGCACTCCCTTGATGCCGTCTGTACAGGGTTCATATTTTGTAGCGAAAGTTGTTTCTGTCCCAGCCGGGGATCAGAGTGGGCATTTTCTTTCTTTTCTTTTTGTTCATTCTTTTTCTTTCTTTCTTTTTTTTGTACATACTGTAAGGTTGGTTTGTAAATTATTCTACAGAGGCAAAAAGGGAAAATAAAAACTTGTCCTTCCCTGGCTGATCTAGTCAGGAAGGTAGGGAAGGGGGCCTCCTGTTGGGAGAGTCTCCGTTCCTGCTGTATTATACAAACTGTACCATAGTCCCGGGAAAAGGGTGGACTCACCACTGTCGTTTTACGGGAAGTCGTGTCATCCTAGGGGTGGGGGCTGGGTAGAGCCTGTCCCCTCCCCCTACCCCAGGAGCCAGGGGGTGACTGGCGAGACAGACCCCACCCCCAAGCAGGGCTCCTCTCCCCAGGGTGGGCACAGGACCTCTGTAAGCTGCTTGTGTCTTGTCCACTTTGACGATCAGTCATTTGGTCCATTGATCAATAATCAATCTTCGATCTTGTCTCCAATTAAAACGAGGCTTTCACCGATTTTCCTGGCTGATGTGGCTTCATTCCCCATGTTGTCAGTTGAGGTGTCTTCCCCACCCTGCACCATCTGCCTGTATTGAGGAGGGAGTTTCTGTCCCTACTCCTTCTCCAGCAGATGGAATTGTGAAGTAGAGCTCAGCCAAAGACAGTCCCCAAGTCTGAGTCGGGTTAAATTCAAACCATGCAGGTATATATATATATTTTTTGAGATGGAGTCCCACTCTGTTGCTCAGGCTGGAGTGCAGTGGCCCGATCTTGGCTCACTGCAACCTCTGCCTCCCGGGTTCAAGCGATTCTCTTGCCTCAGCCTCCCAAGCAGCTGAGACTATAGGCACCTGCCACCACAGCCAGCTAGTTTTTTGTATTTTTAGTAGAGATGGGGTTTCGCCGAGAGCGGTGTCGCGTGCCTGTAGTCCCAGCTACTCTGGAGGCTGAGGTGGGAGGATCGCTTGAGCCCAGGATTTCTGGGCTGTAGTGCACTATCCCGATCGGGTGTCCTAAGTTCAGCATCAATATGGTGACCTCCCGGAAATGGGGGACCACCAGGTTGCCTAAGTGGGGGTGAACCGGCCCAGGTCGGAAACGGAGCAGGTCAAAACTCCCATGCTGATCAGTAGTGGGATTGTGCCTGTGAATAGCCACTGCACTCCAGCCTGGGCAACATAAGGAAACTTCGTCTATACAAAAAATTTAAAAACAT
>NW_016107578.1:383331-387114 GCF_001604975.1 Cebus imitator | reverse complement strand
GGTTAGGTGGCTCACGCCTGTAATCCCAGCACTTTGGGAGGTCAAGGCAGGCAGATCATGAGGTCAATAGATCGAGACCATCCTGGCCAACATGGTGAAACCCCATCTCTACTAAAAACATACAAAATTTAGCTAGATGTGGTGGTATGCGCCTATAGTCCTAGCTACTCGGGAGGCCGAAGCAGGAGAATTGCTTAAACCCATGTGGCGGAGATTGCAGTGAGCTGAGATTGCACCACTGCACTCCAGCCTGGCGCCTGGCACCTGGCGACAGAGCAAGACTATGTCTAAAAAAATAAAATAAAATAATAAATTAGCCAGTGGCAGTGGCCCATGCCTGTGGTCCCAGGTACTTGGGAGGCTAAAGCAGGAGAATCGCTTGAGCCTGGGAGGTAGAGGCTGCAGTGAGCCATGCTCATGCCACTGCACTACAGCCTGGGTGACAAAGTGAGACCTTGTCTCTAAGTCAAAAGAAGCCTTGCTTCTGCCGCTTGAAGCATGTCTGATAGAACTCAGGTTTTCTGATACCTAGTCCTGGAAACTGAGAGAGCCTGATGGATGATGCCTTTGCCATCTAGCTAGCTACCAGGCCAGATTCTGCCAAGCAGATATTAACCTTAACAGCCACAAAAGAATTTACACCTATAAATTCCATGAATTTCCAACATTGTTTTCATGTTGGTGATGCAATTTTTCATAGTACATTAAGAAAAGGACTATACTGCTCACGTTTGTAATCCCAGCACTTTGGTAGACCTTCTGGACTCGAGTGATCTTCCTGCCTCAGCCTCCCATGTAGCTGGGACCACAGGTGGGCGCCACCATGCCCAGCTAATTTATTTTTTTATTTTGTAGAGACAGGGTCTGGCTTTGTTGCTCTGGCTGATCTCAAACTCCTGGGCTCAAGCAATCCTCCCACCTTGGCCTCCTAAAGTGCTGGGATTACAGGGGTGAACCACACCCAGCCCTATTAGGCCTATTAACAAGCTCCTGGTTTCACCAATAGAACGTTTCTGATATTCATTATACTAATGAGCAAAACTTCTGGATATAGATAAAGATATGGATAGTGGAAATGTTCATGATATAGACCTTGATTAGAATACTGGCAGCCTGGGCTGGGTGCGGTGGCTCACACATTTAATCCCAGTCCTTTGGGAGGCCAAGGCAGGTCTGATCTCCTTCAAGATCACCTGAAGTCAGGAGTTCGAGACCAGCCTGACCAACATGGTGAAACCCCATCTCTGCTAAAAACACAAAAATTAGCCAGGCGTGGTGGCACACACTGTGTAGTCCCAGCTACTCGGGAGGTTGAGACAGGTGAATCACTTGAATCCAGGAGCTGGAGGTTGCAGTGAGCGGAGATCGTGCCACTGCATTCCAGACTGGGCGATTGAGTGAGACTCTGTCTAAAAAAAAAAGCATACTGGCTGCCTCTGGAACTTAAACGAGGATACACATGAACACACATAGTGCTTGAGTAGTTAGACACAAGGGGGCACTAGACATACATATTTATACCACGCATGTTCTGAAACAAATAAGGGCATCTAGCCTGGGTCCAAGGAAAAGTCCACCTGCCCACTCTGCCATTTGTTTCTAGTCCAGGAACTCTGAGATTTTTTTTTTTTTTTTTTTTTTTTTTTGAGACGGAGTCTCGCTCTGTCACCAGGCTGGAATGCAGTGACATGTGGCACAATCTAGACTCACTGCAACCTCTGCCTCCCAAGTTCAAGGGATTCTCCTGCCTCAGCCTCCGGGTAGCTGGGACTACAGGCGTGTGCCATCACGTCCAGCTAATTTTTGTATTTTTAGTAGAGATGGGGTTTCACCATGTTAGCCAGGATGGTCTCGATCTCCTGACCTTGTGGTCCACCTGCCTTGGCCTCCCAAAGTGCTGGGATTACAGGAGTGAGCCACTGCACGTGCCCAACTTTTTTTTTGGGGGGGGGAACATGGCCTGGCTCTGTCACCCAAGATGGAGTGCAGTGGCATGATCAGCACTCACTGTAGCCTCAACCCCCTGGGCCCAAGTGATACTCCTTACTCAGCCTCCCGGGTAGCTGAGATGATCAATGTGTACCACCAAGCCCAGCTAATTTTTTTTGTAGATATAGGGGTCTCCCTATGCTGACCAGAGTGGTCTCAAGAGGGACTGTGATTGGTGACCTTGGGGGTGATCTCTCTGAGCTTCACTTGTTTCTTCTATTAAATGGGGATATAATAGCTGGGTGTGGTGGTGTGCATCTGTAGTCCCAGATACTCTGGAGGCTGAGGCAAGAGGATCACTTGAGCCAGGAGGTTGAGGCTGCAGTGAGCTGTGGTTGTGCCACTGCCCACTAGCCTGGGTGACACAGTGAGATACTTTCTCAAAAACAAAACAAAACAGTAAATAAATAAAATACAGCCAGGTGTGGTGGCTCACACCTCTAATCCCAGCACTTTGGGAGGTTGAGGCAGGTGAATCACCTGAGGTCAGGAGTTCAAGACCAGCCTGGCCAACTTGGCAAAACCCTGCCTATACTAAAAATACAAAAATTAGCTGGGCGTGTTGGGGGCACCTCTAATGGGGAGGCTGAGGCAGGAGAATCACTTGAACCTGGGAGGCAGAGCTTGCAGTGAGCCAGATTGCAACATTGCACTCCAGGCTGGGCAACAAGAGAAAAACTTCATCTCAAAAAAAAATTAGTTAGTTAATTATTTACATAAAACGGGACAACAGTTCCAGGGTTAAAGGGTTGCTTTATAGTAGGGCTTGTCCAGTAAAACTTTCTTTCTTTCTTTTTTTGAGGCAGGAGATCACTCTTGTCATCCAGGCTGGAGTGCAGTGGTGCCGTCTCGGCTCACTACAACCTCCGCCTCCTCGGTTCAAGCAATTGTCCTGCTTCAGCCTCCCAAATAGCTGGGATTACAGGCACACACCACCACGCCCGGCTAATTTTTGTATTTTTAAATGGAGGTGGGGTTTCACCACGTTGGTCAGGCCGGTCTTGAACTCCTCACCTTGTGATCTGCCTGCCTTGACCTCCCAAAGTGCTGGGATCACAGGCATGAGCCATTGCACCTGGCCTCAGTAAAACTTTTTGTGGTAATGAGAATATTCTGTATCTGTGCTATCCAACAAGTTAGCTACTAGTCACCTGTGGCTATTGTGCCCTTGAAATGTGGCAAGTTTTAGTTTTGAGCCTCAGTGGCGGTCAGGGGCTACTGTATTAGACTTAAGTTATAAAACTTCAGCCAGAGTTAATGGAAAGGATTTAGGCTATACAAAGAGTTTGACAACAGCTGTAAAAGTTCACAGTAGATATAGCCTAGAAAATTGGGAGGGGAGAAGCAGAGCTCAAAAACTAGGTAGAAGTTTTCAGGGAATCTGAACTTTGTGCAAGAAGCAAAAAAGAGACACAGAAATTTTCCCCAAGGGCTTTCAAAGTGAGGCAGAGTCGAGGAAAGGGCTTTGGGTTGAGGGTCAGGAGGCGACAGCACCAATTCTAGCCTGCAGTGAACTATGGGTGACCCTAGGTGAGACTTCTTCCAGGCCTCAGTTTCCCCAAGTGTAAAAGGGCGGGCTGGTGCATTGGCTCACGCCTGCAATCCCAGCACTTTGGGAGGCCCAGGAGGGCAGATCACTTGAGGTCAGGAGTTCCAGACCAGCTCGACCAACATGGTGAAACGCCAACTCCAGTAAAAATACAAAAAGCTTCACTGGATGTGGTGGTACATGCCTGTAGTCCCAGCTACTTGGGAGGCTGAGGCAGGAGAATCGCTTGAACCTGGGAGGCAGAG
>NW_016107578.1:378079-382493 GCF_001604975.1 Cebus imitator | reverse complement strand
TTTTAGTAGAGACGGGGTTTCACCATGTTGACCAGGATGGTCTCGATCTCTTGACCTCGTGATCCACCCGCCTCGGCCTCCCAAAGTGCTGGGATTACAGGCTTGAGCCACCGCGCCTTCCTGTGCTAAGCTTTTTAAGAAGATTATCTCATTGACTCTCCAGCTGTTCTTGAGATATGGACTATCATTGTTTCCGTTTTGCAGTTGAAGAAACTGAGGGCTGGCATGAGATTGCACAATATGGAGAAAATTTGAGGAAATAAGACAAGGACCTCACTTCACCCAGTGCCTGTTCAACAGTGACAGCCTTCCCCATACTTTTATGTTATTTCAGATGCACGAAATCTTGAGATGTGGGCAATATTTCTCTCTAACAGCATAAAAACATGACAGTGCAGGCCAGGCGTGGTGGCTCACACCTGTAATCCCAGCATGTTGGGAGGCCAAGGCAGGTGGATCACCTGAGGTCAGGAGTTCGAGACCCGCCTGACTAACAAAGTGAAACCCCATCTCTACTAAAAATACAAAAATTAGCCAGGTGTGGTGGTCCATGCCAGTAATCCCAGCTACTTGGGAGGCTGAGGCAGGTGAATTGATTGAATCCGGGAGGTGGAGGTTGCAGTGAGCTGAGATCATACCACTGCACTCCAGCCTGAGCAACAGAGCAAAACTCCATCTCAAAAAGAAAGTCAATGCAAATCAAAATAAGACATTTATTTTTTAATTTCTTTTGTCTATCTGTCATTGTGCAAGGACACATTTATTTTCATCTAGTAGTAAATAATGGAAAGATGGACCATCTTTCAGATAGGCAAAGCACTTTTATAGCTCATTTCTGTTCATGGAATCTAGAACATATAGCTTTCCAGGAATGGTCTGACAATATTTATCAAAAACATAACCAGCTGGGCATGGTGGCTCACATCTGTAATCCCAGCACTTTTGGAGGCTGAGGAGGTAGGATCATTTGAGCCCAGGAATTCAAAGCTAGCCTGGGTGACATAGTGAGACATGTCTTTTTTCTTTCTTTCTTTTTTCTTTTGAGACAGGATCTCACTCTGTTATCCAGGCTGGAGTGCAGTGGCACCAAGGTGGCTCACTGCAACTTGACCACATAGGCTGAAGCTCAGGTGATCCTCCCAAGTAGCTGGGATTACAGGCGCCCACCACCATGCCCAGCTAATTTTTGTATTTTTAGTAGAGACGGGGTTTCACCACGTTGGCCAGGCTGGTCTTTAACTCCTGGCCTCAGGTGATCCACTCACCTCAGCCTCCCAAAGTGCTAGGATTACAGGCATGAGCCACTACACTTGGCCAAAAAAATTTTTTTTAAAGATGTAAATGCTGAAATACCTAGAGTAAAAAAATGTCTGTCTCTACTCTCATTGGTCAGAAGAGTGAAGAATTATTAAGAACCTAGCAATGTCCACTATTAGAGAGTTATTAAATTACACTTCACCTATATGGTGGAATAATATACAATAATAAAAAATGGTCGGGTGCGCCCGGTGCAGTGGCTCATGCCTATAATCCTAACACTTAGGGAGGCCAAGGCGGGCAGATTGCCTAAGCTCAGGAATTTAAGACCAGCCTGGGCAACATGGTGAAACTCCATCTCTATTAAAATAAAAAAAGTTAGCCAGGCATGCAGCATGCGCCTGTAGTCTCAGCTATTCAGGAGGCTGAGACAGGAGAATTGCTTGAACCTGGGGGGCGGGGGTTGCAGTGAGCTGAGATCATGCCACTGCACTCCAGCCTGGGCAACAGACCAAGACTCTGTCTCCAAAAAAAAAAACAAACAACAACAACAACAACAAAAATTCAAGTGGATCTATGTTTATGAAATGACCAGAGATGTTCATAGTCCGAACAGCAGGTTTCAAAACATTCTGTATTTTATGATCCTACTGCCAAGTAACATGCAGAGAAAAGGCAGTGCCCATCCAAATATTAACAGTGTTTCCAGTGGTGGGATTAAAAGAGATCTGTGTTTTCTGTTCTGTAGTCTTTGACATTTTCTGAACATTTTGCAATGAGCATATATTACATTGATCGATTGATGATGGATTGATTGGGACAGGGTCTCATTTGTCACCCAGACTGGAGTGCAGTGATGCAATCACAGCTCGCTGCAGTCTCAACTTCTTGGGCTCAAGCAATCCTCCCACCTCCCAAATAGCTGACAGGCACCTGCCACTGCCCCCAGCAACTTAAATTTTTTTTGAAGATGGGGATCTCACTATGTCGCCCAAGCTGGCCTTGAACTCCTGGGCTCAAGCGATCCTCCTACCTCAGTGTTGGGATTACAGGTGTGAGTCATTGCACCCAGTCGTTATTACTTTGTATAATCAGAAAGTTATTTTATAATCAGGGGAAATAAAAAACATCTGGTATTTGTTATCTGAGAGGCACAAAATCGTGTGGATAAGCACACAGATTCTAGATTCAGCTTTCCTGGATTTTGGCTTCAACTCAGCCAAGTTAATGGCTGAGTTAGTCTGGGCAGGTTACTGGCCAATGGAGGAAACCGTACCTCAGTTTCCCTCATTGTAAAATCCAAATAACCATAGCTCAGGTTTACTGAGAGGTTGTTATGTGCCAGGCAGTTTGTTTTACGTTAATCATTGGGCTGAATGCTCACAACCGCCCTATTAAGTAGGTGCTCTTATTATAAAATGGGTCACAGGCATAGGCAGGGAGGGAGGCAGGGCAGGGAGTCCGAGACCATGAGCGCCCCCTGGAGTAGAGCTGGGAAGCTACAGCAGAATTGGGAGGCAGCGCAAACGCAGAACGGGTGGGAGGCGTGGCGAGAAGTAGCGGGAGTTTTTGCCCCCACTACGATTGGCTGGTGTAATTGTCATCCCTTGAAAAGGCAGCCAATGAGAGGCGCGGCCGCTTCGCCCTACGAAGCCGCGGGCTGAGCGAAGTGAGGTGCGGCGAAACCCAAGGCGCTCGGGCGACAGCGGGAGCCACGGACCCCGAGGCGGGTGAGGGGACCCTGGTGTCGCTCCGTCTTGAGAGTGGCCCCAGCGTCGTTGCTACTCTGTTTGGCAGACCCCAGCATCGTCCTCCTTTTCCTGAGAATATCCTGGCATCAGTTGCCCGTTCCTGAGGGGGACGCTTGGCGTCATTCCTTTTTTCCGAGTGATCCCAGAGTCGTCCTCACTTCCTGAGGGGAATGCTGGCGTCATCCCCCTTCTTGAGGGGGTCCTGCTGTCAGTCCCCTGTCCTCATGGCCGGCACCGCATTGTCCTTTCCTCCTGCGGGAAACGCGGGTGTCCTCCCCTCTTTCTGGAGGGACCCTCATGCCATTACCCCTTCCTGAGGGGACCCCAGAGCAGTCCCCCATCCCTCAAGGCTTCCCAGCGTTGTTCCTTCTTCCTGAGATGGAACCTGGTGCTGTTCTCCCGTTTCCATAGTGTATCCTGTCATTGTCCTCCCCACGCTCAGAAGGGATCTGTCATCCCCCCTTTTTCTGAGATCAGTTCCTTCCTCGCTTCCAGTTTAAAGCAAAGGCTTCGGTGGACCCGTAGATGGGAGAAGGCCCAAAGACCCCCTTCCCTGTGCTTCCTTGCCCCCAGTTGAGCAGAGGGGAAGGAAAGACTCAGCTCACCCCCAGAAGATGGGGAGAACCAAAACGAGCTGATAAAGAAATTCACTATGTCACACGTGGTGGCGGCGCCTGTAATCTCAGCTACTCCGGAGGCCGTAGCAGGAGAATCGCTTGAACCTGGGAGGCGGAGGTTGCAGTGAGCCAAGATTGTGCCACTGCACTCCAGCCTGGGTGACAGAGCTAGACTGTGTCTCAAAGAAAAAAAAAATTAGTTGGGAAAAAAATTTTTTTCTCCCAGCCAGGCTCCGAGAATTAAAAAAAAAAAAAAAATTAGCTGAGCATGGGCTTGTCTGTAATTCCAGCTACTCTGGAGGCTGAGGCAGGAGAATTGCTTGAACCTGGGAGGTGGAGGTTGCAGTGAGCCACTGTACTCCAGCCTGGGTGACAGAGCAAGACTCCGTCAAAAAAAAAAAAAAAAAGGTGGCACCATAAAATCAGTTACAGCCCTGAGCAGTGGATATGGTGTTGGTGCTCAGAGGAGGGCGGGTCCTTTAAATAGGGAACTTCCTCAAAGCATGTGCAGTTTTATTTGATTTATAAGAAATATCATTTGTCGGGCCGGGCGCGGTGGCTCAAGCCTGTAATCCCAGCACTGTGGGAGGCCGAGGCGGGTGGATCACGAGGTCAAAAGATCGAGACCATCCTGGTCAACATGGTGAAACCCCGTGTCTACTAAAAATACAAAAAATTAGCTGGGCATGGTGGTACATGCCTGTAATCCCAGCGACTCAGGAGGCTGAGGCAGGAGAATTGCCTGAACCCAGGAGGCGGAGGTTGCGGTGAGCCGAGATCGTGCCATTG
>NW_016107578.1:373278-377494 GCF_001604975.1 Cebus imitator | reverse complement strand
CAGGAGGTTGAGGCAGGAGAATTGCCTGAACCCAGGAGGCGGAGGTTGTGGTGAGCTGAGATCACGCCATTGCACTCCAGCCTAGGTAACAAGAGCGAAACTCCATCTTCAAAAAAAAAAAAGAATGCTACTTTTAAAAATAGGAACAAGCCAGGAACTCAGTCAATCTTGTTCCTTTTCAAACTTTCCTTCTCTGGAAATAGTTCCTCTTTCATCCAGAGGCCCACAAGAGGGTGCTATCTGCCTTTTAGATGGAACTTCCTGAATCAGCCCTGAGGATATTCATCACAGAGCTACACATTCTGAGTAGCTGGGATTACAGGCACACAGCACCTCACCTGGCTACTTTTTGTATTTTTAGCAAAGACAGGGCTTTGCCATGTTGGCCAGACTGGTCTCAAATTCCTGACCTCAAGTGATCCACCTGCCTCGGCCTCCCAAAGTGCCAGGATTACAGGTGTGAGCCACCGAGCCCAGCCTATTTATTCATTTAAGTCTTGCTCTGTCACCCAGGCTGGAGTACAGTGGTGCAATCTGGGCTCACTGCAACCTCTGCCTCCTGGTTTCAAGTGATTCTCCTGCCTTAGCCTCCCAAGTAGCTGGGATTACAGGTTTGTGCCACTGCACTCGCCTAATTTTTTTTATTTTTAGTAGAGACACGGTTTTGCCATGTTTGCCAGTCTGGTCTTTAACTCCTGACCTCGTGATCTGGCCACCTCGGCCTCCCATAGTGCTGGGATTACAGGTGTGAGCCACTGTGTCTGGCCTTATTTTATTTTAAAGAGTTGGTACATTGCTGTGTCACCCAGGCTAGAGTACAGTAGTGCAATCATAGCTCAATGCAGCCTCAAACTCCTGGGCTCAAGTGATCCTCCTGCCTCAGCCTCCCAAAGTGCTGGGATTATCGGCATGAGCCATTGTACCTGGACAGCCTGTGATTTTATTTATTTTTATTTTTGAGAGAGTCTTACTCTGTCACCCAGGTTGGAGTGCAGTGACACGATCTTTTGCTTTATTTCCCAGGCTGGGCTGGAACTCCTGGGCTCAAGGGATCCCCTGACTCAGTCTCCTGAAGTGCTGGGATTACAAGTGTGAGTCACCTTGCCTAGTAATGTAATATTTATTTGGTAATGAGGTAAGTACTGGAAACCTGAAATGCTGAAATTAGGCAGAATTGTCAAACTTGTTGAAGTTAGAATGATCATGATAACATTTAACACTGGAGCACCTTAGCTGTATAATTTAAAATTCACAGGCTGGTCCAGGTGTGGTGGCTCACGCCTGTAATACCAGCACTTTGGGAGGCCAAGGTGGGTCGATCACTTGAGGTTAGGAGTTCGAGACCAGCCTGAACAACATGGTGAAACCCTGTCTCTTAAAAATAAAAAATAAATAAAAATAATAATAACAAAAAACAAAAATTAGCCAGGAATGGTAGCCTGTAATCCCAGCTACTGGGAAGGTTGGGGCAGGAGAATCACTTGAACCCAGGAGGCAGAGGTTGCAGTGAGCCGAGATTGTACCACTGCACTCCAGCCTGGGCAACAAGTGTGAAACTCTGTCTCAAAAAAAAAGAAATTGACCTTGGGGAGCCCTAGATATGGAGATGTCACAAGAAATTAGCTCCTTTGTCTTCCAAGGCAGCTGAAACTGAAGGACAACTGTGTGGCTTGAGGATGGGGAGAAAGATGCCCTACATATCAAAATGCGATGGGTAAAGACTCCAAACCGGTTTCAATTACCAGCCCTAAGTCAAAGAGAAGTGTATTTCAGGAGAAGAGCCCTTTCTGTCTCCAGGTTTCAGATCTTCAGCTGAGAGCCAGGATGAAAGACACTAGTTAGTCTGTTCTTTATTTTCCTTGGAAAATTACAGGGTTACTTATCAACAAAATAACTGTCCAGGGAAGTGCCATTTGGTGGCTTCTATGTACAGGTCCATCCCTGGGAACCGTATTTCCAGAGGGGGCCTCCCCCTGAGGCCCACCTTGGCACCCTCCCAGGTATCCAGAACAAATCACAAGGTGACAGCTGCTGGAGTGGGTCGGACCCAGGCCTACTGCTGGGCAGAGGGTTTGGGGGCCTCTCTTCTGGAAGCCTGCTCTTCCCACACCCCCTTTCCCAGCCAGGCTGTCTTGGACACTCCTGGGGCTTTGCTGAGGGGCACATGGTTCCTGCTTTGGATTTCTTTTGAGATGTCATTTTAACACTGAGGCATCCCAGCCTCCCCTCCCGAAGGATGGATTATTTGCAGTGCCATCTTCTTTTAGTCCTGGTTTTTGTACAAAAACAACGATATTCCCCATTTTCGTCCAAGAAACAAAAGTGCCTCAACAGGTACAGTTCTGCTGGTCGATCTGCTTCCGACAGGGCTCCATGGTGACAGCCACGCCCACCCCGCTCCGGCCCGATGTCATTCGGGTCACCTCGCTCCAGGTGTCTGTGTCTGGGTCGTAACACTCCACACTGTCCAGGAACGTGTGACCGTCATAGCCTCCTACAGGGAGAACAGAAGGGACGGTCACCACCTGTCACGCCACACCCAAGAGCAGGGGACAGAAAGAGGGAGAAGCAGCTGCAAGATACAAAAGCAGGCCGGGCATGGTGGCTCACACCTATAATTCCAGCAATTTGCAGGGCTGAGGCGGGAGGATTGCTTGAGGCCAGGAGTTCAAGGCCAGCCAGGGTAACATAGTAAAACCCTAGTCTCTTACTAAAAAAAAAAGGCAAGGCATGGTAGCTCAGGCCTGTAATCCCAGCACTTTGGAAGGCTGAGGCGGGTGGATCACTTGAGTCCAGGAGTTTGAGACCAGTCTGGGCAACATGGTGAAGCCCTGTCTCTACAAAAAAAGACAAAAATTTAGCCAGGCATGGTGGTGCTCGCCTGTAGTCCCAGCTACTAGGGAGGCTGAGGTGGGGAGGAACAGTTGAGCCTGGGAGGCCAAGGTTGCAGTGAGCAGAGATTGCGCTACTGTACTGTAGCCTGGGCGACAGAGTAAGACCCTGTCTCAAAATAAATAAATAAAAATAGGCTGCTCATGGTGGCTCATGACTGCAATCCCAGCACTTTGGAGGCTGAGGCAGGCAGATCACCTGATTTCGAGACTATCCTGGACAACACAGTGAAATCCCATATGTACAAAATGTACAAAAATTAGCTGGGCTTGGTGTTGCGTGCCTATATTCCCAGCTACTTGGGAGGTGGAGGTAGGAGAATCGTTTAAACCAGGGAGGAGGAGATTGCAATGAGCCAGTGTTGCGCCACTGCACTCCAGTGTGGGCAACAGAGTGAGACTTTCTCTCAAAGTAGGTAATAGATAAAAATTTTAAAAAATAAAAGGCTGGGCACAGTGGCTCACACCTGTAATCCCAGCATTTTGTGAGGCTGAGGCGGGCGGATCACAAGGTCAGAAGATCGAGACCATCCTGGCCAACATGGAGAAACCCCATCTCTACTAAAAATACAAAATTAGCCAGGTGTGGTGACGTGCACCTGTAGTCCCAGCTACTCGGGAGGCTGAGACAGGAGAATTGCTTGAACCTGGGAGGTGGAGGTTGCAGTGAGCTGGATCGCACTATTGCACTCCAGCCTAGGTAACAAGAGTGAAACTCCTCAACAAAACAAAATAAAATAAAAATAAATAAGATTAGCCAGGTGTGGTGGGTGCATGCCTGTGGTCCCTGATACTTGGGAGGCTGAGACAGGGGGATGGCTGGAGCCCAGGAGGTTAAGGCTGCAGTGAGCTGTGATCACACCACTGCACTCCAGCCTGGGCAACAGAGTGAGACCCTGTTTCTTTTCTTTTCACTTTTTAGCTTTTTATTTATTTCCTTTTTTAAAGAGATGGGTTTCACCATGTTGGCCAGGATGGTCTCGATCTTTTGACCTTGTGATCCGCCGCCTTGGCTTTTCTTTTCTTTTTTAGATGGACTTTTGCTCTTGTCGCCCAGGCTGGAGTGCAAGGTACAATTTCAGCTCACTGCAACCTCTGCCTCCAGGGTTCAAGCAATTCTTGTGCCTCAGCCTCCTGAGTAGCTGAGATTACAAGTGTGTGCCACTATGCCTGGCTAATTTTTGTATTTTTAGTATAGACAGGGTTTTACCACGTTGGCCAGGCTGGTCTCAAACTCCTGACCTCAGGTGATCCACCCGCTTCAGCCTCCCAAAGTGCTGGGATTACAGGCGTGAGCCACCATGCCCAGCCATGAGACACTGTTT
>NW_016107578.1:369529-372079 GCF_001604975.1 Cebus imitator | reverse complement strand
CAGAGACTAGCTCTATCAGCCAGGTGCTGGAGTGCAGTGGCACAATCTTGGCTCACTGCAACCTCCACCTCCCGGGTTCAAGTGATTCTTCTGCCTCAGCCTCTAAGTAGCTGGGATTAGAGGTGCCTATCACAATGCCCAGCTAATTTTATATTTTAGTAGAGATGAGGTTTCACTGTGTTAGCCAAGTGGGTCTTAATTTCCTGACCTCATGATCCACCTGCCTTGGCCTCCCAAAGTGCTGGGATTACAAGTGTGAGTCACTACGCCTGGCCTGATTTTTGTATTTTTAGTAGAAATGGGGTTTTGTCATGTTGGCCAGGCTGGTCTCAAACTCCTAACCTCAAGTGATCCACCTGCCTCAGCCTCCCAAAGTGCTGGGATTACAGGCATGAGCCACCACACTCAGCCTGCAGCTTGGGCTCCAGGGATCCTCCTGGCTCAGCCTCCTAAGTAGCTGGGACTACAGGTGCACGCCACTGTACCCACCTGCCCTCAAACACCAATGCTTGCAGTCATTCTCCAAGGACTGAGGTAACATCAGCAGCTCCATTTTCCAGATGAAGAAACTGAGCCTCCTAGCCACCAACTGCTCAAGTTCAAAAACATATCTGATGGCCCCCTAAGGGCTCAGCCAGATCCCCCACTTCACAGATGATAAAATAACATCTCAGAAAGGAGAAATGGCATATTCAGCATCACTCGTTGATGCTCACAGAGTCCTTTAGGTCCGACCTAGTGGCTCACACCTGTAATCCCAGCACTTTGGGAGGCTGAGGTGGGAGAATCCCTTGAGGACAGGAGTTCAAGACCAGCCTGGCCAACATGGCAAAACCCCATCTCTACAAAAAATACAAAAATTAGCCAGGCATGGTGGCAGGTACCTGCAGTCCCAGCTACTGGGGGGGCTGAGGCAGGAGAGTCACTTGAACCTGGAAGGCGGAGGCTGCAGTGACCCAAGATGGCACCAGTACACTCCAGCCTGAGTAGCAAAGCAAGACACTGTCTCAAAAAAAAATTTTTTTTTTTTGGTAGAGACAAGGTCTCACTATATTGCCCAGGCTAGTCTCCTGGGCTCAAGCAATCCTCCCACCTCAGCCTCCCAAAGTCCTGGATTACAGGTATGAGCCACGATGCCTGGCTCAACTATTTCAAACTGATGGAACTTTTTCCAGATCCACACAAAGGAAACCATATGGGTTTGTGACAGTCAGTCCCCTAAGCATTTCCCAGCCCCAGGCACAGAATCCGAGGTCACTGACTAGAACTCTCTCAGGAACTTGGCTTCATCCTGAGACAAAAAGAGGAGACAGGCGCTCAGCCTCAGGAAGAATCCCCAGGTCTCAGCATCTTGGGACCTGCCAGGAGCAGGAGCCTCGGAGCCCACTCCCGGCCTTGCCACTCACCTCTCCACACTGTTGTGGTGGATGCAGCCGTGGGAGCCACCGACGGCATAGATGTGCCCATCGATGACCCCCACCCCGATGCGATTGCGGGGCACGCTCATGGGAGCGCAGGGCGACCACTGATTGGTCATGGGGTTGTAGCAGTCCAGGGCGCTGGAGTCGGTGTTGCCGTCAGGGGAGTTGTTCCGGCCGCCCACGGCATACAACAGCCCGCCCACCACGCAGCCGGCCAGGCCACTCCGTGGCACCTGCAGGTCCGCCAACCGGAGCCAGGTGCCATCACTAGGGTTGTAAGCCTCCAGGTAGCTAAGCGACTGTCGGAAGTAGCCGCCCGCGGTGTAGATCAGGCGGCCCACCTTGGGTGCCCGGCAGGGCATCATCTGCGTGGGCTTGTGCAGGGTGAGTTCCTCGAAGATCTTGACCAGGTAGTCCTTGCAGCGGGAGTCCGACTGCAGGATCTCACACTTCTGCAGCTGCATCTGCAGGAAGTTCGGCGTCAGCGAGTGGCAGCGCACGGCCCGCAGCAGCGCCTGGACATAGAAGCGCCGCTGCTCGCAGTCATACTTGACCCAGTTGATGCAGGCGTGGAAGACCTCGGACTCGCAGCGCACGTTCAGGTCATCCCTGCTGATGAGGGTCACCAGTTGGCAGTGGGACAGGTTGAAGAACTCCTCTTGCTTGGCCACCTGCAGAGGGCGGCAGTAGGAAGGCTGACTCCCAAAATCGCCCCTACCCCTCACCAAGCAGGACCCAGAGGACAAGTAGCTCACCACTGCCGCTGAGAGTCTCAGCTTCCTCATCTGCTAAATGGGGATCTGAATAATAGGAACCGCATACATTGTGACCATTAAATGAATTAATACTATGGGCCAGGCATGTCATCAGGACTCAGGGAAATGGGCAAAGACTCAATAGATGGTGTACCCTGCAGTATCATTTGTTTTTTGTTTCTGTTTGTTTTTTGAGATGGAGTCTCACTTTGTCACCCAGGCTGCAGTGCAGTGGCACTATCTCGGCTCACTGCAATCTCCGCCTCCCAGGTTCAAGTTATTCTCCCACCTCAGCCACCTGAGTAGCTGGGATTACAGGCGCCCACCAACATGCCCAGCTAATTTTCTTTCTTTCTCCTTTCTTTCTTTTTTTT
>NW_016107578.1:356376-366724 GCF_001604975.1 Cebus imitator | reverse complement strand
TTTTTGATACTGAGTCTCGCTCTGTCACCCAGACTGGAGTGTAGCGGCTCGATGTCGGCTCACTGCAACCTCTACCTCCCAGGTTCAAGAGATTCTCCTGCCTCAGCCTCCCAAGCAGCTGGGACTACAGGTACACCACCACGCCCAGCTAATTTTTGTATTTTCAGTAGAGATGGGTTTTCGCCGTGTTGGCCAGGCTGGTCTCGAACTCCTGACCTCAGGTGATCTACCTGCCTTGGCCTCCCAAAGTGTTGGGATTACAGGCGTGAGCCACCAAGCTCAGTCCTTGTTGTTTCTTGTTTGTTTGTTTGTTTACAGACAGGGTCTCATTATGTTGCCCAAGCTGGTCTTGAACTCTTGGCCTCAAGCGATCCTCCCACCTCAGCCTCCCAAAGTGTGGGGACTGTGGACATGAGCCACCATGCCCAGTCCAGAACCTCCTTTTTCTCCATTTTCCTGCCTTCATATCTCAATGGGAGACAGTGACCTTTCACATCTCAAGGGGAGATGGCGATGAGCACTCCTCCATCCCTGTTCCTTCGCCTGACACTACCCCTAGCCCCGCCCCCCACTCACCTCCCCGAAATGCATGTAGATGTACTCCCGAGCACGCTGGTGCAACTCCACACAGCCAATCTGCTCAGCGAAGTTGGCGATGCCGATGGCGTTGCTGGGGTCCAGCTGCTGCACCAGGAAGTCACTACAGGCACGGACAACGCTGTCGATCTGGTACATGACAGCACCGTTCATGACGTGGAGGACACATTTCTCGCCCATGGAGATAGAGGCTGTGTAGGCAAATTCGATGAGGCGCTCCATAACCTTGGGGTGGATGCCCTCGATGGACACCACCTCCATGCCCTGCTCCCGCAGCCCATTGGTGAACATGGCCTTGAAGACAGGGCTGGAAGAGGCCAGCACCACCTTGTGGGCCATGAACTGAGCAGCTGGCGCGTCCTGGTACTTGACCTGCAGGGTGACGTCACACAGCTGTTGGCTGAGCCGCAGCTCGTTCATGATGCCGAAGGCCTGCTTGGTATGATCCTCCAGGGTGTAGCTGAAGGTGCGGTTGCCATGCTGGGAGGGCGTCACCTCCGCCTTGCACTCCGTGGAGGCGTACATCACTGCGTCCCCTCCCCCCTCGGGGCACTGTGACCGCAGGGGCAGGAATCTGCTGCAGGCCCCAGCCCTGCTAGGCCTGGGTTCTGGCTGCATGGGGTTCTAGCAGATAAGCAACACCACCACCTCTGGCACTCAGGGGCCTGGAGGGAGAGAGCACAGGGTAGGGGCAGGGGTTGGGGCTGGGCCAGCACCTGCTGGGCCTCCTTTTGTAAGAGAAAGCAATTCCTAGGTCAATTTTCCTGCAAAGTAGGTGAAGCAGAGTCTATTTGCAAACTTGCAACCTTCCCCCTGACCCGACCAGCCCAAGAGCTCATCTTAAAACACAGGTGAGATCATGTCTCTCCCCTGCTCTGGATCCTCCAACACCTCCCACAGTACCTAGTAAAATAGAACTCCTCAACAGCCTGCAAAGCCCTATGCAATTGACCCCTGCCACCTCTTCCCTTTGCTCATTCTGTTTCAGAGATCTGGTGGCCTTTCCCTTTATAGAGCATGTCAAGATCATTCCTTCATTTGCCTCACGATTTATTGGGCGTTTACTGTATGCCAGGCACTGATCTGGGTGCTGAAGACACAGCAGTGAGCAAAACACACAAAAATCCTACCCTCCTGGAGCTAACAATTGCAGGGAGGAACAATCATAAATTAAGCAAAATCTAGCTTCATAAAGAAAATTACAACGGCATTGTGACAAGCTATTCAAGGTATTCTCATACCTCAGTCTCCTGAGTAGCTGGGATTACAGGCACTAGCCACTACAATGGACTGAGAATCGGGTGCAGTTTGTTATTTGTGGTTTTTTTGAGACAGAGTCTCACTCTGTCACCCAGGCTGGAGTGCAATGGCACGATCTCGGCTCACCGCAACCTCTGCCTCCTGGATTGAAGCGATCCTCCTGCCTCAGCCTCCCAAGTAGCTGGGATTACAAGGGTACGCCACCATGCCTGGCTAATTGTTGTGTTGTTTTTTTTTTTTTTTTGAGACGGAGTTTCGCTCTTGTTACCCAGGCTGGAGTGCAACGGCACGATCTCAGCTCACCGCAACCTCCGCCTCCTGGGTTCAGGCAATTCTCCTGCCTCAGCCTCCTGAGTAGCTGGGATTACAGGCACTAGCCACTACAATGGACTGAGAATCGGGTGCAGTTTGTTATTTGTGGTTTTTTTGAGACAGAGTCTCACTCTGTCACCCAGGCTGGAGTGCAGTGGCATGATCTTAGCTCACCGCAACCTCCGCCTCCTGGGTTCAGGCAATTCTCCTGCCTCAGCCTCCTGAGTAGCTGGGATTACAGGCACGCGCCACCATGCCCAGCTAATGTTTTGTATTTTTAGTAGAGACGGGGTTTCACCATGTTGACCAGGATGGTCTCGATCTCTTGACCTCGTGATCCACCCGCCTCGGCCTCCCAAAGTGCTGGGATTACAGGCTTGAGCCACCGCGCCCGGCCCTAATTGTTGTATTTTTAGTAGAGACAGGGTTTCACCGTGTTGGCCAGGCTGGTCTTGAACTCCTGACCTTAAGTGATCCACCTGCCTCAGCCTCCCAAAGTGCTAGGACTACAGGCCTGGCCTTGGGTGCAGTTTTTTTTTTTAATCAAGCAGAACAAGCCTCTTTGAGAAGGTGAGATTGGAGCTGAGACAAGGATGAAAATTATTATAAAGTGGGAGGCCAGGGAGCAGTGTTCCAGGCAGAGGGAACAGCAAGGCAGTGGCTCAGAGGCTGAGACAGCCAATCTGGAGAACTGGGAAGGAATGCAGTGAGAGCTAAGGACTTAAAGAAGGGTTTCATGCAAACTCCTGGAGCCTGGCGGACCAGGAGATTAGTTATGTGTTTTGTGTTTTGTTTTTCAAGACAGAGTCTTGCTCTGTTGCCCAGGCTGGAGTGCAGTGGCATGATCTTGGCTTACTGCAACCTCTGCCTCCCAGGTTCAAACTATTCTCATACCTCAGCATCCTGAGTAGCTGGGATTACAGGCACCCGCCACCAGGCTGGGCTAATTTTTTTGTATTTTTAGTAGAGATGGGTTTCACCGTATTGGCCAGGCTGGTCTCGAACTCCTGGCCTCAAGTGATCCCACTCCTCAGCCTCCCAAAATGCTGGGATTACAGGCACAGGCTGCTGTGCCCAGACGTGAGTTATGTTTTGAAAGGTGTGGGGGACCTCCAAGTGGCCCCCTAAGCGGATCTGCAAGTTCTCACCCCCCTCTTTCTGGGGCTCAATTCAGTCTCCTCTTCCCTGTTAAATTGCCATCACTGTGCTTGTCAGGAACTGAAATGACCTCCTTTGCTTGTTTGTTGATCGACTGTCTCTCGTCCCCAACCCCAGCGCCTAAATGGCAGGGAGCCCTATGTAGGTCGGCGTCGGGCCAACCCTCTCTTGTGCCTCACGCCTGGGGCCTGGCACTGCGAAGGGGTCAGTAAACGGGTGGCTGGCTAACTGCCCGTGCCACCGGGCCTGCCTGAGTGCCCTCCTCCACACTCCCTGGGTGCCACTCGGCCCCACTCCGGTGCCAAGGCCCTGGGCTTGCCTCTTGGTCTTTGGCCAATCAGTCAACGATGCCCCTTGGGCACCAGGCACTTCCCCCACCCTACAAAGCGACAAGTGGGCGACTGCGCATGCCCCTCCTGAGCCGCCAGCAGGCCCAGAGAAGCGAGGAAGTGACCTCGCCGCGGCCGCTCGTCTGCCAACCCCAGAACGCAGGTCAAGCCCCCCCCCCCCACGCCCAGAAGCCCCCGAGCCTCCGTCTGCAACGCGCCTCCTGGGTTCTCTCGCTCGGCCACCCCGAGACTCGCGCCGTCCAACAAAACGATGGGACCCAGGCCGCGCCCTCCTGGCCCTCCGAGTCCGGGCCGGGAACTCAGAGGCGCCCGGGCTGTGGCGCCCAGTTTCCAGGTCCCCGGGTTTGACCGCAGGGGCGCTCGCGGCCAGCGACACCCGCAACCCGGGCACAGCCCGCCTCACTCACCCCGCCATGGCCGCGCTCCGGCTCCGCCTCCGCCGCCCGAGCCCCGGCGCCTCCATCGCTGCGCGTGGGGGAGGCGCGGAACGCGCGCAGGTCACCATGACTAAGCAGAGCCGGGAGCCCGCCGTGTCACAATAAAAGTCCCCGGGCCCTGGCCTCGGGCGATAGGGAACGCGGAGGGGCGCTCCCCACCCCCGCCCACGCCTGCTGTCGCCGAGCTGCGCGGCCCCAGCGCGGCCACCACGGCGCTTGGCGTGGCGGCGGGGTGGGGGAACGCGGCGCTGGGCACGCTCAGCCGCGTGGTCCGAGTCGCCGGGAGTCTGAACCCCGAGTTCCAGGCCCGCGCGCCCCGGCCGGCACCGGGGATGGGGTAGACGCCCCTCCTCGCCGCTGCTGCCCAAACTCTCACCTAAGCCCTCGGGTCGCCTCCGTAGGGGTCCCTGGGGTGGGGACGCCCGGGGCGCGCAACAGCTCCAGGCACTGTGGTGCCACCCGCGCACTGCGCTTCCGGGAAGCCTGGGGGCCGCGGCCCGGTCCGGGCGATTCCTGCCTAAACTTGGCTGTAGGGGACCCGCGGCCGCCTCCGCCGTCGGGGGGCCTCGGCTCCAGGGCTGCGTGGCCTGCGGGGTCTCGGTCGTCGATTGGGGAGCGGCCTCCGGACTCCCGAAAAGGAGGCGGGGAGAAGGCGGAGAGGGCGCGGCGGGGAAGGAACGGCGATTCCCCCGCCCTTCCCGCAGGTGCCTGGCGCCCGTCGGCGAGGGGCAATGGGCGGGGGCGCACAGCCAGGCCCCTCTCTCTCTGTTCCTTCAATCGCCTGGTTTCGTCGGTTTCGTCGCCGGGCGTTTACTCGCGGGGGCTGCGCGCCACCACCTGCTATTCTCCCTTTAACACCGCATGGCGCAGGCCTCGTGGTCCAGCGGCCGCAGGACCTAGGGAAAATTATCTACCTCCCTGGGTTTTCTTCTTTTTTTTTTTTTTTTTTTTTTTTTGCTTTGGTCTACACGCCCAGGCTGGAGTGCAGTGGCAAAATCACCGCTCGCTACAGCCTGGAGCTCCTGGCCCCAAGCGACCCTCCCACCTCAGCCTCCTGAGTAGCTGGGACCACAGACACGTGCCACCACGCCCGGCTAATTTTTGTTTTTGTTTTTTCTCTGTAGAGACGGGGTCTCGCAATGTTGCCCAGGATGGTCTTGAACACCCGGACTTAAGAGATCCCCTCTCCTCAGCCTCCCAAAATTCTGGTATTACAGGTGTGAGGCACTGCGCCTAGCCCCAGGTTTTCCTTGGTTTTGTGTTTTGTTTTGTTTTTTAATTAAGACGGAGTCTTGCACTGTTCCTCAGGCTGGAGTATAGTGAGGTGATATCGGCTCACTGCTAACTCCGCCTCCCGGGCTCAAGAGATTCTCCTGCCTCAGCCTCCTGAGTGGCTGGGATTACAGGCACAGGCCACCACCCCAGCTAATTTTTTGTATTTTTAGTGGAGACCGGGTTTCACCATGTTGGCCAGGCTGGTCTCCAACTCCTGATTTGGTGATTTGCCTGTCTCAGCCTCCCAAAGTGTTGGGATTACAGGTGTGAGCCACTGTGCCCGGCCTGCCTTGTCTTTATATTTGATTTACCGCCTATCAAGAGGGCGTGGCACCTGCTTTTGGAGGGTTCACACCCTGGGTCTTCCTATTACCAACTCTGCCGGTGGGCGCTTCCTTAACTCTCTGTGGTTCGGTTTCCTCTCTGTAAAAGGCAATAATATAATGGCGTCTGTCTGCCAGATTATCATTAAGACTAAATGCGAATGCTATTTTGAGATGGAGTTTTGCTCTAGTTGCCCAGGCTGGAGTGCAATGTCACCATTGCACTGCAACCTCCACTTCCCGGGTTCGAGCGATTCTCCTGCCCCAGCCTCCCGAGTAGTTGAGATTACAGGCATGTGGCACCATGCCTGGCTAATTTTGTATTTTCAGTAGGGACAGGGTTTCACTATGTTGGTCAGGCTGGTCTCAAACTCGCCACCTCAGATGATCCGCCCGCCTAGGCCTCCCAAAGTGTTGAGATTGCAGATGTGAGGCACCCATGATTGCTATTTTTCTTTCATGGCTAGGAATACTGATTTGTCATGTACACTGTTTTCGATGTAACGTTACCCTTTAAATAAATGCATGTACATTTATTTTAAATAATTCATCTAAGTGGTTAATACTTTAAAAAGATAGGCCGGGTGCGGTGGCTCACGCCTATAATCCCAACACTTTGGGAGGCCAAGATGGGTGGATCACTTGAGGTCAGGAGTTCGAGACCAGCCTGACCAAAACGGTGAAACCCCGTCTTAACTAAATACAAAAAATTAACCAGGTGTGGTGGTGAGCTGGCGACAGAGCAAGACTCCATCTCAAAATGAAAAAAAAAAAAAAAAGATAGAGAGACAGGGTATCGCCTTGTGCTATGTTGCCCAGGTTGGCCTTGAACTTGTGAGTTCAAGTGATCGACCAACCTCGCCCTCCGAAGTTCTGCGATTACAGGCGCGAGCTACCGCGTCCAGCCAGAGGCCTGCTAAATTTAAAGTAAGTGAATAATAAATGGAAACGCTAGGTCCCTGGAGCCTCCGCGGTGAATTTGAAAGATTCAACGTTCTGGCTTAGGGTCTGGAAGGAATCACGTGTAGGGCTACAGTGGCCTTTCCCCCGCCATACCAAATCCTTGTTGCGGGTAGCTGCAGTTCCAGACAGCTCCTGAGGGGGCGCCCTGGATAATCCGTGAATAAACTGAGTGCCTGAGGTTGTAACAAGCACCCTCCCGGCACGTGGCGGAAGACAACCTCTTCCTCTCTCAAAATCAAACCTACAGGTGCGGTGAGACAGGTGCTTATAGAGATTTACCCAAGGTGCACTGGCACACATACAGGAGGAAGGAAGCATGTGCACACACATTTATTGCATTGTAATACATATCACGGCAAAAGGACTGGATCCCATTCACAAGTCCCTCTGCAGAGCCCTGGCTTAATCAGTGGTGGCACATCCTTGCTGAGAAATACTATGCAGCCAGTTAAAAGGAGCCACACATATACTGTATGGATATGTACCTAGATCTTCTATTTTTTTCTTTTATTTTTCTTTTTTCATTTTATATATTTATTTTTCTTTTTTTGAGACAAGGTCTTGCTCTGTAACCCAGGCTGGAGTACAGTGGCACAATGATAGCTCACTACAGCCTTGACCTCCTGGGTTCAAGTGATCCTCCTGCCTCTGCCTCCCAAGTAGCTGGGCCTACAGTCACTCACTACCACACCTAGCTGACTTTTTTTTGTTTTTGAGATGAAGTCTCGTTCTGCCACCCAAGCTGGAGTGCAGTGTCGCAATCTTGGCTCACTGCAACCTCCACTTCCCAGGTTCAAGTGATTCTCCTGCCTCAGCCTCCTGAGTAGCTGGGATCACAAGTGTAAGCCACCACACTCAGCTAAGTTTTTTCTTTTTTTTGTCTCACTATGTTTCCTGGGTTGATCTCAAACTCCTGGGCTCAGTTGATCCTCCTGCTTCAGCCTTGCAAAGTGCTGGGATTACAGGCACGAATGACTGTACCTGGCCAGGCCTCATTTTTTTTTTTTTTTTTTTTTGAGACAGAGTTTCACTCTTGTTCCCCAGGCTGGAGTGCAATGGCACAATCTCAGCTCACTGCAACCTCCACCTCCCAGGTTCAAACAATTCTCCTGCATCAGCCACCCGAGTAGCTGGGATTGCAATTGCCTACCACCACACCTAGCTGTTTTTTTTGTATTTTTAGTAGAGACGGGGTTTCACCATGATGGTTAGGCTTGTCTCAGACTCCTGACCTCAGGTGATGCACCTGCCTTGGCCTCCCAAAGTCCAAAGTGCTGGGATTATAGGAGTGAGTCACCATGCCTGGCCCAGGCCTCCATTTTTTATTTATTTATTTATTTATTTTGAGATAGAGTCTCACTCTGTGGCCCAGGCTGGAGTGCAGTGGCGTGATCTCAGCTCACTGCAATCTCTGCCTCCCAAGTTCAAGTGATTCTCCTGCCTCAGCCTCCCAAGTAGCTGGAATTACAAGTGGCACGCCACCATGCCCGGCTAATGTTATATTTTAAGAACAGACGGGGTTTTACCTGTTGGCCAGGCTGGTCTCAAACTCCTGAACTCAAGTGATCCACCCACCTCGGCCTCCCAAAGTGCTGGGATTACAGGCGTGAGCCATTGAGCCTGCCCAAACTGGGTGCTTTTAAAATTTTGTAGAAAACTAATAATCGAGTGTGCCTGTGTTCCAACTGGTTGGTTTCCCATGTGTGTGGCCTCCAGGGGCACTCTAAGCGTGGCCAGCAGGGACTTGGGGTTCCCCCAGTCTGGGTCAGGGGTCCTCAAAACACCGGGTCTCGCTGCTGCCTGCAGTTCCGAGGTCTCCCGGAAGGTGGAGCGCTGCTGTTGGGACCCGAAGCCAGACGCCTCCGACCAGGCCCCGGGACCCATCCAGCCGTGCATGGGTCAAGAATGTCCCTGGGGACACGCCTGGGGCTGGGGCCAGTGCGTCTGGAGCCTTTTATAGGCACAAACGTCGCCCTGGCATCGTTCCAGTCAAGAATGCAGACCCCCGTGGGAGGGCCTGTGGGCCTGGCTAGACCCATCTGGAGGGGCCAGATACTAGGCCAGGGCCTCCTGGGGCCTGAAGCTTAGGCTAATGTACTGGCTTAGACACTGGGACAAGGTACTCACTGTCTGGAATTTCCTCATCTCTCTAATGGGGATTAAGAAACCTACCTTGCAAGGTTGCTGAAAGGCTGAAAAATAGGTGTGTCCCAGACCTGTACAGAAGACTAGCCAGGCAAAATGAATTCTTATTTTAGGCCAGGTGTGGAGGCTAACACCTGTATCCTAGCACTGTGGCTTTGTTGTTGTTGCTGTTTTCTGAGTTGCATTCTTGCACTGTGGCCCAGGCTGGAGTGCAGTGGCGCAATCTCAACTTACTGCAACCTCCAGCCTCCCGGGTTCAAGTGATTCTCCCGCCTCAGACTCCTGAGTAACTGGTACTACAGGTGTGCGCCTCCATGCCCAGCTAATTTTCTTTTTTTAAGTAGAGGCGGAGTTTCACCATGTTGGCCAGGCTGGTCTCAAACTCCTGACCTCCAGAGATCTGCCTGCCTCGGCCTCCCAAAGTGCTGGGATTACAGGGTGAGCCACCATGCCCAGCCTATATCCTAGCACTTTGGGAGACCAAGGCAGGTTGCTTGAGCCCAGGAGTTTGAGACCAGCCTGAGCAACATAGCGAGAAATCATCTCTAGGAAAAAATTCAAAACATTAGTTTGGTATCGTGCACCAGTAGCCCCAGCTACTGGGGGACTGAAGCAAGGGGATCACTTGAGCCCAGGTGTTTAAGGCTGCAGTGAGATGCAATTATCCCAGTGCACTCCAGCCTGGGCAACGGAGCAAGATCCTGTCTCAAAAAGAAACCAAAAAAGGGGTGGGTGCGGTGGCTCACGCCTGTAATCCCCATACTTTGGGAGGCCAAGGTGGGCAGATCACAGGTCAGGAGTTGAAGACCAGCCTGACCAATATGGTAAAACCCCATCTCTACTAAAGATACAAAAATTAGCCGGGCATGGTGGCACATGCCTACTCGGAAGGCTAAGGCAGGAAAATCACTTGAACCTGCAAGGTGGAGATTGCAGTGAGCCGAGATCATGCCATTGCACTCCAGCCTGGGCAACAAAAGCGAAACTCCATCTCAAAAAAAAAAAAAGGCTGGGTGTGGTATCTCACACCTGTAATCCCAGCACTTTGTGGGGGCAAGGAAGATGGATCATGAGGTCAGGAGTTCAAGACCAGCCTGGCCAAGATGATGAAACCCCATCTCTACTACAATACAAAAATTAGCTGGGTGTGATGGTGGGTGCCTGTAATCCCAGCTACTCAGGAGGCTCAGGCAGAGAATTGCTTGAACTGGGAAGGCAGAAGTTGCAATGAGCCGAGATCACGCCACTGCACTCTAGCCTGGGTGAAGAAGTGAGACTCTGTCTCAAGGAATAAAAAAGAAACCAAATAACATCTTATTTTGTTTTCTTGAGACAGGATTTCACTTGTCACCCAGGCTGGAGTGCAGTGATCCAAAAATAGCTCACTGCAGCCTTGAACTCTTGGGTTCCGGAAATCCTCCTCCCTCAGCCTCCCCAGTAGCTGTGACTATAAGTAACCACAACTACCTACCTAAATTTCTCAAACTCTTGGCCTCAAGCGATCCTCCTGCTTCAGCCTCCCAAAGTT
>NW_016107578.1:347503-355567 GCF_001604975.1 Cebus imitator | reverse complement strand
AAAGAAAGAAAAGAAAAAGAAAAAGAAAAAAGAAATGTTATTACCAGATAGGATTTGGCTGAATCTCCCAGAGTCAAATTTGGGGGTGTCCCGCCCTTGGCATTGTCCTTGACAACTTTATCCCCCTCTTACACTCAATTCCTCAGTAATTGTGTCTGCTGCCTCCAAAATCTATCTGGCATCCTTGGGGTCTGCGCATAACTGGAATCTCCACCATTGTTCCTGTGGCTCAGTGCAGCCCCTCTTCAGCTTCTCTGGCTTCCACCCTCCCATGGAGCCACAAGATACCTTTCATCACCTGAATCAGCGCAAGTCCCTCCTCTGCTTAGAAAATTCTATGGCTCCCACCTCACTCAGAGCAAAAGGGAAGTCCTCTGTGTCACCCACAAGGCCCTTTGGGAACTACTCCTTCAGCTCCTTGTCTCCTCCCATTCTCCCCTCCACCCCAGCTCCAGGCACACCGGCATTTCTTAGAACACGTGGGGCATTTTAGCCTCAGGGCCTTTGTGAATGCCATTCCCTCTTCTGGAAATGCTTTTTCTTTCTTTCTTTTTTTTTTAAACGGAGTTTCTCTCTTGTTGCTCAGGCTGGCGTGCAATGGCGGGATCTCTGCTCACCGCAACCTCCGCCTTCTGGGTTCAAGGGATTCTCCTGCCTCAGCCTTCTGAGTAGCTGGGATTGCAGGCATGCGCCAGCACGCCTGGCTTATTTTATGTCTTTTTAGTAGAGACAGGGTTTCTCCTTGTTGGTCAGGCTGGTCTCTAACACCCGACCTCAGGTGATTCGCCCGCCTCAGCCTCCCAAAGTGCTGGGATTACAGGGGTGAGCCACCGCGCCCGGCTCAGAAATGCCTTTTCTTTTGGTCTTCCCAGGACAGAGGTTTCAGCTCACATCACAAGTCACCAGCGCTACAGAGAGGCCTTCCCTGACCACCATCGCCATCTCGGTGTGGTCACTGGAATTATCTCCATTATTTCGTCACTGAGTTCTTTTCTGTGTTCCCAAGTAGAGCGTCAGTTCCGCGAGGGCACAGATGTTTGTCTGTTTGTTCACTACTCTGGGGTGTCGCTCCACCAACACATTTCCCCTGCCTCTTTTCCGAGTGTACCTTCGGCTGCATTCCCTACACATTCCTTTATATGAAAAGAAAAAGTCTGTAAAACTTGGGAGGACAGTCGTGGGCCGCGGGTGTCAGTCTGCAGCCGGTTCTGGTACCAGGGTCCGGGCGGCTGTGGGCGCCCCTGGGCTGCCTGTGGAGCCGCTGGTGTCCAGCCCGTCGCGCTGAGGCGACGAGCGCTCCGAGCGGCTGAAGCTCCCATCCAGGCCCGGGGGCAGGCAGTGGCGCAGGCCCCCGGAAGCCTCAGCCGCGCTCCCGGACTGCCGGGAGCCACCCGGGCCTCGGCCGCAGGGGTGGCGGCCGCAGCAGACGAGGCGTAGGAGCGCGTGACGCAGGTCGCGGTTGGTGAGAGTGTAGATGATGGGGTTCAGAAGTGAGTTGGCCATAGCCAATCCCAGGAAGGGATCTGCCTGCAGGAGCACAGGACAGGCGCGCGCGGGGCACGCCACGTCGAGCAACAGCAGCAGGAAGAGGGGGCCCCAACATGCCACAAAGGCCAGGAGCACCACGCTGAGCGTGCGGAGTAGGGCCAGTGAGCGCGGTGTGCGACGCGCCCTGGTCGAGGTGGCGCCAGCAGTTCCGGGCCGGGCCCGCAGGCGCCGCGCGTTAGCGCGCACCTGGCAGTAGATCCGTGCGTAGAGCGCACAGATCGCGCCCAGGATGCCCACGAAGGCCAGCACGCAGAAGAGCACGTAGGCCTTGGCGTAGAGCGGCAGGACAGTGGAGCAGGCGTCCAAGCGACCCAGGCAGTTCCAGCCCAGCGCCGGCAGGAGCCCAAGGAGCAGCGACATGCCCCAGGCCGTGGCTGCCATGGCCAGCGTGCGTCCCCGACTGGCAGCGGGCGCCGGCCCCCTGCGCGCCATGGTGAGGCTACGCTCCAGCGCGATGGCCAGGAGGCTCAGCACGGACGCCGCGAGTGCCACGAAGACGCCTCCCTCCCGCGCGAACCAGAGCGCGGGCGACAGTCGCAGCGTGAGCGGTCCCGACAGCAGGATGTTGGCGGCGTAGGCGGCGCCGGCCAGCAGATCCGATAATGTGAGGCTGCCCAGGAGCAGGAACATGGGCGCGTGGAAGCGTGGGTGGCGTCCGAGCACCAACAGCACAGCCAGATTCTCCAGCACGATGAAGGCGCACACCGCCAGGCACACCACGGCGTCGGCGCGCAGGCCAGCCCCGGGCTGGTAGCGTGCACCGCGAAGCTTGCCGGTGTAGTTGTAATGCAGGACGATGACCTCGCTCACTGGCGCCGGCCGCAGCAGCCCCGACTCCATGGGCCGCGCGCCCCAAGGCTGTGGAGAGGCAGGACACGGTGTCAGCCCACCGTCCCCGTGAGCACGGTCGCTGCGGCCGGCTAAGCCGTGGGAAAGGGGTCCTACTCCCTGACAATCACCCTCCACACATGGGGCCCAAGGGGAGTTCAGGATGGAGGAATAGAGTCCGTCTGGAGACAGACGGACACAAATAATATCACAAGGGGACAAGGTGACATATAGTCTCGAAAAAAAGGGACATTATAACACGCGCATGGCTGGACGCAGTGGCCCACGCCTGTAATCCCAACACTTTGGGAGGCCGAGGTAGGTGGATCACCTAAGGTCAGATGTTGGAGACCACCCTGGCCAATATGGCAAAACCCCATTGCTACTAAAAACAAAAATTAGCTGGGTGTGTTGGTGCATGTCTGTAATCCCAGCTACTCAGGAGGCTGAGGCAAATCATTTGAGAGGAAGGCTGTAGTGAACTGAGATTGCACCACTGCACTCCAGCCTGGGTGACAGAGCAAGACTCTGTCTCAAAAAACAAATACACACACACACACACACACACACACGCACACACACGGCTGGATGTGGTAGCTTACTCCTGTAATCCCAGCACTTTGGGAGGCAGAGCCTGTGGATTGCTTGAGGCCCAGGAGTTGGAGATTAGCCTGGGCAACATAGGAGGACCCTGTTTCTACAAAAAAAATACAAAAATTGGCCGGGCATGGTGGTGTGCACCTGTAGTCCCAACTACTCAGAAGGCTGAGGTGGGAGGACCACTTGAGCCCCAGAGGTCAAGGCTGCAGTGAGCCTTGATTGTGCAACTGTACTCCAGCCAGGGCAACAGAGCAAGACCCTGTCTTTAAAAAATAAAAAATAGGATTATAGGGCATGGAGAGTATAATCCCAGCAATTTGGGAGGCCAAGGTGGGTGGATCGCCTGAGGTCGGGAGTTCCAGACTAGCCTGACCAACATGGAGAAACCCTGTCTCTACTAAAAATACAAAATTAGCCAGGCATGGTGGTGCATGCCTGTAATCCCAGCTACTCCGGAAGCTGAGGCAGGAGACTCACTTGAACCCAGGAGGCAGAGGTTTCAGTTAGTCAACATTGCGCCACTGCACTCCAGCCTGGGCAACAGAGTAAGACTCTGTCTCAAAAAACAAACAATAACAATTCAGTCACACGAATACCGGGTCTCCCACCCAGTGGTACAGGCCACAGTTTCACAACTCCACTCACACTAGCCTGGGGCCCACAACACCAAACTCCACACTCTTGTCTCACTGCACACAAAGCTTTCTTGTGCCAAAACCCCTCATCCACCCAAAAACCCCATGAGAAAGTTGCTCCTTGGCCAGGCACAGTGGCTTTCTCCTGTAATCTCAGCACTTTGGGAGGCTGAGCTGGGATGATCACTTGGACCCAGGAGTTTGACACCAGCCTGAGCAACATAATAAGACTCCATCTCTACAAAAAATTTAAAAATTAGCCAGGTGTGGTGTCATGTGCCTATATCCCAGCTACTCAAGAGGCTGAGGTGGAACGATCACTTGAACTTGAGAGGTAGACGCTGCAGTGAGCCATGATCGCACCCCTGCACTCCAGCCTGGGCGACAAGAATGAAACTCCGTCTCAAAAAAAGGAAAATTGATCCTGTTCATTCATTTTACTAAAGCAGAGCCTGAGGACAGGAGAGAGAATCGGCAAGGGGCAGACAGGCTCTTGCAGAGGGGCACACATGTCATTAAAGTATAATAACATTCCTCGGGCCGGGCGAGGTGGCTCAAGCCTGTAATCCCAGCACTTTGGGAGGCCGAGGCGGGTGGATCACGAGGACAGGAGATCGAGACCATCCTGGTCAACATGGTGAAACCCCGTCTCTACTAAAAATACAAAAAATTAGCTGGGCATGGTGGTGTGTGCCTGTAATCCCAGCTACTCAGGAGGCCGAGGCAGGAGAATTGCCTGAACCCAGGAGGCGGAGGTTGCGGTGAGCCGAGATCGCGCCATTGCACTCCAGCCTGGGTAACAAGAGCGAAACTCCGTCTCAAAAAAAAAAAAAAAAAACCATTCCTCATCTGCCTCTGTGTCCTTTTTTTTAATTTTTATGTATTTATTTTTTTGAGACGAAGTCTCGCTCAGTCACCAGGCTGGCGTGCCACTGATGTGATCTCAGCTCACTGCAACCCTTGTGTCCCAGGTTCAAGCGACACTCCTGCCTCAGCCTTCCAAGTAGCTGGGACTACAGGCATGCTCCACCATGCCCAGCTAATTCTTGTATTTTTAGTAGAGACAGGTTTCACCATGTTGGCCAGGATGGTCTCGATCTCTTCATCTGGTGATCAGCCCGCCTCGGCCTCCCAAAGTACTGGGATTACAGGCTTGAGGGACTGCACCCTGACCTCTGTGCCTTTATCAGTCCCCGCTTCCTTTAGTCCCAATGTACAGGTGAGAAAACTGAGGCTCAAAAGAAATGCTTCATATCAAAGCAGACACAAAGGTTTCCATGCTCCCACACAAACATCCATGCAGAAACAGTCCCCATGCAAGTTCAGATGAGAAAACCAAGGCCTAGGGAGGGGAATTTTTGCACAAGGCAGAGATGTGTTCGCCCCTAGAGAGCTTTGGTCACACACAGAGAACCAAGGCAGGCAAATATAGACAGACAGGAAGTCTCTGGCTCACCCAAGCTGAAAGTGGGGAGCCCAAATTCAGGGAGACAAGGTTTACACATGTTCTGATGGGAGGCCACCCCCATCGACCCAGCCTGCCGGGCAACAGGACTGAAGTGTGGAAACTTGTAGTGGCCCAGCCAGGAGGGGGTGAGGCCAGGGTGATTCCAGCCACCTTCACCCCGTATCCCAGGTCCTGCACCCAGCCGGTGAGTCCCCAGCTTCCCCCTCCCTGGAGGCCTCCAGGAAAAGATCGGGGAACTCCCTGCAACGGGCGGTGCGCCTTTTTAGACAGGGAAAGTGGCCGCCAGGGCGACCCGCTCTGGATCAGGCCCAGTCCCGCTCCCCCAAGGGACCAGTGCGCTCCACTCACCCTGCGCCTTGGTCGTGCGCCCCCCGCAGTCGCGCTGCCTTGAGCTGAGTGAGCCGAAGCCGGTCCGGGGGCGGGGCTGGAGCCTTGCCAGGGCAGGCGAGGGGCTGGCCAGCGACGCAAAGGGCCGGCGGTCGCCAGCAGTTGCCCCCTCCCCTCGGGTCCCGGGCACTCAGCCCGTGGCTGCCAGCCTGTGCCACCCGCCGCGGCACCGGAACGCGCCCCAGCGGCGACTGGCACAGGCGAGCCCTCAGCTCCCCGCTCCGGGCCTGGGCTGCCCCCTCCCAGGGACACTCCTTCGCGATGGGAGGCCTCGGAGAGGAGGCGGGAAAGGGAGGGTTCTGCGGCAGGACGGTCGCAGCCTGAGCCTCTTCTCCCCAGCGGCGGGGTCTCCTCTGTCCTGGGTGTCCAGGCACTGCGCCTTCCCCATTGCCCACGCACCTGTGAACTGAGCTTCCTGGGCTGCACCCCAAGGACGCCCCGTCGATGGTTCGGAGGGGTCTTTAGTGCTTGCTTAGCAGGAGTCTTCAGCGGGGGCCACCTTAGCCTGAGTCCGATCCCACCAGCAGATAGGTCCCTGCTGCTCCCGGGCATGGGCCCCTCCCAATTTCCCGCTCCCGCCCCCGGCTCAGGGCGAGTGGGGGTGAGACAGGGGCGGGCAGGATTGTTCTGGGAAGTTGCCGCTCCTTAGATAAGGAGGGTCTGTCCAGTCCCACCCCCTGGATTCCGCGTTCCCCCGACCGGTTCTCTCCCACCCTTATCGCTGAGGACTAAGCAATTTATTCACTAATGGTGTTTCTGGACTGTGTCAGTAACAGTAAACCCCACCAATGTAAGGTTTTTTTTTTTTTTCCTCACAGACAGGATCTCACTCAGCTGCCCAGAGTGGAGAGCAGTGGCACCATCATAATTCACTGCGGCTGCGACCAGCTGGGCTCAAGCCATCCTCCCATCTCAGCCCTCTCAACATAGCTGCCAGGACTCCAGTCGCTTGCCACCACGCCCAGATAATTTTTTTTTTAATAGAGACAGGGTCTTGCTATGTTGCCCAGGCTGGTCTTGAACTCCTGAACTCAAGCGATCTTCCCACTTCGACCTCCTAAAGTGCTGGGATTACAGGTGTGAGCCACCGCAGCCCGTCCATTGGGGTAGGGATTTGAGTCTATTGTGGGCACTGCCAGGACACAGCCAGTGCCCAGTAAGTGCTGCATGAATGAATGAAGGAAAGAATGAGTGTCTCCCTCACGTCCTCTGTGTCTCTCTCAGTAGGATCTTAGAGTCTCTTGCCTGTGTGTCTCTTTGTCTCTGCATGTCTCTTTGTTGCTGTCTGTGTTACTCTCCCACGCCTCTCCCAGGCCACTGCTCCTCCAACGACCCGTCCCGCTGGCCCCGAGACGCCTTCATCCCCCACTTCCCAGGAGCTTCCAGATGGTCTCAGCTCTTCCAACCTCAGCCTCAGGAAGGGGGGTCTGGGTCTTGCTGCTTCGACCTTCTCCAGGACCATGCCCTTTGCCCCTGATGCTTCAGGCCCTGCTGGCCGCGGGTGGGGTGAGAGCACCCCAGGAGAGATGAGCCAGAGGCTGAGAATAAGCATGGATCGGGGGTGCCCTCGTGGGAGGAAACTCCGGGGACGCTCAGGCTGGGTCATGTAACCCCTTGGGGGTCCCGGCCCTCCTACCCCCGCTGTTCCCTGGGTGGGCAGAACCTTTCTTTCCTACTCTGCTCAAAGACACAGCCAATGGGACCCGCAGAGTGGGGTGGTGTTAACCCTTTGGTGCCAGATCTGCCCCAATACTGTGGATTAAGTCCACTCCAATGGTGCCCGCTGGGATGAGCCCTGAAGATCTCCCAACGTGGCTGCGCTTGGCACCCAGTAGGCACTCAATAAATGACCTCCTTCTGTAAAGGGGAAGCCACGCCCCAGAGTGGGAAGGTGGCCCCTTCACACCTCCCAGGCGCCAATCTCACCTCCCACGAAATGGAGCTCTTCCGGCAGTGGGTCCCCGGCCCAGCAACCCGCCCTCCCACTGCCTCCCTGCACTTCTTTCCCACGAATTGGGACCCTGGGACTCAGGCTCCAGGATCTGGTCAGATGTCGGGAGCCCCATCCCTAACTGCCATTCCGCACTCCCGACCATGGTTCTTTTGTTGTTGTTTTTTTGTTTGTTTGTTTTGTTTTTGAGATGGAGTCTCACTTTGTGGCCCAGGCTGGAGTGCAGTGGCATGATCTCAGCTCACTGCGACCTCTGCCCCCTGGGTTCAAGTGATTCTCCTGCCTCAGCCTCATGAGTAGCTGGGACTACCGGCGCCCACTATCACAGCTGGCTAATTGTTTGTATTTTTAGTAGAGACGGGGTTTCACTTCATTAAGCATGATGGTCTCCATCATCTCCTCACTTCGTGATCTGCCTGCCTCGGCCTCCCAAAGCGCTGGGATTACAGGCATGAGCCACCGCAGCCGGCTGGCCACCATTCTTAAAACTCAGATCAGGCCGGGCGCGGTGGCTCAAGCCTGTAATCCCAGCACTTTGGGAGGCCGAGGCAGGTGGATCACGAGGTCAAGAGATCGAGACCATCCTGGTCAATACGGTGAAACCCCGTCTCTACTAAAACTACAAAAAATTAGCTGGGCATGGTGGC
>NW_016107578.1:345172-346579 GCF_001604975.1 Cebus imitator | reverse complement strand
TCAAATGATTCTCCTGCCTTAGCCTCCTGAGTAGCTGGTACCACAAGGCACATGCCACCATGCCTGGCTTTTTTTTTTTTTTTTTTGTATTTTTAGTAGAGAGGGGGTTGCACTGTGTTAGCCAGGATGGTCTCCATCTTCTGATCTCATGATCCTCTTGCCTTGGCCTCCCAAAGTGCTGGGATTACCAGCATGACCCACCACACCTGGCCTTTTTTTTTGAGACAAGAGTCTTGCTCTGTTGCCCGGGCTGGAGTGCAGTGGCATTATTTGGGTTCACTGCAAACTCCTCTGCCCCTGAAATCTCCCTGCCTCCCAGGTTCAAGCGATTCTCGTGCCTCAGCCTCCTGAGTAGCTGGGATTACAGGCATGCACCACCACACTCAGCTAATTTTTTGTATTTTTAGTAGAGACCGGATTTCACTATATTAGCCAGCCGGGTCTCCAGCTCCTGACCTCAGGTAAACCATGCCCACCTCCACCTCCCAAAGTGCTGGGATTACAGGCATGAGCCACCACACCCAGCCACTTTGTTCATTTATTTATTCATCTGCCCTAATGTGTATCTCTGACCTAGAGCCTCCGCTCCAGGAAAGCAGGGCCACTGTCTGTCCCTCTGTCCAGATTCCTAAAGGTTAAGGACTCACACTCTTTTTTCTTTCTTTTCTGAGACAGTGCCTCACTCTGTCACCCAGGCTGGAGTGCAGTGCTGCTATCACAGCTCCCTGCAGCCTCAGCTTTCCAAGCTCAAGCAATCCTCCTGCCCTAGCCTCCTGAGTAGCTGGTGCCGCCGCTGCAGCTGGCTACTTTTTAAAATTCTTTGTAGAGACAAGGTCTCACCACGTTATCCAGGCTGACCTTGAACTCCTGGGCTCAAGCAGTCCTCCTGCCTTGGCCTCCCAAAGTGCTGGCATTACAGGAATGAGACAGGACTCAAGGTCTGGAGGCAGGCAAGTGATGTCCATTCTGAGCCTCAGTGGACTTACCTGTAAAACTGAGATAATAGGTCAGGTGCAGTGGCTCACGCCTGTAATCTGAGCACTTTGGAAGGCCAAGGCAGGCAGATCACCTGAGGTCAGGAGTTCGAGACCAACCTGCCCAACATGGTGAAACCGTGTCTCTACTAAAAATACAGAAATTAGCTGGGCATGGTGGCTCATGCCTGTAATCTCAGCTACTCCGGTGGCTGAGGCAGGAGAATCACTTGAACGTGGCAGGTGGAAATTGTAGTGAGCCACAATCGCGCCACTGCACTCCAACCTGGGCAACAAAGTGGGACTTCATATAAAAAAATAAAAAATAAAAAAATTTGAGATAGGCCGGGCGCGGTGGCTCAAGCCTGTAATCCCAGCACTTTGGGAGGCCGAGGCGGGTGGATCACGAGGTCAAGAGATCGAGACCATCCTG
>NW_016107578.1:341242-344042 GCF_001604975.1 Cebus imitator | reverse complement strand
ACGGGGTTTCACCATGTTGACCAGGATGGTCTCGATCTCTTGACCTCGTGATCCACCTGCCTCGGCCTCCCAAAGTGCTGGGATTACAGGCTTGAGCCACCGCGCCCGGCCTTTCCTTTTCTTTTTTTGAGGCAGGTTTGGCTTTACCACCCAGGCTGGAGTGCAGTGGCGTGATCTTGGCTCAGTGCAACCTCTGCCCCTGAGTTCAAGGGATTCTTCCACCACAGCCTCCCAAGTAGCATGCCCGACTATGCCCAGTTACTTTTTTTTCTATTTTTGTAGAGATAGCATTTAGCCATGTTGCCCAGACTGGTCTCAAACTACTGGGCTCAAATGATCCTGCTGCCTTGGCCTCCCAAATTGCTGGGATTACAGGCATGAGCCACCTCACCTGGCCCATGCTCCCTTTTTCACAGGCCTGAGACTTAAATGTGGCAACTTTCCCACAGCCAGAGACCAGAGAGGCAGGGTGGTGGCTCACGCCTGTATTCCCAGCACTTTGGGAGGCTGAGGCAGGCAAATCACAAAGTTAAGAGACCAAGACCATCCTGACCAACATAGCAAAAGTCCATCTCTACGAAAAATTGAAAAATTAGCCAGGTGTGGTGGCACATGCCTGTGGTCCCAGCTACTCAGGAAGCTGAGGTAGGAGGATTGCTTGAGCCCAGGAGTTCAAGGCTACAGTGAGCCATGATCATGCCACTGCACTCCAGCCCGGGTGACAGTACAACACCCTGTCTCAAATAAATACATTAAATAAACAAGTAAACAAATGTTGAATGAGTGATGAAAACACAAAATCACCAATAGAACGCCAGAATATGGCCAGGTGCAGTGGCTCATGCCTGTAATCCCAGCACTTTGGAAAGTTGAGGCAGGTAGATCATCTGAGGTCAGGAGTTTGAGACCAGTCTGGTCAACGTGGTGAAACCCCGTCTCTACTAGAAGTACAAATATCAGCTGGGCATGGTGGTGGGTACCTGTAATCCCAGGTACTCAGGAGTCTGAGACAGGAGAATCGCTTGAACCTGTGAGGTGGAGGTTGCAGTGAGCAGAGATCATGAGCAGAGATCTCCTAATGCACTCCAGCTTGGGTGACAGAGATTGAATTCTCCAAAAACATTGGCCGGGCAAGGTGGCTCACACCTGTAATCCCAACCCTTTGGGGGACTGAGGTGGGTGGATCAGGAGATCAGGAGATCGAGACCATCCTGGTCAACATGGTGTAAACCCCCAATAATACAAACATTTTTGTCTCTACTAAAAATGCAAAAATTTGTTGGGCATGGTGACATGTGCCTGTAATCCCAGCTACTCCGGAGGCTGAGGCAGGAAAATCGTTTGAACCAGGGAGTTGGAGGTTGCAGTGAACCGAGATGGTGCCACTGCACTCAAACCTGGCTGCAGAGTGAGACTCCATCTCAAAAAAAAAATAAAATAAAATTAGAATGTGGTAATGGTTGCACCACTCTGTAAAATACACTAAAAACCAGAGTTGTATACTTTGAATGTGTGAATTTGATGGTATCTGAATTATACCTCAATAAAGCTGTTAAAAAATATTTGACATTTATCAAGTGGTTGTTTCAAGGCTGGGCAATGTGCTGAACTTTCTACACCATGTTACATTCTCACCCACAAAATCAAGTGAGAAGGAAAGGGCCTTTTTTATTTTTTGAGACAGAGTCTTGCTCTGTTGCCAGATTGGAGTACAGTAGCTTGATTCTGGCTCACTGCAAACTCTGCCTCGCCGGTTCAAGTGATTCTCCTGCCTACTCATCCATTAGATTCCATGATAGATATTTTTAGTGTAGATAACAATCCATCGAATGAAAAACTCTGCTTTCCAGATAGCTGGCTCTCTTGACTAATTCTGGCCATTGAAGTGGGAGTAGAGGTGACATACATTATTCTGGATGTCAGTCACTTCTGAACAGAGGCATCCAAAAACTCATATATGCCTCTCCTGTCTACCTCTTGCTCTTCTGTGATAACTGAAGTGGTGAGTTTCAGATAGTGCAGTCACAAGATTATGGGAGACTTGTCAGTCTGGGCTCCTGAATGACTGCGTGGAGCCGAGCCCCTGCCAGCCCATATAGGATACATAGCCCAAGGGAGAAATCAACTTTGATTGTGTTAAACCACTAAGCTTTGGGCTTATTTGTTACTGCAGCAAATCTTGGACTATTCTGACTCATACAGAACCCAAACTAAATGTGGCTTCCTCAGAGAAGTCCTCCTGGATCACAGCCCCAGATTCAGTTTCTTCCCCCTATTGTAAGCTTGTATATTCCTACTTGATCATTACTGCAATCAGAACTGTGTAATTATTTGTGTAATAAATTCCTCATCTGTCTGCTCCACCCCATCTCCAAAACCCACAGGGGAGACAACAGTGTGGATTTGCTGCAGCCTGGACTCAAAATAGTGTCTGGTGCATAGTAGGTACTCAGGATACATTTGTTGAATGAAACAGTTTTGAATCCTTTCAGCCAAAGAGGCAGCAAGGCCAGGCACAGTGGCTCATGCCTGTAATCCCAGCACTTTGAGAGGCCAAGGCGGGCCAATCATCTGAGTTCAGGAGTTAAAGACCAGCCTGGCCAACATGGTGAAATTCTATCTCTTCTAATAGTACAAAAATCAGTCCAGGGGTGGTGATGTAAGCCTGTAATCCCAGCTACTCAGGAGGCTGAAGCAGGAGAATCTCTTGAGCCCTGGAGGTGGAGGTTGCAGTGAACCGAGATCCTGCCACTGCACTCCAGCCTGGGCAACAGAGTGAGACTCCATCTCAAAAAAAAAA
>NW_016107578.1:337045-341157 GCF_001604975.1 Cebus imitator | reverse complement strand
AATTAACAGAACTCATTTCTAGAACATCATTCATGGATGCACGAGGGACAGGACCGGATGGCCCCAAGAAACAGGGGAAGTTTGACAAGGAACATGATCTATCGTGAGAAAGTGCCTATCCACATAGTTATGTTTTCTTCAAGACTGTAATTTATTCCAGCAACCACTCTGCCTGGGAGGGATTTCCGGCATGATTTATTTCACTAAGAGGCATGGGAACTGGGTGGAGATGCACGGAAACATTTTTTGAATTGTTGAGAGGCTCAGGACAAAATTCCTGCACAGACGCCACAACGCAGTCCGTAGGAGGAAATGTTACCTTACTGGGTTCTGCTCAAGGGCAGCTGTGAGTCACTGCCCTAATGCCACCATATGATTTGTTTTCTCAACTCTATTAAGGAATACTGGACATGTAATAAGCTGTACATACTTAAAAAATATTCTGGCCGGGCACGGTGGCTCATGCCTGTAATCCCAGCACTTCGGGAGGCTGAGGCTTGCGGATCACCAGCTCAGGAGTTCGAGACCAGCCTGAGCAACATGGTGAAACCCCGTCTCTACTAAAGATACAAAAATTAGCTGGGTGTGGTGCTGCACGCCTGTAATCCCAGCTACTCGGGAGGCTGAGGCAGGAGAATCACTTGAACCCGGGAGGCAGAGGTTTCGGTGAGCCCAAAGTGGGCCATTGCACTCCAGCCTGGGTGACAGAGCGAGACTCCGTCTCAAAAAAAAAAAAAAAAAATTCTGTATCAGAATGTGGGGGTATGTGCCTTTAATCTCATACACTGCTTGGGAGGCTGAGGAGGGAGGATCGCTTGAGTCTAGGAGTTTGAGGCTGCAATGAGCTGTGATAGCACCATTGCACTCCAGCCTGGGTGACAGAGTGAGGCGATAACAAAAATAAAATAAATTAGCTGAGTATGGTGGTGTATGTCTGTAATCCCAGCTACTGGAGGAGGCTGAGGCAGAAGAATTGGGAGAATCACTTGAACTGGGGAGGTGGAGATTGCAGTGAGCCGAGATTATACCACTGTACTCCAGCCTGGGTGGCAGAGTGAGACTCTGTCTCAAAATCAATAAATAAAATAATAAAATAAAATAGTCTAGTTCCTGTACATTTTCTCCAACACTTGTTAAGGTCAGTGTTTTTCATTTTAGAGGTTCTAAAGGATTTTGGGTGGTATCTGATTTTCACGTTATTTTGAATTTCCCTGATGAATAATGATGTTCAGATTCTTTGTTTTTTGTGTGTGGGTTTTGTTGTTGTTTTGTTTGTTTCTTTGTTTCCAAAGAACCATCAAGTACAATTTTTTTTTCCTTTTTGTGCAGAGAGAGTTTCGCTATGCTGCCCAGGCTGGTCTTCAACTCCTGCCTTCAAGTAATCCTCCCACCACAGCCTCTGAAAGCTCTGGGATTACAGGTGTGAGCTACCGTGCCCAGCCTTTTTTTTTTTTTTTTTAAATAGAGACAAGGTCTGGCTGTGTCACCCAGGCTGTAGTTAGTGGCATGATCTTGGCTCATCACAACCACCGGCTCCTGGGCTCAAGCGATCCTCCCACCTCAGCCTCACAAGTAACTAAGACTACAGACATGTGCCACCAAACCCAGCTATTTTTTATTTTTGTAGAGACAGAGTCTCCCCATGTTGCCAAAGTTGGTCTCAAACTCAAACTCCTGGACTCAAGCAATCTTCCTGCCTCAGCATCCCAAAGTGCTGGGATTACAGGCATGAGCCACTGTGCCTGGCCACATGGGTATTATTATTATTATTTTTTTGGATGCTGTTTCACTCTTATTGCTCAGCCTGGAGAGCGATGGTGAAATCTCGGCTCACCGCAACCTCTGCCTCCTGGGTTCAGGTGATTCTCCTGCCTGGGCCTCCGGAGTAGCTGGGATTACAAACTCATGCCACTATGCCTGGCTAATTTTGCATTTTTGGTAGAGACAGGGTTTGTCCATGTTGGTCAGGCTGGTCTCGAACTCATGACCTCAGGTGATCCACCAACTTGGCCTCCCAAAGTGCTGGGATTACAGGCATGTGCCACTGTTCCGGGCTGAATATTCTTTTTTTTTTTTTGGACAGGATCTCTATCTGTCACCCAGGCTGGAGTGCAGTGGTGCACTCACAGCTCACTGCAGCCTCCGCCCCCTGGGCTCAATCAATCCTCCCACCTCAGTCTCCTGAGTAGCTAGGACTACAGATGAGTGCTACCCTGCCCAGATTTTTTTTTTTTTTTTTTGTAGAGACCATAGTCTCACTGTATCGGCCACGCTGGTCTCAAACTTCTTGGCTCAAGTGATCCTCCTGCCCCAGCCTTCCAATCCAAAGTCCTGGGATTATAGGTGTCAGCCCCCTGGCCAAGAGTTTTGTTCTTTTGGCCGATTTAGGAATTCACAGGCAATGACACAGCTGATTAGGAATGACGACATGTGTGATCAAGTGGAGCTGAGAACACACACAGGGTGACTTGCTCAAGCTGTAGGTGAGGGCAGGCCTCTGAGTTGTGGGTGGGCAAGCCGAGGCCTGCTGGAGAAGAGGGAGAAACTGACGGCATTCATTTCCCAGGTTGCAGAAATTCGTTAGCACAAACTGGGTGTTTAAAACAGACGTGTATTCTCTCACAGCTTGGGAAGCTAGAAGTCCGAAGTCAAGGTGGTGGCAGAGCTTTGCCCTGTCTGAAGGCTCTAGGGGGGAATTTGTACTTGGGTCCTTCCTAACTTGCCATGTTTTGTTTTTTGTTTTCTGGTTTTGAGACAGAGTCTTGCTCTGTCACCAGGCTGGAGTGTAATAGGGTGATCTCAGCTCACTGCAATCTCCGCCTGCAGAGTTCAAGCGATTCTCCTGCCTGCCTCAACCTCCTGAGTAGCTGGGACCACAGGTGTGCACCACCATGCCAGGCTAATTTTTTTGTATTTTTAGTAGAGACAGGGTTTTGTCATGTTGGCCAGGCTGGTCTTGAAACCCTGGCCTCAAGTGATCTGCCTACTTTGGCCTTCCAAAGTACTGGGAGTACAGGCATGAGCCACCGTGGCTGGCTCATTTGACAAAAAAAATTTTAATTAGCTGGGCATGGTGGTGTGCACCTGTCACCCAGCTCTTTGGGAGGCTGAGGCAGGAGGATAGCTTGATCCTGGCAGTTGGAGACTGCAATGAGCTGTGATTGCCCCGGTCACTCCTGGGCCACAGAGCGAGATCCAGTCTCTAAAAATCCATCAGTCAATCTGCAAAGACCCTGTTTCCAAATAAGGGCACACCCACAGGTAGGAAGGGATTAAGACTTCTACACGAATCTTTGAATTCAACCTACAATACAAGCTGACCTGTGACAGTCACAGTTATTTGGTATTCAAGGTGTGGCCACGAGTTTGATCTTGGAGAGCCTGGGACAGCCCAGTCAGGGGGTTCCCGGGGTGCAGGTGCCTGGTGACTGGTTTATTTAAGGGGATGGACCTTGCAGGAGTTGGAGGAGGAAGACACGTGGAAGGGAAGAAATTGTTGAGAGAACTGGGTCAGTCTCAGCAGACTGAGTGCGGCAGCTGAAGACCCCTGGCCCATACACTGAGCTCAAAGTCGTCAATGCCATGGCTAGGAGCAGTGGCTCACACCTGCAATCCCAGCACATTGGGAGGCCAAGGCAGGCAGATCACCTGAAAGCAGGAGTTAGAGACCAGCCTGGCCAACATGGTGAAACCCTGTCTCTACTAAAAATACAAAAATTAGCCAGATGTAGTGGCTCAAACCTGTAATCCCAGCTACTCCAGAGGCTGAGGCAGGAGGATCACTTGAACCTGGAAGGACATTGCATGCCAGCACTTTGGGAGGCCAAGGGGGGGTGGGTCACCTGAGGTCAGGAGTTCAAGACTGGCCTGGCCAACATGGTGAAACCCTGTCTCTACTAAAAATACAAAAATTAGGGCCGGGCATGGTGGCTCACACCAGTAATCCAAGCACTTTGGAGGCCAAGGCGGGTGGATCACCTGAGGTTGGGAGTTCAAGACCAGCCTGACCAACATGGTGAAACCCTGTCTTTAAAAAAATAAAAAAATAAGGCTGGGCATGGTGGCTCAAGCCTGTAATCCCAGCACTTTGGGAGGCCGAGGCGGGTGGATCA
>NW_016107578.1:333263-335225 GCF_001604975.1 Cebus imitator | reverse complement strand
AAAAAAAAAAAAAAAATCATGCCAATCCCAGCACTTTGGGAGGCTGAGGCTTGGGGATCACGAGGTCAAGAGATCGAGACCATCCTGGCCAAGATGGTGAAACCCCATCTCTACTAAAAACACAAAAATTAGCTGGATGTGGTGACATGCACCTGTAGTCCTAGCTACTTGGGATGCTGAGGCAGGAGAATGGCTTGAACCTGGGAGGCGGAGGTTACAGTGAGCCGAGATCGCGCCACTGCACTCCAGCCTGGAGACAAAGTGAGACTCCATCTCAAAAAAAAGAATGCTATCAATGAATCAATAAATTAATAAATTAATGAAAGAGAAAGGGGTCGGCTGAGCGCAGTGGCTTACACCTGTAATCCCAACATTTCGAGAGGCCAAGGCAGGGGAATCACAAGGTCAGCAGTTTGAGACCAGCCTGACCAACATGGCGATACCCCTGTTTCTACTAAAAATACAAGAATTAGCCAGGTGTAGTGATGCATGTCTGTAATCCCAGCTTCTCAGGAGGCTGAGGCAGGAGAATGGCTTGAACCTGGGAGGTGGAGGTTGCAGTGAGCCTGGATTTTGCCAATGCACTCCAGCCTGGGTGACACAGCAAGACTCTGTCTCAAAAAAAAAAAAAAGAGAGAGAGAGAGAGAAAAGGGTCAATTGTGCTTTAAGGGGACTGAAAGGAGAGGGGAAAAACGGAAAGTCAGGGAGGTGACTGCCCCTTTTGTGCTTTCTCCTTCTTGGACCACACCCTCATTCAAATCTTTCTCTTACTTCCTCCAGAGAGCTGAATAGAGCCCCGGGGCTGGCCACTAGAGGCCCCCCTCTCCATGGCTCACAGGGTCACTGCAATGTCGTCATGTAATTGCCTCTCACTGAGCCCCAGCTGTCCCTGAAACACCACTCTAAGCACTTTACATTGTTAAGTTCAGCTCACTCCCATACATCTTTATGAGTTAGATATATTTAAACATTTTTCCTGGCTGGGTGAGGTGGTTCATGCCTGTAATCCCAGCATTTTGGAAGGCCAAGACGGGCAGATCACCTGAGGTCAGGAATTTGAGACCAGCCTGGCCGACACGGTGGAACCCTGTCTCTACTAAAAATACAAAAATTAGCTGGGCATGGTGGTGTGCACCCGTAATCCCAGCTACTCAGGAGACTGAGGCAGGAAAATAGCTTGAACCCGAGAGGTGGTGGTTGCAGTGAGCTCAGATTGGGCTACTGCATTGGGCAACAAGATTGAAACTCCATCTCAAAATAAATAAATTGTCCCTGGCTCGGTACAGTGGCTCAAATCAGTAATCCCAGCACTTTGGGAAGCCGAGGAGGATAGCTTCAGCCCAGGAGTTCAAGACCAGCCTGAGCAACACAGGGAGACCCCGTCTCTAAAGAAAAATGTTTAAAATTAGCCAGGTGTGTAGGCCCAGCGCGGTGGCTCATGCCTATAATCCCAGCACTTTGGGAGGCTGAGGCAGGCTGATTATGAGGTCAGGAGAGCGAGACCATCCTGACTAACATGGTGAAATCCCATCTCTACTAAAAATACAAAAAATTAGCCAAGCATGATGGTACGTGCCTGTAACCCCAGCTACTTGGGAGGCTGAGGTAGGAGAATTGCTTGAACCCGGGAGGCGGAGGTTTCGGTGAGCCAAGATCATGCCATTTCACTCCAGCCTGGGCAACAAGAGCAAAACTCCATCTCAAAAAAAAAAAAAAAAAAAATTGGCCAGGTGTGGTAGCATGTGCCAGTATTCCTGGCTACTCAGGTGGCTGGGGCAGGAGACTTGCTTAAGCCTGGGCAGTTGAGACTGCAGTGAGCCGTGATTAGACTCTACTAAAGATACAAAAATTAGCACCAGCGTGGCGACTGGTGCCTGTAATCCCAGCTACTAGGGGGGCTGAGGCAGGAGAATTGCTTCAACCGGGAGGTGGAGGTTGTAGTGAGCTGAGATCGAGCCACT
>NW_016107578.1:325728-333153 GCF_001604975.1 Cebus imitator | reverse complement strand
TTAGCTGGACATGGTGGCAGTCACCTGTAATCCCAGCTACTCGGGCGGCTGGGATTGACAGAGCAAGACCCTATCTCAACAACAATAAAAATCTGTTTGGGCCTTGTAAGTTTCGAGGAAAAAAAATAAAAAAGTAAAAATCAAATAAAATATTTTCCTGTAGGCTCAGGTACTTGGGAGGCTGAGGCAGGAGGATCACTTGAGCTAAGGAGTTTCAGGCCAGCCTGGGCAACATAGAGAGACCCTGTCTCTATAAAAAGTTAATTGACTGCCTTTTAAAATAAAGGGTTTTGTTTTTTTTTTTTAACAGCCTTATTGAGGTATAGACATAAAAAATGCACATTTTAAGCATACAGTCTGATGAGTTTTCACACCTATGAAGCCACTATTACAGTCAAGGTACAGAATTTATCCACAGCTCCAAAAAATTTCCTTCTGCCTGAGGTGGTGGCTCATGCCTGTAATCCCAGCATTTTGAGAGGCTGAGGCGGGAGGAACTCATGAAGCCAGGAGTTTGAGACCAGATTGGACAACACAGCAAGACTCCGTATCAACAAAAAAATTTTTTTTATTTAACCAGGCATGGTGGCTCCCGTGTGTGATCCCAGCTACTCTGGAGGCTGAGGCTGGATGATCGGAGTTGGAGGCTGCAGTGAGCTATACAGTATCACTGCACTGAAGTCTGACAACAGAGCCAGATCCTGAAAAAACAAAACAGACACTGAAAAAAACTTTCCTGGCGCACTTTATTCATCCCTCCCTCCCGTGCTTGCCCACTCTCACCACCCAGCAACCAACCACTGGTCTGGTTTAGGTTACTATAGAAAAGGTTGCATTTTTGGAGCTTTTTTATAAATGGGACCATAGGGTATATATTGTTTTTCTTTTTGGAGGCGGGAAGTCTGGATTTTTTTCCCTGAGCATAATTCACATGATTCCTCTATGTTGTTGCGTGTATTCCAGACCTATTTTGCACATGAGGAAACTGAGGCATAGAGAGGCGTGACTTGCCCCGGAGGTCACACTAGTCTATCTGGTCCCAGGTGAGGGCCGGTTCTGGGTCTGCAGCCCGCGCACGTGCGCTAGGGTGGCGGGGCGGGCGTGGCAGGTGCGCAGTCAGTCACACCTGGGCGCCTGCCAGGAGGTCAATCCTGGGCCCTGGCGGGCAGGACTAGGGGCGGGGCCAGGGGAGGGTGTTCCCCGGCTCTGCGGCCTCCGATAAGGACCTGCAGGGACTGTCACGCGCCTGGCAGTGTGATAAGGAGGGCATGGGGAGGCCGCGGGGAGGTGTCCGGGTTTGAGGTCCCCTCCTGGTGACCTAGGATCCGGGCTAGAAACGCGTCTGGGGCGGGGAGAGGGCGGGGAGGGGCGGGACATCGGGCCTGGCCACGCCCACCGTCATCCGGGGTCCTGGGCCGCTAAGATGGCGTTGGCTACGGCAGCTGCAGTGGCAGCTGCTGCCGGGCCCGGGAACTTGGGGACGGGGGCCGAGTAGCGCCTTCCCCGGGCCCCGTGAACCGGCCGCGGGGCACCTGGCGGGGCAGCGTCCGCAGCTCCCCACCTGGGCCCTCGGTCTGCCCTCCCGGCGCGTCCATGAACTCGGTGTCGCCGGCCGCCGCGCAGTACCGGAGCAGCAGCCCGGAGGACGCGCGCCGCCGGCCCGAGGCCCGCAGGCCGCGGGGTTCCCGAGGCCCAGACCCCAACGGCCTGGGGCCCTCCGGAGCCAGCGGCCCCGCTCTTGGCTCTCCCGGGGCTGGCTCGAGTGAGCCGGACGAAGTGGACAAGTTCAAAGCCAAGTTCCTCACAGCCTGGAACAACGTGAAGTATGGTGAGGAGGGGGCTTGGAGATCTTGGGAGTGTGGGGGGCCGTCGAGGAAAACCAGACCTCGGCTCTGCCAGGCCCTGACCCCGGCCCTGTCAGACCTTGTTCCCGTCCTGAGTCACCTGTGGGTCCCCCGCCCTGCCCGGCCCGGGGTGGACCTGTGGCAGGTCCCATAGGCCGTGTTTTCAAGCTCCGCCCATTCCCCTGTCTGACCTTGGGCAAAATCCTTTGCTTCCTGGCGCCTCTGTTTTTACTCCTCTCTGTAAAATGGGTACAATAATCAGAGCTGCCTTCCTTCAACCTGAATTGATGGTGGACACTCCTGTAGCTGTCACCGGGGGCCCCACCTCCGACTGAGAGGGCTATTGCACGAAGTCCCCAGAGCCACCTCGGAGATAGGAACTAGGATCGTGCCCATTTCACAGATGGGGGAATGGAATAGCTGTTGCTGTCATGCGAGTGCTTCATCTCGCTGGGCGCTGCCCCCACGTCTCCCCAGGTTGGGCAGTTAAAAGCCGGACCAGCTTTAGCAAGATCTCCAGCATCCACCTCTGTGGCCGCCGCTACCGTTTCGAGGGCGAGGGTGAGCTGGTGGTTGGGACCAGGGTTGGGGGAGACCTCTCTATGCCTGCCCCAGTGTCACTGGTGGCAGCTGACAGACCCACTCTTGTAGGTGATATCCAGCGTTTCCAGCGTGACTTTGTGTCCCGCCTGTGGCTCACATACCGCCGGGACTTCCCGCCCCTTCCTGGGGGCTGCCTGACCTCGGACTGTGGCTGGGGGTGCATGTTACGCAGCGGCCAGATGATGCTGGCACAGGGCCTACTGCTGCATTTCCTGCCCAGAGGTGAGCCCCGGGGATGGGAGTGGGGGAAGGGGTGGACTAGGAGTACAGGGTCAGTCGCCGTATCAGCAGTATTAGAATTACTTGCAAACTACTAAGAATTCAAAGTCACGTTGGAATTGTGTGTCAAGTAAATTTTGGAGAGATGAGAGTTGTTTGTAAGAGTTTCAGCCAGGGCTGGGTGTGGTGGCTCATGCCTGTTATCGTAGCACTTTGGGAGGCCTAGGCAGGTGGATCCCTTGGGGTCAGGAGTTCAAGACCAGCCTGGCCAATATGATGAAACCCCATCTGTACTAAAAATACAAAAATTAGCTGGGTGTGGTGGTACATGCCTGTAACACAGCTACTCTGGAGGCTGAGGCAGGAGAATCGCTTGAACCCAGGAGTTGGAGGTTGCAGTGAGCTGAGATCACACTACTGTACTCCAGCCTGGGCAACAGAGTAAGACTTTGTGTCCAAAAATTAAAAATAAAAAAATAGGTTGGGTGCCATGGCTCACACCTGTAATCCCAGCACTTTGGGAGGCTGAGGTGGGTGGATCACGAGGTCAAGAGATCAAGACAATCCTGGTCAACATGGTGAAACCCCATCTCTACTAAAAAAATTACAAAAATTAGCTGGGCATGGTAGCGTGCACCTGTAGTCCTAGCTACTCGGGAGGCTGAGGCAGGAAAATTACTTGAACCCGGGAGGCAGAGGTTGCAGTGAGCCGAGGTTGCGCCACTGCACTCCAGCCTGGCACCTGGCGACTGAGCGAGAGTCTGTCTCTAAATAAATTAATAAGTAAATTAATTAATTAATTAAAAAGAGTTTTGGCTGGGCCCTGTGGTGCATGCTTGTAATCCCAGCTACCTTGGAGGCTGAGGAGGGAGAATCACTTGTGCCCAGATGTTCAAGCCTACAGTGAACTATGATCCTGCCACTGCACTCCAATCTGGGTGACAGAATGAGACTCCAGCAACATCCACAGGTCAAGTGTGGTGGCTCACACCTATAACCCCAGCACATTGGGAGGCTGAGGCAGGAGGATGTTTTGAACTTAGGCATTCGGCACCAGCCTGGGCAACACGATGAGACTCCTGTCTCTACAAAGAAATTTTTAAAAATTAGCTGAGTGTGGTGGCATGTGCCTGTGATTCCAACTACTCAAGAGGCTGAGGCAGGAGAATCTGTTAAGCCCAGGATTTAGAGGCTGTGGTGAGTCGTGATCATGCCACTGCATTCCAGTCTGGCTGACAGTGACATCTTGTCTTTATTTATGTATTTATTATTATTATTGTTTTTGAGACCAAGTCTTGCTCCATTGTCCAGGCTGAAGTGCAGTAGAGCATTCTTGGTTCACTGCAACCCCTGCCCCTGGTTCAAGCAATTTTCCTGCCTCAGCCTCCTGGGTAGCTAAGATTTCAGGTGCCTGCCACTATGCCTGTCTGCTTTTTGTATTTTTGTTTTATTAGAGATGGGGTTTCACCACATTGGCCAGGCGGTCTCAATCTCCTGACTTCATGATCCCCACTCTCCCTCCCCTGCCTAAGCCTCCCAAAGTGCTGGGATTATAGGCTTGAGCCACCACGTCCAGCTGAGATCCTGTCTTTAAGTAACGAAAAGTAAATAAATAAATAAGGATAAGTTTCAGGAGTATGTAAATTCTGTTGAATCACCAGGTTCAGGGGCATTAGCGTTGTATGTGGTACATGTGTAGATGGGACCTCTGCCCCCCACACACTAGCACTGTTTGACTGTGTGCTCCATTCCACCAGACTGGACATGGGCCGAAGGCACAGGCCTGGGCCCCCCTCAACTGTCAGGGCCAGCCTCTCCCAGCCGGTACCATGGCCCTGCCCGCTGGATGCCCCCATGCTGGGCCCAGGGTGCCCCTGAGCTGGAGCAGGAACGCCGGCACCGGCAGATTGTGTCCTGGTTCGCCGACCACCCCCAGGCCCCATTTGGCCTACACCGGCTGGTGGAGCTGGGGCAGAGTTCAGGCAAGAAGGCAGGTGACTGGTATGGGCCATCGCTGGTGGCACACATCCTCAGGTAAGGGCCGCTGCAGGGATCACGGGAGCTACTGGGTACCCACAGGCACTAAGGCCTTCCCTCCTGCCCCCAGGAAAGCTGTGGAGAGCTCCTCCGAGGTCACCCGCCTGGTGGTGTATGTTTCTCAGGACTGCACAGGTAAGGGGCTGGGAGCCGAGATCATGGGGGTCCCACCCTGAGCCAGACTCTGCCTCACCTGCCTCTTAGAATGCACCTTCCTCAGAGGCTAGAACAAATTCTGGGGCAGAGGGACACTGGGGAAGGGTGCAAGTCCTGTGTAGTGGGAAACAGTCCCTCTTCTCCTTCTCTCCCTCTGGAACTGGGAGAAGAAACGTCAAGAGTGATAGTGCCACCACACCTTGAGTGATAGAATAGAGGCCAGGTGTGGTGGCACATACTGTATAGTCCCAGCTGCTCAGGAGGCTGAGGTGGGAGGATTGCCTGATGAAGCCTGGGAGTTCGAGGTTACAGTGAGCTGTGATTTTGCCACTGTACAGCAGCCTGGGTGACAGAGTAGGATCCTGTCTTAAAAAAATAAAATAAAAAAGAGGCCAGGTGTGGTGGCTCATGCCTGTAATCCCAGCATTTTGGGAGGCCGAGGCAGGTGGATCACCTGAGGTTAGGTCACTGTCACTCAGACTGGAGTGCAGTGGCATGATCTCGGCTTATTGCAACGTCTGCCCCCAGGTTCAGGTGATTCTTGTGTCTCAGCCTCCCAAAGTGCTGTGATTACAGGCATGAGCCACTGTGCCCAACCCCTGTAAATTTTTTATGCAAAGTTGCAGGTGTTTGGGACAAGATTTGATTTTCAGAGAATCACATCTCCAAAACAGGTCTACTTCTCTAGGAGTACGAAATGGGCTTATGTAGCTGCAAGGTAGGGGGAGGAGAATGGGGCCAAGTAAATGGGACTGGAGGAGGAGGGACACACCAGGGGTGTTTGGTTCAAGGGCCGAGCGCCCAGTGCTTCTGTTTCTGTATTGGCAAACCAAGGCATGGAGTCACTGAGGACCCCTCAGGCCTGGGGCTGGGGAGGAGCCTGAGAGAACAGTCTCCACCTCTCCCAGCTATGTATACTTTTGGTCTACATCCCAGGGCCTCAGTTGCCCACTCTGTAAAATAGGGATGTCCACACCTGCCTGGAGGTCCTGGGATTTTCTGGGGGTGTCTGAAGGACACTAGAACAATGTTTTTGGCTGGTGACAGTGCTGCCCACTGAGAAATTGCAAGGTTGAGGTTGGGCTCCTGGGGTTAGAGGGCTACACTCTGGGGCTTGAAGGGTTGCCAAGAAGGTGACCTGCCGCTGTCTTGTCCCTCCAGTGTACAAGGCAGATGTGGCACGCCTGGTGGCCAGGCCAGACCCCACAGCCGAGTGGAAGTCTGTGGTCATCCTGGTGCCCGTGCGACTGGGTGGCGAGACTCTCAACCCCGTGTATGTGCCCTGCGTGAAGGTAGGTTCAGCCAAGTTCCAGGGCGCCTCCACCTGGGAGCCCTCCAGACTTGTTTAGCTTGGGTTAGGGCTGCTGTTTATGTTGTGTCCCTCATCCCTTCTTTTTTTTTGAGACGGAGTTTCACTCTTGTTGCCCAGGCTGGAGTGCAGTGGCGCAATCTCAGCTTATTGCAACCTCTGCCTCCCAGATTCAAGCGATTCTCCTGCCTCAGCCTCCCAAGTAGCTGGGACTACCATGCCCAGCTAATTTTTGTGTTTTACATAGAGACGGGTTTCGTCATGTTGGCCAGGCTGGTCTCGAACTTCTGACTGCAGGTGATCCACTTGCCTCAGCCTCCCAAGCTGGGATTACAGGCGTGAGCTACCAGCACCCCCCTCTTTTTTTTTGTTTCTTTTTGGAGACAGAGTTTCACTCTTGTTGCCCAGGCTGGAGTGCAGTAACGTGATCTCAGCTCACTGCAACCTCTGCCTCCTGGGTTCAAGTGCTTCTCCTGCCTCAGCCTCCTAAGTAGTTGGGATTACAGGCATGCGCCACCACGCCTGGCTAATTTTGTATTTTTAGTAGAGATCAGGTTTCTCCATGTTGGTCAGGCTGGTCTTGAACTCCTGACCTCAGGTGATCCGCCTGCCTGGGCCTCCCAAATGATGAGGGTAGCGGGAGAGCCTAGAAAAGGCCCTCTGCAGCCACCAGGCAAATGAGGAGCCAGAGGAGGAGTGCTCCAGGCAAAAAGAACAGCAAGACAGAGGCCCTGAGGCTGGAAAGGCCCCTATGTATTTGCATCAGAATAAAAGCCAAAGTGTCCCCAGGGCCCACAGAGCCCCACACTGTTTGTCCCAATCACCTTCTGGAGGTCATCTCCCGCCTTGACCTCATATCCTCCTCCCACACACTTGCGGCAGCCACAGGGGCCTCCTGCCTGATTTCAGAACACTCCTGCCTCAGGGCCTTTGTGCTTCCGGCTGCTGCTGCTTGGAGCGCTCCTTCAGCTGTAATGCGTGTGGCTCCTGAGTAGCTGGGACTACAGGTGCAGGCACCACCACAGTCAGCTCTATTTATTTAAAAATTTGTCATTTTACTAACACTAACCATCAAAAGAAATCCTTCAGTTATTTCCATCATCTCTCAATAGGGCCTATCCTGACTCTTATTTATTTATGATTGATCAATTCAGAGTCTCACTCTGTTACTAAGGCTGGAGTGCAGTGGTGTGGTCTCAGCTCACTGCAGCCTCAACCTCCCGGGCTCAAATGATCCTCTCACCTCAGCCTCCTGAA
>NW_016107578.1:319493-324828 GCF_001604975.1 Cebus imitator | reverse complement strand
AAAAAAAAAAAAAAAAAAAAAAAAACAAAACCAACCATGTAATCATCTACCTTGTAAAAAAAATAATCATCTCCCACACTAGGATGTCAACTCCTGAGGGCAGGGGTTTTGTGGTTTTGATCACTGCTGCCCTCCAGGGGCTGGGTTCTCACCGAGGAGGCGTTTGTTGAGTGGCTGCCTCACAGCACCTGCGCACCCTCCTCCCTGCAGGAACTCCTACGTTGTGAGCTGTGCCTGGGTATCATGGGCGGGAAACCGCGGCACTCGCTGTACTTCATTGGCTACCAAGGTAGGCCCCACCCCTTCTCAATCCCCAACCCTCACCCCATCCCCACTCACACCTGCGCCCCTGCAGATGACTTCCTGCTGTACCTGGACCCTCACTACTGCCAGCCCACTGTGGACGTCAGCCAAGCCAACTTTCCACTGGAGGTGAGTGGGAACCCCAGCGTGTGGTTGGGACCATGGTGGGTGGGCAGCCAGGGCCTCTGAGCCTCCCTCATCTGTCTGCCCCAGTCCTTCCACTGCACCTCGCCCCGCAAGATGGCCTTCGCCAAGATGGACCCAAGCTGTACTGTGGGCTTCTACGCTGGAGACAGGAAGGAGTTTGAGACACTTTGCTCAGAGTTGACCAGGGTGAGCAAGAGGAAAGCTGGAGGGGAGAGGAGGGGAGGGTGGGCAGGCAGGGCTGGGGGTGAAACAGGAACAGAGGCCTGGAGTCCAGTAGAACTGGGGTGCTGCTTCCAGGCTGGGTGTCTTAATCTGGGAAATGTGAAGAACGTCCACCCCTGAAAATGTGAGGGGAGGCCAAGGCCACCTGTCAGGTCAACTTGCTGTCCTGCAAGTTGAGGGTGTCATGCCTTGGAGGCAGCCGTATCCAGGCGGTCAGGTGTGGAGAACTAGGGCAAAAGATGGCCACCAGCCCTTCTAAGCACCCACTCTCTAGTCACTGGAAGGGGAATTCCATTTTTGCAGCAAAAATCCCAGTGTTGTTTGGCTGAGTGGCTGAGCTGAGTCACATGCTTCTGGTTGAGCCACCTGTGGCCAGGGGATGGAAGGTGCTGACTGGCTGGCCTGCCCTGGAGAGGCAGTCCTGAGAATCACCTGCTAATAAGTAAACCAGGGCTAAGGAATATGACTTGGCACTGTTTGTGGCTGAGTGTCCCCCTCCTCCCGCCAGGTCCTCAGCTCCTCCTCGGCCACAGAGCGGTACCCCATGTTCACTCTGGCCGAGGGCCACGCTCAGGACCACAGCCTGGATGACCTCTGCTCCCAGCTCTCCCAGCCCACACTCCGGCTCCCTCGCACAGGGCGGCTCCTCAGAGCCAAACGGCCCAGCTCCGAGGACTTTGTGTTTTTATAAAGGGAGGGGATGGGGGAAAAGATGCAACTATTTATTTTTTTATTTATGTCATGTCAGGATCTTGAGCTCTGGCAACGATGGTACTTCCTGTTCTCACCCCTAAACAAGCCCATCTGTGAACAGTCAGGGACAGAGCCCATGCACCTGTCTCCCACCAGTGGGGCCCTCCTGGCAGGGCAGGGAGGACCCCAGGCACCCCCTCAGGGCCTGACTCAAGTACTGTAGTTTGCACTGGACGCCCGGGCCCTCTCTGTCCCAAAGCCACCGTAGGGAAATTGGCTGCTGGGGGCCAATAAAGCTGTGTGACTAGCTCATGGCTGTGGCTGGGCGCAGCATTCTGAGAGGATGTGAGGTCTGGGAAGTATCTCGAGGAGAGAGTTCCAAGTCACTTGAGAAGTTTAAGTCAGCCTCAGTTTCCACGTCTATAAAATGGGATAACTTCCTTATCCACAGCTACATGTGCTTCTTTAAGAGACAGGGTCTCTTTGTTGCCCAGGCTGGAGTGCAATGGTGCAATCATACAGCTCACTGCAGCCTCAGACTCCTGGCCTCAAGTGATCCTCCTTCCCCAGCCTCCTGAGTAGCTGGGACTACAGGCACGTGCCACCATTTTGTAGAGTTGTAGAGATGGAGTCTCGATATGTTGCCCAGGCTTGTCTCGAATTCCTGGGCTCAAGTGATCCTTTCACCTTGGCCTCCTAAAGTGCTGGGATTACAGGCGTGAGCTGCGTGCCTGGCCATAGATGTGAGGTTCTCTATAGCAGATAGTACTTGTGGGTGTGAGACCTGTCCAGGGCTTGAGTGGAGGGGAGGAGCCAGAGACCCCTGCCTGATCCCTGGGGCTCAGGAGCTGCTCTTGGGCCCCTGCTGTTTCCTCTGCTGCCGGCCCAGCTGGCGGAAGTGCAGCCGTTTGGGGTTGAGGCCAAAGGCCTGCAGTCTCTGGCGGCTGAACTCGCATCCACCAAGCGTCACAGTGGGGCCCAGCAGCCGTGCCTTCTTGGCCCTCCTCCGCCTCTGCAGGGCTAGCTTCTCTGGAGGTAACACAGGGGCCTCCTCTTCCTGTGCTGGGAGACTCTCTGGCTGGGGCCGCTTCCCACCAGCCCCATCAAGTGCTGGCAGCTGCTTCTGTGGGCCGGCGTCGTCTCTCTGTGGCTTCCCTGTGGCTTCCGCGGGCGTCTCTGTCCTGAAGGAGAAAAGTCAGGGCTCAGCCCAGGCCTGTCAAGATCAGGCTCATTCCTGAGCATGCGTGCCCCATTTTACAGGTGGGGAAAGGAGGGGCATAGTGAAGCGGCCACACAGTGACCGAGGGCCTGTTTGGGATTCAGACCTGGGTCTCATGCCAAAGCCAGTCTGGGGCTTTTCTGCTGAACCCAAAGACTAGATTGTGAGGCTGGGCCTGCCCTAAGCTATTCACATCAGTTAACTTATTTTAGCATTTTTTTTTTTTTTTTTTTGGCCCTTAGAGGCAGGGTCTTGCTTTTTCACCCAGGCTGGAGTGCAGTGGTGTGATCACAGCTCACGGCAGCCTCCAGCTCCTGGGCTCAAGCGATCTTTTCGCCTGAGTCTTCCAAAGTGCTGGGATTAGACGCTGGAGCACGCACAGGGCCTCTTTTTAGCTTTAAGTAACTATCACCCCTGCCTTATAGACTGCGCGAAAACAATCCTAATAATAACAGCTGAGACCTATCAGGCATTTACCACCTTTTCATCACTTTACATGAATTAACTCACCTCATCCTCAGCAACCTTATGAGGCAGAACCGTCTCTATCTCCATCTTATGAGAAGCGGACCCAGAGAGGGGCAGCGATTTGCCCAAGGTCACAGCAATGGCACCCAGGATTAGAACCCAGGTCTCAAGAGAAGTGGATGGGGAGGAGAGGTGGGGAGAGGCGCTGTATTCCCAAAGTCATGCAACAAGAGGCTGACAGAGCCAAGACTCAAGCCTGGGCCTGGCGGGCTCCCAACCCACACTTCCCCAGCCAGCACTGCTTACTCTTCCCGGCAGAGTGACTTGAAGATCTGCTGCTTTTTCCATGAGTTCTGGGCCTTCTGGCTGTATGCCCGCTTGTCCCGCAGCTCCTCCTGCTCCGACCTGCACGCAGACAGAGGGGCCTGTTATTGGGTGCTCTGGGAAGTGCCCCGGACTGCCCGCCCCTGCACACTTGGCCCCGCCCCACTGCGTCACCTGTACATGCAGGTCTTCTTCAGAGAGCACCACCGGTTGAGCTCCTTATCATCAGCAGCGAGGATCTGCATGGGAAGGGAGGGTGGGGACCTGCTGTGATATTCCCCATGGGGGGCCCGACTCTTCTGTGAGCCTGAGTCACCTCATTAGTCAAAACGGTAATGCTGCTACCACCAAGCAGGGCTGCCATCATGACCAGAGACTGATTTCTACAGAGGCCAATATTTTTTGCAGAGGTCAGAAGATGGGGAAACTGAGGCTCAGGGAATGGATCTTTGCCCTAGGCCATATGGCTAGGAAGCTGGCTGAACTGATTTCAGTTTGAGCCCCAGAGCTCTTGAGTTGTCCCCATTCCCAGTTATCCCCAAAGCCTCAAAACAGGCAGGGGTTGCTCCCAACCACCAGGCTTCCTAATTACACATGACGCTCTCATTCCCAGTCTCTGGGCCTCAGTTTCCAAACCTACTGGAAGGCCATCAGAAAGGAGAAGTCAGTGAGTGCTGATGGTATCGGCTTAGTACACACTGGCTATTTTTACTGACCATGCAAACAGTCGCGCATCTTCAGCCATAAGTGGGGAAGAGTAGGTGCCCACAGCCTGCCATGCGCCACACACATTTGATCTTATACCTGTTTCTTCCAAGTCACTGAAGTTGGGGTGTTATCAATTATTGTCCCATTTTACAGATGGGGTAATCACTTGTCCAGAGACACAGCTGGCAAATAGCCAAGCCAGGGCTTGAACCCACCTGGGCCCCCTAGTTCCAGAGGATATCAAGCCTTTTTTTGAGACAGGGTCTCACTCTTGCCCAGGCTGGAGTGCAGTGGCATGCTCACAGCAGCCTCAACCTCCTGGACTCAAGCAACCCTCCTGCCTCAGCCTCCCAAGTAACTAGAGCTATATCTCCTTATGTTGCCCAGGCTAGTCTCAGAACTCCTGAGCTCAAGTGATCCTCCTGCCTCAGCCTCCCAGAGTACTGGGATTACAGGTGTGAGCCAGTGTGCTCAGTCCTGCTACCAAGTCTTAGCAGCCAGACTGCTGCTGATACATATTGACAGAATTAAAAGCATAATATTGGCTGGGCACACTGTCTCACATCTGTAATCCCAGTACTTTGGGGGGCTGAGGAGGGCAGATCAAACGAGGCCAGGAATTCCAGATCAGCCTGGCCAACATAGTGAAACCTTGCCTCTACTAAAAATATAAAAATTGGGCATGATGGCACATGCCTGTAGTCCCAGCTACTTGAGAGGCTGAGGCAGGAGAGTCATTTGAACCTTGTAGGCAGAGTTTGCAGTGAGCCGTGATCACACCACTGCATGCCAGCCTACGCAACAGAGGAAGACTGTCTCAATCAATCAAAAAATAAAAAGCAAAAAGTAATACTGGCTAGGTGCATGTGTCTCACACCCATTACCCCAGCACTCTGGGAAGCCAAAACAGGAAGACTGTTTAAGCCCAGGGAGTTTGAGAGCAGCCTGCATAACATAGTAAAACATTGTCCAAAAAAAAAATTTTTTTAATTAATTGGGCATGGTGGCACATTCCTGTAGTCCCAGCTGCTTGGGAGGATCACCGGAGCCCAGGAGGTTGGCACCACTGCACTCCAGCCTGGGGAACAGAGCAAGACTCTGTCTCAAAAAAAGTAATATTTGGCTGGGCGCGGTGGCTCAAGCCTGTAATCCCAGCACTTTGGGAGGTCAAGGTGGGTGGATCACGAGGTCAAGAGATCAAGACCATCCTGGTCAACATGGTGAAACCCCGTCTCTACTAAAAATACAAAA
>NW_016107578.1:308756-318813 GCF_001604975.1 Cebus imitator | reverse complement strand
CAAGCCAGAGTGCAGTGGCACGATCTCGGCTCACTGCAACCTTTGCCTCCTGGCTTCAAGTGACTCTCCTGCGTTCAGCCTCCCAAGTAGCTGGAACTACAGGCGTGTGCTGCCACGCCCGGTTAATTTTTGTATTTTAGTAGAGATGGGGTTTCACCATGTTGGCCAGGATGGTCTTGATCTCTTGACCTTGTGATCCGCCCGCCTTGGCCTCCCAAAGTGTTGGGATCACAGGCGTGAGCCACCACACCCAGCCCTTCATTTTCAAGATGAAGAAACAGGCCGCCGTGTTGTACTATTTCTGAGCAACAGAGAACAGGGCTCAGGGCCAGCTTCCTGCCCCTCCGGCATACCTGGTACCCTCTGCAGTGTCCCCGCCTGCCTAGGCCCTACCTCCTCAGTGCTGAGGCCAAAGTCGCAGGGCACCACGGCGCGGTACTTGAAGCGACAGGGCAGGTCGTCGATGATGTCCTCGTAGTCCAGCCGGTAATACTCATCCAAGTACTCCTCGAATGTCTTGTCCCCTGTTCAAGACAGAGCCAGGTTGCTGGACTGTGCCAGGTCCTGTGGAGCCCCTTCCCCACCCACAGCCTGCCCACCTGGGCCTCACCAGGCTGGAACACGGGCTTCTCCTGCCCCACTGCTGCAGCGAAGGGTGACTTGCGCTTCCTCTTGCCCGTCAAGGGGGCCTCGTGCTTTTTCATCCTCGGCTGGCTGGGGTCGTAGTCGGCGTCCATCTACCAGGACACACAGGTCAGATCCTGCCAGCCCTCAGTCAAGGCCCCTGGGACTCCCCCGACCCATGACACCTACGTTGAAGTCGGGGTCCTCACAATGCAGCTCCCGCTGGCTCCAGTCTCCATCCTGCTCAGACCCATCCCATGTGTCCCAGTTCCAGTCATCTGGATGCAGACAGAACAGACAGGTAGGGTCAGGGTGGGACCTTGGGCTTCAGGCCCAGTCCTCAGTCCCTCAGCCCACCAGCCCCAGCCTGGTACTCCAGCTGATCTCACCTTCAAGCCCTTCCTCTTCCTCAAATTGCGGCTTCTCCTCCTCCACTGCCCCGTAGTACTCGTCCCCGAAGCACTTCTGGAGGGTCAGGGCTGAGTCACCAGGGCCCACTCAAGGCGGAGGAGCTGAGTCCCCAACAATACTGCCAATGACCCCTCTGTGGCAGCTTTAGTCCTGCACCTCGTGGAGCTCCCCAGAGCCCTCCCAGGACCTGGCTCCTGAGGTGGGGGGCCCCTGCATGTCCAGGCTCCTCTGCCAGCTCCCCTGCTCTCTACCCTATTATGTACTGGCCACCATTCAGTTCCACAGATCCAGTTCTTTGCCTTCCTACAGGCCTTTGCCCCTGTGGTGCCCACACCCACTGCACTACTCAGGACCCAGGTCTTTTTATTTTTTGAGATGAAGTCTTGCTCTTGTTCCCCAGGCTGGAGTGCAATGGCGCAATCTCAGCTCACTGCAACCACCACCTCCCAGGTTCAAGCGATTCTCCTGCCTCAGCCTGCTGGGATTACAGGCACCTACTACCATGCCTGGCTAATTTTTGTATTTTTAGTAGAGATGGGGTGTCACCATGTTGGCCAGGCTGGTCTTGAACTCCTGACCTAAGGTGATCTGCCCGCCTCGGCCTATCAAAGTGCTGGGATTACAAGCATGAACCACAGCGCCCAGCCTAAGTCTTTTTATTTTTAAACAGTCTTGCTCTGTCACCCAGGCTGGAGTGCGGTGGCACAATCTCGGTTTACTGCAATCTCTGCCTCCCAGGTTCAAGTAATTCTGTCTTAGCCTCCCAAGTAGCTGGGATTACAGGTGCCCACCACTATACCTGGCTAATTTTTGTATTTTTTAGTAGAGATGGAGTTTCACCATGTTGGCCAGGCTGATCTCAAACTCCCGACCTGAAGTCATCCACCCGCCTCAGCCTCCCAAAGTGCTGGGATTACAGGCATGAGCCACTGTGCCCAGCGAGAGCCACATTTGTGTGAGGTCAGCGTCATGGGATGAGGGGCTGTACCTCCATGAGCTGGTCGTGCTGGGCTGGGTCGAAGTCGTCCTCAAGGTCCCTCTCCTCGAGCCCCAGCGTCTCATTGCCTGTGACTTTCCGCAGCTTCTCCAGCTTGGCCAGAATCTCCTTCCTCTTCAGGTTCTTCAGCTGCCTGAGCTCTTCCTGCTTCTTTGCTTTCTCCTTCAGGCCCAGGCAGAGGAAGGAAGGGCGGGCATGGGCTTTCCTGAAGGGCTGAGGGGTCCTCCCCAGCTGGCCGCCCCCACACTCACCCTCTTCTTGCGCTCCCGAGTCTCTTCCCTCTTCTCCTTCCTGCGCTCATCCTTACGGCGCACAGAGGACGCAATGCTGCGTGGGTAGGTCTTGACCTAGGGGGGAGCAGAAAAGCCCAGAAGGGCTGCAGAGATGATGTGGGGCTCTCTGGGCATGGACCCCGGGGGCCGAGTCCTCCCCAGCCACACACCGATGCCGAGTCCGGCTCCTCAAAACGGAAATTGTACTTGTGTTCAAAGTCTTCCTGCTTCTTAAGAAACAGCTCCCCCTCATCTGAGGAGTCGTCCACAGCCAGCTGGACTGGGGGACCGGGGACCCTGAGGGACAAAATGCAGTCAGGCTGGGGGGCCAGCCAAAGGAGGTTGAGCCCACATTTCCTGCACGCCTGGGTACAAAATGTATGAACGCATTTAATCCTCACAACCCTACAAGGTGCATGCTGCCACTGTCCTCATTTTACATATGGGGAAACTGAGGCATGGAAGTCTCAAAGCAGAACCAGGATTTGAGGCAGTGCCACCTGGCTCCAGAGCCCACACACTGTGGCTCTGTCTGGCAGAAAACTAACTGCCACCATCTGTGAAGAAAATACACAAGTGGTGCCCTCTGCCTCCTGGCCAGTGCCGCCTGGGGATATTTCAGAAAGAACACCCTAAATCTAGGCTCTGGAGAGGCACAGCGGCTCACCCCTCCTCTTCCTCCTCATCTTCCTCCTCCTCGTAGCATTTGTTGAGGATGTAATCCCGAAGAAACTGCTCCCCTTCATCCAACTCAGGGTCATTCCAGTATTCCTTGAGATGGGTCTGGGGGTGACAGAAGACAGGACCTCGGTCAATGGAGGACAGGAAGGAGGACAGGCATGGTCACCACGTGGACCTCATAGCCGTCCTCTGGAGTAGGTGACATTAGCTCACCCCCCTTTTTTTTTTATTTCGAGACAGGGTCTTGCTCAACCATCCAGGTGAGAGTACAGTAGTGCGATCATAGCTCACTACAGATTCAACTCCCAGGCTCACACGATCCTCCCACATTAGCCTCCCGAGTACCTGAGACTACAGGCATGTGCCACCATGCCCAGCTAATTTTTTCATTTTTTTTGTAGAGGGGTTTTGCTGTGTTGCCCAAGTTGGTCTGAAACTCCTGGCTTCAAGCAATCCTCCCGCCTTGACCTTCCAAAGCACTGGAATTACAGATGTGAGCCACCGCACTCAGCCTATCCCCATATTACGAGATGTGGGAACTGAGGCCCAGAGATACACACACCTCATTTTCAGTGGGTTACTTTCTGTAAATAGTTGGATGGAGGCGGAACATGTGGTATACTCCATTGGTGACCACATGTGATAACTCACCAGTTCCTTCAGGGACTCTGGGTTCCGAATCTCTTTCTGTCCCTTCAGCCACTCAATGTAGTCGGCCTCCTCCTGGGCCTGGTGGAAGGCCAGCACTGAGCATCTACAGACACTCAGCCACCTGCCGCCCTGCCCCCCGGTGGTAGAGCTAGGCCCCAATACCCACCTTCTCCTGCCTGGTTTTGGCACGTTTCTGCAGCAAACCAGAGCCGCCCTCCCCAGCACTGTCCTCGTCCTCACTGTCCTCCACAAATGCCCGGAAGCTGCCCATGAGAGAAAAGCCTCAGGACAGGTAGGCTGGCCCCTGTCTGCTGCCCCAACATTTATTTTATTTTGTAGAGATGGGGTCTCCCTATGTTGCCCAGGCTGGTCTTGAGCTCCTGGGCTCAAGTGATCCTCCCTCTTCTGCCTCCCAAAGCCCTGGGATTACAGGCATGACCCACCTCACCCGACTGGCCGCCCCAAGATGAGCCCCATTTACTAAGCCCTGACCTCTCAACAAGCTCAGAGTCGTGCTGTGATGTCATTAACCTCGTTTAACTGATGAGGAAACAGAAGTAGGTAGAGAGAAAGTGACAGCTCAATTTAAACACCTGCCTGTCCAGTCCCTGAGCCTCAACTTTCCTCCACTGGCCACTCCTGATGGCCCAGCCTCACCTTTCCTTGAGCTGTTTCTGTTCCTCCACATAACTCTGTGACAAGGTCCGCTGCAAAGGAGAGAGGGCTGTGGGTCTCGGGCCAGCCCCAGGCCCAGCACCCCCCAGACCCAGTCTCCACCCCACACACCTGGAGTCTGTGATTGGAAGTCTCCCCATCTGAGTTCTCCTCGTCAACATATTTGCTGTACAGGAAAAGTGAGGTCTTCAGAAAGTATCTTCCAGGGCCTGCCTGTCCCCATGCCCATGCAAGGCAGCTGTTCCAAGCAACAGCTGGCGGGGATCCTCGGAGGCTTATGGAGTCACTAAGGCTCCTGTGCTCAGGGGTATCTGCAATTCTGCCGAGTTTCCACCTTTTGTATTTTTAGTAGCGATGGGGTTTTGCCATGTTGGCCAGGCTGGTCTCCTGACCTCAGGTGATCCACCCGTCTCGGCCTCCCAAAGTGCTGGGATTACAGGCATGAGCCACCGTGCCAGACAGCCTTTTTTTTTTTTTTTTTTTTTTTTTTGGAAACAAGCAAGCTTTGTTGCTTAGGCTGGAGTGCAGTGGCCTGATTATAGTTCACTGCAGCCTCCATCTCCTGGGCTCAAGCAATCCTCCCGCCTCAGCCTCCTGAGGAGCTGGGACTGTACAGAGACCCATTATCATGACCAGCTAATTTTTAATGTTGTTGTAGAGACAAGTATGTTGCCCAGGCTGGTCTCGAACTCCTGTCCTCAAGCAATCCTATTGCCTTGGCCTACCAAAGTGCTAGGATTACAGGCATGAGGCACCATGCCTGGCCCAGGTTGCCAGCTTTTTTCCTCTCCTGCCCCAAGACCCCCATAAACCTGAGAGAACTGGGGACCAGGGGGTGGAGATGTGGGCCTTCTCCTTACCCTTCCTTCTCCAGGATGACCTTCCTCTCGTAGTCCTTCAGGTACATGGGCCGTACTTTTCTCTGCTTCTCTGAAGCTGCTGGCTCCTCCTCGCTGTCTGATGACGATGCTGTTAACCCACCAAGACACCTGTCATCACCCACAACCCCCTTCTTTCCCCTGGCAGAGAATCCCAAAAGGCAGGGCCAGGGTTAGCGGATTCAAATCCCCAATCCACCAATTCCCAGCTGTCTAAGAGTATTGTGCTTGTCACCGTGTGGTGGGGTTGGGGCCATTCAGTCAGCAATTCCTGCTTTGACTATCATCATTTTTCTGAGACAGTCTCACTATGTTGCTCAGGCTGGAGTGCATGGTGTGATCTCGGCTCATTGCATCCTCTGAATCCCAGGTTCCAGCAATTATCCTGCCTCAGCCTCCTGAGTAGCTGGGATTACAGCTGTGCAAAACCATACCCAGCTAATTTTTGTATTTTTAGTAGAGACAGGGTTTCACCATGTTGGCCAGGCTGATCTCCAACTCCTAACTTCAAGTGATCCTCCCACCTCAGCCTCCCAAAGTGCTAGGATTACAGGCATGAACCACCACGCCCAGTCTGATTAATTATTATAATTAGTTTTTTGAGAGTTGGGGTCTGTCTGTTGCTCAGGCTGGAGTGCAGTGTCAAGATCCTAACTCACAGCTCACTGCAGCCTCAAACTCATGGGCTCAAGCAATTCTCCCACCTCAGCCTCCCAAATACCTGGGACGCTAGGCACATGCCAGCATGTCCAGCTAAGTTCTATATCTTTTGTAAAAATGGGGTCTTGCAGCCAGGTGCAGTGGCTCACACCTGTAATCCTAGCACTTTGGGAGGCTGAGGTGGGCTGATCACAAGGTCAGGAGTTTGAGACCAGCCAGTTCAAGACCAGCCTGGCCAACATTGTAAAACCCTGTCTCTACTAAAAATAGAAAAATTAGCTGGGTTTGGTGGTGGGTGCCTGTAATCCCAGCTACTCGGGAGGCTGAGGCAGGAGAATTGTGTGAACCTGGGAGGTGGACACTGCAGTGAGCCGAGATTGCACCACTGCACTCCAGCCTGGGCGACAGAGCAAGACCCTGTCTCCAAGGGAAAAAAAAATAGGGTCTTGCTATGTTGCCCCTACTGGTCTCAAACTCCTGGCCTCAAATGACCCTCCTACCTCAGCCTCCCAAAGTGCTGGGATCAGAGGTTTGAACCATCTGCCCAGCCCAGTGGAGTTGGAATCACTGTCAGCAACTCCCACCATGAACAGTGCAAGCACACAGTCATTAACCCCACCACCAGGTAATAACCTAGGCTGTTGCTAAGGCCTTGTGAAGCAATTCATTCAATAATCACAACAGATGAATTGTGTAAATTGGGAAAATCCCAATCTATCCTTAAAACAGCCCTGAGGGTAGATGGTACCATTAGATATACTTTACAGACAAGAAAAGACGCTGAGAGAATTCAAGTCACTTCTCTGAATCCACACAGGAAAGGACCCCGGATTCCGTTCCTGAGGAACAGAAAGGCTGACAGGCGTGCCCCCAGACCTGTTCTCTGATAGAAGGTGGCATCTTTCTGATAAATGCGGGGGTCCTTCTTCTTCAATAAGGAGAGCGTTCTGTAAAAGTCCCGCTCCTGCTGGGGGTCAAAGTCCTAGGGCAGGAAAATGGTTGGGGACAGACTTCAGAAGGCAGGTAGTAAGAGCCCTGGCACCAACAGGTGAGCTCAGCGTAGGGATTAGGATGGAGGGAGGGAGGGATCTGGCTGGGGAAAGAGGCAGGAGGTCAAACAGCAGGAGGGAGGGGCCCTCTTGGAGTGGGCAAGGGCAGGCCACAGGTGTACAGGACATGGGTAAGGAAGGCGAGGAGCAAGGATAAGGTAATTCCTGGGGAAGACAAGGACTTGACGAGGAGCAGGTGGGCTGAGGGCGCAAGGGAGACAGCGGGGAGGGGCTGGGCCAGGCCGCACAGTGGGGCCAAGATCAGGGTTGATGTGGGCAGAATTTGGGCGCCCCACGTGGCACAAGGGGTACACTGAAAAATGGCTAGACTCTTGAGGATGAAGGAGGAAGGGGGTTCTTGGGGGACAGAGGAGTCGCCCCAAAATCAAAGTGGGCAGGTGGATCGTGGCAGGGGAGAGAAAATAGGGGGGGAATTTGGCTTCCCTGGGCAGAGGAAGGGAGCTTTCCGTCTCTCCTGGGATGGGGGGCGGGGGCTGGACGCTCCCGCAGAGCGCTCTGGGGTTGAGGGTTAACCCCCGCGTCCACTTCGGGGTCGGCAGGGGGTCTTGGACTCCTCTGCATGCCCAGGACGGGAAGGGGACACGCACCACGCGCTCGTCACTGGAGTCCGACTCGGAGCTAGAGTCGCCGCCGCTGTCCCGGTCCCCGTAGCGATCCTTCACTGCGGGGCACAGACGGAATGCCCCCCAGGTCAGACGGCGGGGCCAGCTCGACTCCCCACTTCCCAACCGTCCAGCATGCGTAGGTTCCCGTGCGCATGCGCTCCACACTCACGCCGCTGCAGTTCCTCGCGCTCCCGGTAGCGGTTATACCGCGCGGCAAACGCCGCGTTCACCCGCAGCTGCGACGACCCGTGCGGTTCCGGCATGGCGGCTCTGTGGCCCACTGCGCACGCGCATTGAGGACGTCCAGGTGGGGCGGGGACAGCCCTCGGCCCCGCCCACACCCACCTTTAAAGGAGGCGGGTCGCGCCTAACCCCGCCCCTGGCTTTTCCGGGATCTCTTTCGCCTCGTGACCGCAGTCACCACCCACGGCTACGCCCCTGCGGGAAGGGACCGCGGCCACCGCCCACCCGCCCCACCCCCGGGGCTCCGGGCACCCAGCTGACATCTGGGGGCCCTTTCTCCACTCGCGGTTTCCTGCTTTCCTTCCGTTCCGACAGAGAAAACCGCTGCCCCACCCAGCTCACTCACCCCGGCGCCCTGGGAATTACTATTCTCTCCCCTCACCCACGGCATCCACGATCCTCGACCCCCGTCCTCATCCCCATCAACATCCAAGATGTGTGACTCCCCATCCCAGACTCAAAAATCTGAAGGCACCCGCGCTGTGATCATGCACAAGTCTTAATTTAATGGGTAAAAACATTAAATTATTACACACAACATTTTTTCCAATAAAGCATAATAAATAGAATCTATTTCTTTTAAAACGCTGTACAAGAGACTGCAAAACGAGCTTCCAACAGAATATAAACTCATGCTACCTTCTTATTGATTTGGGACGATCTCCCACCCCCCATGCCCGAAGCAACGTCACTTCAGGTCTCTGAGCACAGCCGGCCAAGGTCACCAGGCTCCAGGAGCTCTGGAGGTGACGACCTCACTCTTAAATGCTCGGCCATTGGGTCTTGTCTGAGGCGCAGAAGAAACTGAACCGTTTATGTGGCTGTGGCCTGCAGGAGCCCTTCTCTGTCCAACACACCAAAAGGGGTGAGAAAAACAAATGAGAAACGTCCCCCAAACACACACACCCCCCCAAAACCAACACCTATAAGCCACAAACTGGTGCTCCTCCCCTACTGCGGCAGTGGGCAGGAGAAACAAGAAGAGAAAGTGTTTCTTTCCCTCTCTCCTGATATATAACCCCATGGGGTCCTCTTGCTAGAGAGGGTGACCCCAGATCACAGCGGGGCCACCATGTGCCCCTGCAGGATGTCCACGAGGTCCTGAGCCCCTCTCTGCAGTGCCAGCTCCAGGGGTGTGAGCCCCCTGGCATCCCTGCGATGGAGATCAGATTCAGCTGCCAGAAAGTTGACCACAGCAGTGTGACCTTCTTGCACCGCCAGATGAATGGGAAGTGCCCCGGTGCCATCAGGCGCATTGACATCAGCCCCATGCTCCACTAGGACCTTCAGGGTGTCCAGGAATCCAGTGCGGGCTGCATCATGGACTGGACTGGTACCGGTGGTATCCTGGACATTGGGGCTGGCACCTTGCTTCAGCAGCTCCAGGGCTATGGTGGTGCTGCCAAACATCATGACCTGTGTGAGGGACAGAGGATCAGGAGGTCTTCAAGGGAGGGGGTTCTGAAAAAGGGGTCACTGGAGACAGAAGGGTCATCCAGAAAGAGGCATCTCCTAGGAACAGGATATGTCAGAGGAGAGGTCCTCTAGTGAACAGGGAAGCTGCATAAGCCCCCAGGGAACCGTTTGAGAAGGAAGAGAAAAAGTTCTCCTGGGAATAAAGAACCCTTTCCTCCGCCCCCCTCCACCCTCACCCCAACCCCGAGCGCCAGAAGCTGGTCACTCCCTTAAGAATAATATAAGACCCCCAACCCAGAGAACAGCCCCATGGAAACTTTCAAGGAACCTAAGACTCTCCTCCAAGGGACCAAAGACACCCCAGATATGGGAATCACCAGGAAATATAAAATCCCCTCCAGGAAATGGGCCCCAAGAGACTGAGAATTACCCCCAAAGAACTTGACAGTCCTCAAAAGGAAAAAGAGATGCCAGAGAAAAGTGGACCCCCCCGGCCATTCTCCAGGAAATAGCCTTCTCCTACAATGATGATGTCACTTCAGGGTACCTGAAAGCTCCTTTCAAAAAACAGGATTCTGATCAGTGCAGGGCTCACGCCTGTAATCCTAGCATTTTGGGAGGCTGAAGCGGGTGGATCAGCTGAGGTCAAGAGTTCAAGATCAGCCTGGCCAACTTGGCGAAACCCCGCCTCTACTAAAAATACAAAAATTAGCCGGGCATGGTGGTGGGGGCCTGTAATCCCAGCTACTCGGGAGGCTGATGGTGGAGAATCGCTTGAACCCGGGAGGTGGAGGTTGCAGTGAGCCAAGATCGTGCCACTGCACTCCAGCTTCCATTATGGACAACAGAGTGAGCAACTCCATCTCACAAGAAG
>NW_016107578.1:304218-308682 GCF_001604975.1 Cebus imitator | reverse complement strand
CCATCATGGTGAAACCCCATCTTAAAAAAAAGAAAGAAAGGAGGATTCTAAAAGTAAGAACAGAAAGGAGACTCCTCTGTAACATGTCTCCCAAGGGAATATAGGGACTCTTGCAATCTGACACTGTTTCTCCCCCGGGGCCCCCACACTATACCAAAGATCCGCATAAACTTTGGGAATTAAGACCCCACCCCCAAGTAACCAAATATGTCTCAGAGAGCCCCCTACAAAATGAGGAACCCCTGGAGACCGTACCTCTCCTTCCAGAGATCGGATCTCCACATAGAAGCCCCCAAAAATGTGAGCTGTCCCCAGGGAAAAGGCATCCAAAGAAGCTGAACCCCCACCCACGGAATAGAAAGAACCTCCCCAGGGAAAAAGAATCCCCTGCACTCAGAGAACCAGGAATCCTCCGAGAAGAATCTGGAAAGCTATCCCCTCCCCCTCCAACCTAGCCTCACCCACCATCCACCTTCGAAAGGGGACTGTGGGGGAACAATGAAAGCCTGGAGAAGGACCGGTCCCCAGTGGGTCACCACCAGGGCCAAGAGACCAGAGGAGAGGGGCTCTGGGGTCTCGATACTCACCTCGCTGAGCCGCCCCGCCCCTGACCTGAGCCAGCCCGGCCTCACCTGCAGCGCTGTCTTGCCAAAGCGGTTGAGGGCGTCGGGATGCACCAGCTCGCGGTGCAGAAGGCGGCGCACCTCCTGCACGTCGCCCCGGGCTGCGGCCCCACTCAGCCGGTCGCCGGCGCAGACCTCCTCCAGCAACATGTCGACACTGACGGCCTGCGAAGTCCCCCACCCCGCCCCAGCCAGGCGCCGTGAGCACCGAGGAGCCGGCGGGCGCTGGCCCGAACAGCCCTCCCGGGGCGCGGCCGCGGTGCGCCTGGCTGCGCTGCACTCCCGACCCGGCTCCCCAGCTCGAGACCCCGGCCCTCCCAGCGGGCTCCTCCCCCTGTCAGCCGGCCCGCGGTGAGGGGCCGGGAGCCCGGCCCAACCCTCGGCCGCCCGCGGGGCCCTGCCCGGCGCCCGCCCCTTGGGGGCCGGGTCTCCCCCCAACTCACCCTCCCTCCTCCTAGCCGGGCGGGGTCTGCTCTGAGCCTGCGCCGCCGGCGCAGCCAGGGCAGCAGCCAGGGGGCGGAGCCAACGTGCTCCCGGCCCCACCCCGAACGCCGGGGATTTGTTTTCTTACAAATTCGCTGCTGTGTAACGAAGCCGCTCTGCCTGTGGCGCGACCTTACGGCGCTCCGCCCACAGGGCCTGCGTAACCAATGGATGCGCGTCGCCGGGGTAATTTCGGGCTCCGGGTGAAAGGCGTCGCTCCTGTTTGGTCAGCGCGGCAACCGGTGGCCCGCCAGCAATGGCGGGGTTTTCGGTTTTCAAATGTACTCGGTGGGCGGGAAAGACGGCCGGTTTAACTGACCCAGGGAGAAAGGTCAAGGACAGGGTAGCGCGGGCTGCTCTGGGACCTCGGCGCCTCCTGGGGGAAGGGAGGCAGGGCTAGGGCCACCCAATCCGGGGTTCCACTGCTAATAGACATTGATTGGCCCTTACAACACGCTGGGCGCTTTATTTCATTCATTCATCTTTCCCTGTGTGCAGGGAGCGTTCTGGGCGCTGCACGCGCACATTCAAGCAACTAAATAATATTAGATAGCGTAAAGCACCGTGAAGAAAGGGAAATGGGGAGACGGGGTAGATGAGGAAGGGATCACCCTGCCTGGCTCAGACTGAGCCAGGAGGAAAGGAGCCTGCAGCTGACACGTGGGAAGGCCTGGGAGGACAGAGTCGAAGCCAGACAGGGACTCAGAGGTCTTCGCTCAAAGATTTATTTTGCATCTCCTAGAGGTGCCCGAGTGGAGAGCACGCCAGGCAGCCCCTGCTGTAGGGACACCTATGGTTTGGGGCCGGAGACAATAGTTAATTTTTATTTATTTTTGAAACAGGGTCTCACTCCCATCACCCAGGCTGGAGTGCAGTGGTGAGATCACAGCTTACTGCAGCCTCGACTTCCCGGGCTCAAGTGATCCAACCGCCTCAGCCTCCGGAGTAGCTGTGACTAAGGGCGAACCACCACACCAGCTAATTTGTATTTTTAGTTGAGATTGGGTTTCACCATGTTGCCCAGGCTGGTGTTTTTGGTTGGTTTGTTTTTTGTTTTTAAATACACATTTTTTTTTTTTTTTTGAGACAGAATCTTGCCCTATCGCCCAGGCTGGAGTGCAGTAACGTGATCTCGGCTCACTGCAACCTCCGCCTCTTGGGTTCAAGCGATGCTCCTGCCTGTCTCCCGAGTAGCTGACACTGCGGGTGCATGCCACCACACCTGGCTAATTTTTTTGTATTTTTAGTAGAGACAGGGTTTCACCATGTTAGCCAGCATGGTCTCAATCTCCTGACCTCGTGATCTGCCCGCCTCAGTCTCCCAGAGTGCTGGGATTACAGGCATGAGCCACTGCTGCCGGCCCAGATATATATATTTTTAATGTTGGGGTTCTTGCTATGTTTTCCAGGCTGGTCTCGATTTCCTGGGCTCAACGGATCCTTCTGCCTCCGCCTCCCAAAGTGCTGGATTATAGGCATGGGCCCCTAAACCTGGCCAATAGTTAAATCTTTTCAGAGTGGTAGAGGCGACTGACCAGATGAGACGTTAAAATGGAAAGGTAGAGAGGGCCTCCCTGAAGAGGTGACATTTGATTTGAGACGTAATGGTGAGGGAGTGAGACTTGTGGTTATAAGGGGAAAAGCACACCAGGTGGGAAACAGATGCTAAGGCCCAGAGGTGAGAGTGTGCCTGTACAACAGAGGAGGGGAGAGCAGGTAGGTGGGGGATTGAGGTGGCATTATGCAGATCAAGCCAAGGCTTTTTTTTTTTTTTTTTTTTTTTTTTTTTTTTTTTTTTTTTTTTTTTTTTTTTTTTTTTTTTTTTTTTCTTTTTTTTTTTTTTTTTTTTTTTTTTTTTTTTTTTTTTTTGAGTCAGAGTCTCGCTCTGTCACCCAGGCTGGAATGCAGTGGCCCGATCTCAGCTCACTGCAATCTCCACCTCCCCAGTTCAAGCGATTCTCGTGCCACAGTCTCATGAGTAGCTGGGATTACAAGCACCCGGTACCACGGTCGGCCAATTTTTGTATTTGTTAGTAAAGACAATTTCACCATGCTAGCCAAGCTGGTTTTGAACTCCTGACCCCAAGTGATCCCCCTGCCTCAGCTTCCCAAAGTGCTGGGATTACAGGTGTGAGCCACTGTGCCCGGCCCAGGCTATGGCTTTAATAAGATAGGAGTGCCCTGTGCAGTGGCTCACGCCAGTAATCCCAGCACTTTGGGAGGCCGAGGCGGGCGGATCACGAGGTCAGGAGATCAAGAGCATCCTGGCTAACACGGTGAAACCCCATCTCTACTAAAAATACAAAAAAAAAATTAGCCAGACATGGTGGCAGGCACCTGTAGTTCCACCTACTCGGGACGCTGAGGCAGGAAAATTGCTTGAACCCAGGAGGCGGAGGTTGCAGTGAGCCGAGATCACACCACTGCACTCCAGCCTGGGCGACAGTGAAACTCCGCCTCACACACACACACACACACACACACAAATTAGCCAAGCGTGGTGGCGGGCGCCTGTAGTCCCAGCTAGGTAGGAGGCTGAGGCAGGAGAATCACTTGAACCCAGGAGGCATAGGTTGCATTGAGCCAAGATCGCACCACTGCACTCTAGCCTGGGCAACTGTGAGACTCTCAAAAAAGAAAGACGCGAAGCTAGCGGGCGCCCTCTAGCGGCTATTGGGGGAACAGACTGGAGGTGGGAAGCGAAGGCAGCCGCGGGGGACCAGGAAGGAAAATGACTGCCCCGGGTCCCAAGTGAGCGATGGCCGGGGACTGTTGCCCGCTCCCACTGCAGCATTTGAGCAATGTCCCCATCCAAAAAGCACATAGCGGCTAGTTTCATCTTTTTAATGACATCCTAAAATTCAGAGGAGGGGCCAGCCGGGCCTCTGGGCTCAGCAGCTGTGAAGAAGGAGGGACCCGCAACACCCGCTAAGGCAGGTCATTGCAAAAAGGCACTCGCGACGGGGACTTCAAGCCCCTTTTCTATTTCTTCATATAAAATCAGGGGGACAGGGAAAGCTCCAAGGGCGAGGGAAGCAGAGAGAGTTTCTCTCCCAGCCTATGCAGTAAGGAAGAGGTGAGGACGGGGCCGGTGCTGGGAGCAAGAAACTGCCAAGTCCAGGCCTGTCCTCAGAGACACGCAAAGCCCGCACCTTCCCTCCTAAAATCTGCAGCCGGGGCTGTAAGGAAGCCTCCTGTTCAGGCCCCCATCTCTTCTCCCTTCTAGCTGGTACGAAGTTGGTAATCTGCAGAGAAAGAATGAGCAGGGGCCGTCTCAGAAATGGGAAGGGGGGGTCTGACGTGGTGGTTCACACCTGTAATCCCAGCACTTTGGGAGACCAAGGTGGGCGGATCAATT
>NW_016107578.1:301044-303068 GCF_001604975.1 Cebus imitator | reverse complement strand
TTCTTTCTTTTTGAGACAGAGTCTCGCTTTGTTGCCCAGCCTGGAGTGCAGTGGCACAATCTCAGCTCAATGCAACCTCTCCCTCCCAGATTCAAGCAATTCTCCTGTCTCAGCCACCCAAGTAGCTGGGATTACAGGCATGTGCCACCATGCCCAGATAATTTTTTGTATTTTTTAGTAGAGACGGGGTTTCGCCATCATGGCCAGGCTGGTCTTGAACTCCTGATCTCAGGTGATCCATCTGCCTCGGACTCCCTAACTGCTGGGATTACAGGTGTGAGCCACCTCGCCTGGCTGCCTTCTTGAGTTTTCTGAACCAGAATGTGGTGAAAGCCCTGAGTTCCTACCCACTGCCCTTCCCTCACCCCACTGTCTCCGCAAGCCGGCTGCCTTACCGCCACTCTGGGTGATGTAACGAACCCAGGGCAGGGCCTGGTAACCACTTTTCTCAATGATCTTCATGTATCGGACCTGGAAGGGAATGAAAAGAGGTGCTCCAGGATTGCGGGAGGGAGTTGGCCAGGGCCAGGGAGAAAGAGATGGCTTAGGCCAAGGGACTATGTGGCACAGGCTGGGATCACTGAGGGAACATGACATGGTCTTGGGGGACGAGGTGGCACAGGCAAGGGAATGGTGAATGGCTTGGAGGTGGAGAAGGGAGAGAAATGAACAAGCCAGTGGGGAACGCGGTGGCACAGGCTGGGGGAGTGGAGGCCCAGACTGCAAGCAGGTAGAGGTAACATTGCTCTCGGGAAAGGCCAGGAAGCCATCAGAGGAGTGGACATAGGCCGAGGGACTGAGGCGACTTGGGCCAAGGGACAGGAGAGAAAGGAACACACCAAAGTCAAGGGGAGGACCCTCCCCACCGGTTTCTCTCACCTGGATCCCAGAGACGGTGAAGTAGGGGATCTCAAACTTGACCCCGATAGGGGGCCGGCCCTCCACCTCCTCCTTCTCCACGCTGGGGAGGCCAAAGTGGGCTCGCATCAAGTACTCCTTGCCCCCCTGAGGGAACACAGGGGCATCAGACATAACAGGGTCCCTCTACCCCTTCCCAGACCTTCCTTATAGCAACCCCTGGAGCAAGATGTGCTCACAGCACGTTTCACAGACAGGAAAATAACAGCTCCTTAGCCTGTGCAACAGAGTGAGATCCCATCTCTACAAAAAATTTAAAAATTAAAGCCGGGCATGAAGGCTCACACCTGTAATTCCAGCACTTTGAGAAGCCCAGGTGGGTGATCACCTGAGGTCAGGAGCTCAAGACCAGCCTGACCAACATGGATAAACCCTGTCTTTACTAAAAATACACAAAAAAATTATCTAGGCATGGTGGCGCATTCCTGTAATCCGAGCTACTTGGGAGACTGAGGCAAGATAATCGCCTGAACCCAGGAGGTGGAGGTTGCGGTGAGCTGAGATCGCACCATTGCACTCCAGTCTGGGCAACAAGGGCGAAATTCCATCTCAAAAAAAAAAAAAATTTAGCTGGGTGCAGTGGAACATGCCTGTAGTTTCAGCTACACGGGAGGCTGAGGCAGGAAGATCCCTTGAGCCTGGGAGTTTGAGGCTGTGGTGAGCTGTGATCACACCTCTGCACTCCAGCTGGTGACAGAGATTCACCAGGGAAGATTCTGACTGCAAAACCCAATTTCTTTTTTTTAAACTACCATGTCCTGTTTTACAGGCACTGATGATCCACCTCTCCCCAGATCACAGGGACAAGCCAAAACCTCTAGTAGCCCAGGGATTTCACAGACGGGCAAACTGAGCCTCCTTGAGGGGAAATGCGTTTCCCAAGCCCACCCAGCTCAGCAAAGCAAGGGTGAGGAAGCTGAACCTAGGGCCAGTTTCCTCGAGACCTTGGCAGGGGGACGCTTAAACCCACTTCCCATCATGGATGCTTAGTGTACCCCTCTGTGAAATAGATTGGCCTGGTTTCCAGCTTGATCGCTCCCAAAGAATCATCACCTGCATATTTACCTCTCTGATTTATTTTTATTTCTTTACTTTTTTTTTTTTTT
>NW_016107578.1:296983-299534 GCF_001604975.1 Cebus imitator | reverse complement strand
GGTCTTGAATCTGGGGGAGTCGGCATCACTGGGCACAGGCACAGATATCTCCACACCGTTGGCCACTGACTGTTTCTTAAACTGCCCCTTGGCCTATCAGAGAGAGCATGGAACATGAAGATTTCGATTGCACATCCTGCAAATGTTCACCAAGCCCTTTCCTACGTCATCTCAGCCAGGGCTCCACAATTCTAAGGTGGCGACATTATCCTGTCCAATTTTTGTTTATTTTTTGAGACAGAGTCTCGCTCTGTTGCCCAGGCTGGAGTGTAGTGGCACAGTTTCAGCTCACTGCAACCTTTGCCTCCTGGGTTCAAGAGATTCTTCTGCCTCAGCGCCCCTGCCCCACCCCCCCGAGGAACTGGGACTACAGGTACATGCCACCATGCCCAGCTAATTGTTTTGTGTTTTTAGTAGAGGCAGGGTTTCACCATATTAGCCAGGCTGGTCTCGATCTCCTGACCTTGTGATGCACCCGCCTCAGCCTCCCAAAGTGCTGGGATTGCAGGAATGAGTACCATGCCTGGCTATCCTGTCCATTTTGCAGATGAGGAAACTGAGGCACACAGAAGTTAAGGCATCTCCCTGCAGATACAGAGCCAACAAGTGGTAGAGCCAGGGCCACACCCGTGAGCCACCAGAAGCCCCGCTCTTGGTGCCTTCCATTTGGACAGCACCATACACCTTTGCCTGATTCAAAATGACCCCTTCTGGCCGGCCGCAATGGTTCATGCCTGCAATCCCAACATTTTGGGAGGCCGAGGGCAAAGCAGGCAGATCCCCTGAGGGCAGGAGTTCTACTAAAAATACAAAAATTAGCTGGGCATGGGGGCGCTCACCTATAATCCCAGCTACTACAGAGGCTCAAGCAGGCGAATCACTTGAACTCAGGAGGCAGAGGTGCAGTGAGCCGAGAACCTGCTACTGCACTCCGGCCTGGGCAACAGAGGGAGATTCTGCCTCAAAACGAACAAACAAAAAAGCCCTTCAGTCCATCACAGAAGAGTTGTTTTTTGTTTTGTTTTGGTTTGGTTGGTTGGTTTGTTGAGAAAGAGTCTCACTCTGTCACCCAGGCTGGAGTGCAGCGGCACAATCTCAGCTCACCACAAACTCCACCACCCAGGTTTAAGCAATTCTCCTGCCTCAGCCTCCCAAGTAGCTTGGATTACAGGCATAGAGCACCACGCCTGGCTAATTTTTGCATTTTTGGTAGAGACGGGGTTTCACCATGTTGGTCAGGCTAGTCTTGAACTCCTGACCTCGTGATTCACCCACCTTGGCCTCCCAAAGTGCTGGAATTACAGACGTGAGCCACCTTGCCTGGCCTGTTTTGTTGTTGTTGTTGTTGTTGTTTTAGATATGAAGTTTCACTCTTATTGCCCAGACTAGAGTGCAATGGCATGCTCTTGGCTCACCACAAACTCCGCCTTGGGGTTCAAGCGATTCTCTTGCCTCAGCCCCCTGAATGACTGGAATTAAGGTGAGTGCCACCACACCTGGCTAATTTTTGTATTTTTAGTAGAGACAAGGTTTCACCACGTTGGCCAGGCTGGTCTTGAACTTCTGACTTCAGGTGATCTGCCCACCTTGGCCTCCCAAAGTGCCGGGATTACAGGTGTGAGCCACCACCCCCAGTGAAGTTTTTATTTGGTAACTGACTTTTTCTGGGGGAGATGGGTTCTAGCTCTATCATCCAGGCTAGAGTCCTTGGCTCACTGCGATCACCTCCTCCTCCTGAGCTCAAGCAATCCTCCCACCTCAGCCTCCCAAGTAACTGGGATTACAAGGACTCACCACTATGCCACGCTAATTGTTGCGTTTTTTTTTTGTAGAAACAGGGTTTCGTCATGTTGCCCAGGTTGGTCTCAAAGTCCTGGGCTTAAGTGGTCTGCCTGCTCCAGACTCCCAAAGTGCAGGGATTACAGGCATGAGCCACTGCACCCACCCGAAATCATGCATTGTTAATAAGCATTCTCCCAAGGCCCACCTTGACCATGATCTCCACACGGCTGTGGGAGAACTTCTCAATGACAGACTCAATCCAGATCAGTGGCTTCACCTGTAGGCAAAAGATGGGAGCAGTTGTTGGAGACTCCAGGGTCACTCCTTTTTTTTTTTGAGACAGTCTCACTCTGTCACCCAGGCTGGAGCGCAGTGGCGCCATCTCGGCTCACTGTAACCTCCGCCTCCTGGGTTCAAGTAATTCTGCTGCCTCAGCCTCCTGAGTAGCTGGGACTACAGGCGTGTGCCACCACACTCAGCTAATTTTTGTATTTTTAGTAGAGATGGGGTTTCACCCTGTTGGCCAGGCTGGTCTCAAACTTCTGACCTCAAGTGATCCACCCGCCTCGGCCTCCCAAGGTGCTGGGATTATAGGTGTAAGCCACCACACCTGGCTCAGGGCTACTCTTAAGCCTACCCCATCCTACCCCACCCACATGGGGCTGGACCCTACCTCACCTGGGTGCTGAGGCGGTAGGACATGAGCTCAAAGTCACCATCAGGCGGAATGAAGGAGATGGTGCGGTCATTGTCAAAGCGTGAGAGCCGC
>NW_016107578.1:295043-296556 GCF_001604975.1 Cebus imitator | reverse complement strand
GGAGACAGGAGTCTCATACTATCACCTGGGCTGGAATGCAGTGATGTGATCTCGGCTCACTATCACCACCTCTGCCTCCCAGGTTCAAGTGATTCTCCTGCCTCAGCTTACTGAGTAGCTGGAATTACAGTCACCCACCACCACACCCAGCTAACTTTTTGTATTTTTAGTAGAGATGGGGTTTCACTTTGTTGGCCAGGCTGGTCTTAAATGCCTGACCTCATGACCCACCCTCCTCAGCCTCCCAAAGTATTGGGATTACAGGCATGAGCCACCGTGCCCAGCCATCTAGCTTTTAAATATGATGCTAAGCCAGGCACGGTAGCTCACACCTGTAATCCTAGCACTTTGGGAGGCCAAGGCAGGAGGATCGCTTGAGGCCAGGAGTATAGACCAAGCTGGGCAATATAATGAGATCCCTGTCTCTATAAAAAAAATTAAAAATTAGATGGTACTTGCCTGTGGTCCCAGCTGCTCGAGAGGCTGAGGTAGGAGGATCAACTGAGCCTCGGAAGTCGAGGCTGCAATGAGCTACAATCACACTACTACACTCCAGCCTGGGCGACAGAACGAGACCCCGATACAAAATAAATGAATACATATGATACTATTCTGTCTCCTCCTTTCAGCAGGATGTCAGCTCCGTAAAAACATGGGTTTGTCTTTTTTCTTCTCTGCTGTGTCCTCAGACCTTAAAAATGCGCCTGGCAGCCAAGAGTCGCTCCATCATGAAACAGCCTTTGCGGTCAACCAATGGCTGCAATACTGGCCGTGACCAGCAGAGGGTGAGCACGCGCTTATTTCAAAACCGGCTGCCATTCTCCAGGTCCTCATGTGGGATGGGTTCACTGGCTCCCACTGTGCACTTCTCAGAAGAGAGGTCCCCTAAATACTTACGGCCAGTGAGCTCAAAGAGCACACGGTCATTGAGGCCCAGCCGCAGCTCAGGCATTCCCGACAGAAACACCTTGAGCTTGATGGTACCCACGATCTCGCTCAGCAGGACGCTGCCGTTGGCATTGACCTGAGGGTGGACGTTGGGGGGTGGTCAGCGGGCATCCAGCCCCCTCTCCTACAGCCAGGCCCTGGAAAGGGTCCGAGGGAGGTGTGTGGGCTCACCAGCAGGTTGACAGACTCTATGACATCGATGAAGACCTCGTTCTTCTTATACTTGATACCCTCAGAGCGCCAGGACACAGCATTGGTGACAGTGGGTGGCACTCGTGATTTGCCCGTCTCCAGCTTGTTGCTCTGCTGAGTGATGTACCTGGCAGGAGGGCGGCAGGGACAAGCAGCTGGACCCAGGGACACCTCCCTGGACCTCCTCCAGTTCCCTACACCCATGGTCCAGCCCATGGCTACCCCCAGGGCTCCACTCACTCCTGCAGGATCTTGCTGTCAGTGGTCTGCGGGAAGCCAAAGTCCATGAGCTCATCCAGCAACTCATAGACAATGACAAAGTTGTCCCGGATGCTCTCCTCCTCCAGCTCCTTGAAGTATTCACAGAATACCT
>NW_016107578.1:286428-291673 GCF_001604975.1 Cebus imitator | reverse complement strand
AAAGTCCATGAGCTCATCCAGCAACTCATAGACAATGACAAAGTTGTCCCGGATGCTCTCCTCCTCCAGCTCCTTGAAGTATTCACAGAATACCTGGGGGTTGGGGGAGACAGATACTCACAAAATGTGGCTATGGGCTGGGCACAGTAGCTCATGACTGTAACTCCAGCACCTTGGAAGGCCAAGGCACAAGGATCACTTGAGGTCATGAGTTCAAGACCAGCCTGGGCAACATAGTAAGCCCCTATTTCTACCAAAAAAAAAAAAAATTGTTAGCTTGGCATGATGGTGGACACCGGTAGTCCCAGCTACTCAGGAGGCTCAGTCAGGAGGATTGCTTGAGCCCAGGAGATCGAGGCTGCAGTGAGCCATGATAATGTGCTGCACTCCAGCCTGGGCAACGGAATAAGACCCTGTCTCAAAAAGAAAAAAGTCCAGGCATGGCAATTCATGACTGTAATCCCAGCACTTTGAGAGGCCAAGGCAGTCGGATGGCTTGAGCTCAGGAGTTTGAGACCAGCCTAATGGTGAAATCCGTCTCTAGTAAAAATACAAAAAAGATGGGCATGATGGCAGGTGCCTGTAATCCCAGCTACTTGGGAAGCTGAGGCAGGAGAATCGCTTGAACCTGGGAGGCGGAGGTTGAGCCTAGATCGCACCAACCTGGGCGACAAGCGTGAAACTGTCTCAAAAAAGAAAAGAAAAGAAAGAAACATCCAAGTTCATGAACATTCTAAATTTTATCCACTGGCCCTGTGAGTCTGGAGTTAGCACCAGGTTAAGATCCCTGAGAACACTTACGTGTGACCACAGTGGAGAAACTACACTCATTCGACACTTTTCCCCAGCTCACCTCAGAGTGGGGTCCTTGTCATTCAAACCTCAGCTCCAATGTCCCTTCTTTGGCAAAGCCCTCCCTCCCTTGAGATCAGCACTAAAGTCATGGGTTAACACAATCCTCTGTTTAATCTCCTTGATGCCCCCCCCAACTTTTTTTTAGATGAATTGACGCTCTTGCTGGTACTGGGTTGCAGTGGCTTGATGTCACCTCACTGCAACCTCCACCTCCCGAGTTCAAGTGATTCTCCTGCCTCAGCGTCCCCAGTAGCTGGGATTACAGGTGTGTACCACCACACCTGGCTAATTGTTTTATTTTTAGTAGAGACGGGGTTTCACCATGTTGGCCAGGATGGTCTCAAACTCCTGACCTCGTGATCCGCCCACCTCAGCCTCCCAAAGTGCTGGGATGATAGGCGTGAGCCACCACACCTGGCCTCCTTAATACCCTTTAACTCCACAGTGTACTGTCTCATTCCCTCTGTTAGCATCAGTGAACAAGGGGACCAGGACTCTGCCTACTACGTCCATAGCTGTGTATCCCCATTTTGCAAAGAGAAGGCAAATCAGGCTGGGCACGGTGGCTCACACCTGTCATCCCAGCACTTTGGGAGGCCAAGGCGGGCAGCCCACCTGAGGTCAGGAGTTCAAGACCAGCCCAACCAACATGGTAAAACCCCGTCTCTACTAAAAATACAAAACTAGCCAAGTGTGGTGGCGCGCCTTTAATCCCAGCTACTCAGGAGTCTGAGACAGGAGAATCACTTGAACCCAGGAGGTGGAGGTTGCAATGAGCCGAGATTGTGCCACTGCACTCCAGCCTGGGGGACAAGAGTGAGACTTGGTCTCAAAANAGTAGAGGTTGCTGTGTTTGATCCATAAGAAGTGGACTTCGCCGTAGCTCAGCAGCGGAGTGAGGGCGCCCTCCTCCTCCCGCTGCACCAGCAGAGGCATGAAGTGCTCAATCTTGCTCATGGGCACATCGCCCTTGTAGTTGCGGCTGATCAGGGGCTGAGGGTGTGAGGAAAGGACCTGGTCACCACCAGGAACCTACCACACTGTGGGGGCACAGTGCCCGGTTCTGACCCTACTTCCTAGCTGAGGGACCTGGGCAAAGCTCTGCCTCCTTGTGCCTCAGTTTCCCGCTCTGTAAAATGGGAGTGTGATGACTGACAATAGCTAATGGGTCTAGGGTCTTCACTAAGTGCCAGGCCGTGTTCTAGTTAAGAGTAGGTGATGGGCGGGTGCAGTGGCTCACACCTGTAACCCTAGCACTTTGAGAGGATGAGGTAGGCAGATCACCTGAGGTCAGGAGTTCGAGACCAGCCTGACCAACATAGCGAAACCCTGTCTCTACTAAAAATACAAAAAAATTAGCCAGGCACGGTGGCGCGCACCTGTAATCTCAGCTACTCAGAGGCTGAAGCAGAAGAATTGCTTGAACCTGGGGGACGGAGGTTGCAGTGAGCTGGGCCTAGATGGCACTACTGCACTCCAGCCTGGGCGACAGATTGAGACTGTCTCAAAAAAAAAAGAAGAGTAGGTGACAGCCGGGGGCAGTGGCTCACACCTGCAATCCCAGCACTTTGAGAGGATGAGGCAGGCAGATCACCTGAGGTCAAAAGTTCGAGACCAGTATGGCCAACATGGTGAAACACTGTCTTCATTAAAAATATAAAATTTAGACCAGGCGCAGTGGCTCACGCCTGTAATCCCAGCACTTTGGGAGGCTGAGGTGGGCAGATCACGAGCTCAGGAGATTGAGACCAACCAGGCTAACACAGTGAAACCTCATCTCTACTAAAAATACAAAAAAATTAGCCAAATGTGGTGACACGTGCCTGTGGTCCCAGCTACTTGGGAGACTGAGGCAGGTGAATCGCTTAAACCTGGGAGGCAGAGGCTGCAGTGAGCTGAGATGACGCCATTGCACTCCAGCCTGGGTAACAAGAGTGAAACTCCGTCTCAAAAAAAAAAAAAAAAATACAAATACAAAAATTAGCCTAGCGTGGTGACATGGACCTGTAGTCCCAGCTACTTGGGAGGCTGAGGCACGAGAATCACTTGAACCCGGGAGGCAGAGGTGGCAGTGAGTTGAGATTGTGCCATTGCACTCCAGCCTGGTCAACAGAGAGATACTCTATCTCAAAAAAATTTAATTTAATTTAAAAAGGAAGATCAAGGCTGTAGCACGTTGAGATTGTGTCACTGTCCTCTAGTCTGGGTTATAGAGCAAGACCCTGTCTCAAACAAACAAACAAACAAATGGCCGGGCACAGTGGCTCACATCTGTAATCCCAGCACTTTGGGAGGCCGAGGTGGGTGGATCACCTGAGGTTGGGAGTTCCACACCAGCCTGGCCAACATGGAGAAACCCCGTCTCTAGTAAAAAATACAAAAGTAGCCGGGCGTGGTGGTAGATGCCTGTAATCCCAGCTATTCAAGAGGCTGAGACAGGAGCATCACTTGAACCCAGGAGGCAGAGGTTGCGGTGAGCCAAGATTGCACCATTGCACTCCAGCCTGGGCAAGAAGAGCAAAACTCCATCTCAAAAAACACACAAACAAAAACTAGTGGCATATTATAAATATTCAATACATTATTATTTGATTATTTTAATATTTGTGATAATCTAACAATAGCAGTAAACCTTTGTTGAGCACTTACTATACACTGAGCAATGTTCTAGGCACTTGACAGGTATTAATTTATTTGTATAAGAACCCGGAGGCAGGGCTCGTTATAACCCCTAGTTTATAAGGACAGAGATGAGTCTGGGTGCTGTGCCTCACACCTGTAATCCCAGCATTTTCGGAGGCTGAGGCAGATGGATTACTTGAGGTCAGGAGTTTGAGACCAGCCTGGCCAACATGGTGAAACCCTGTCTCTACTAAAAATACAAAAATTAGCTGGGCAAGGCCAGGTTTGGTGGCTCATACCTGTAATCCCAGCACTTTGGAAGGCTGAGGCGGGGGCATCATGAGGTCAGGATTTTGAGAGCAGCCTGACCAATATGGTGAAACCCTGTTTCTACTAAAAATAGAAAAATTAGCCGGGCCTGGTGGCGGGCATCTGTAATCCCAGCCACTCAGGAGAATCGCTTGAACCCAGGAGGCGGAAGTTGCAGTGAGCCAAGATTGCGCCACTGTTCTCCAGCCTGGGTGACAGAATGAGACCCTGTCTCAAAAATATAAAACAAAAAAATAATTTCCAGACTCTTTTTTTTTAAAAAAGCACAGAGATGAGAAGTCACTTGCTCCAGGTCACACAGTGAGGAAATAGGGAAGCTGGGACTGGATGCAAGTTCTTGGGCTTAGCTGAGCTGTACTGTCTCTGAGACATTCTTGGTTCCTGCCCTTTAGGGAGAGAGGATCTCATAAGCAGCTGATGAGGTGCAGCGTGATGGGGCTTTGATGCACAGGGACTCAGGCAAGGCCCCAGGGAAGGGCTGAGCGTGGCGGCTCATGCCTGTAATCACAGCAATTTGGGAGGCTGAGGAAGGAAGACTGCTTCAATTCAGGAGTTCTAGACCAACCTGAGTAATATAGCAAGATCCTGTCTCTACCAAAAAAAAAAAAAAAACAATAAAAAAAAAAAAAAAAAGGCGGACCAGGGAGAGCTGGGAAGACCAGGAAATGACCTGGTCACTACCAGCATCCAGGAACCTACCACACAAGGCCAGGTGCGGTGGCTCACACCAGTAATCCCAGCACTTTGGGAGGCCGAGGCAGGTGGAGCACGAGGTCAGGAGTTCGAGACCAGCCTGACCAACATGGTGAAACCTGTTTCTACTAAAAATACAAAAATTAGCTGGGTGTGGTGGCAGACGCCTGTAATCCCAGCTACTTGGGAGAACTGCTTGAACCTGGGAGGTGGAGGTTGCAGGGAGCTGAGACCACACCATGGTACTCCAGCCTGGCAACACAGCGAGACTATAGAAAAAGAAAGAAAGGAAGAAAGATGGATAGACTGGTCAGCCAATGGGAGGCCAGTACCTACCTCTACTGTCTTATACAGGAAGGAGTACACCAGTGAGGCATTGGCGTTCTTCAATGTGGTGGCCACCACTGGGGGCAGCAAGGTTCAGGAAAAGGTACCATTTATGGAGGCATAAATGGAGTACAGATCCTGAACCTCCACCCTGTCCCTTGCCACCACCCCCATCTCTACCTGCCCCTGCCCCTGCCCCCCAGCCTGAGCCACACAGATATGCTGTGCAACTCCGGTCTTCAAGCCACCCTCTCGGCCTAAGCCGCTACCATCGCTGCCACCCCTACACACCCGCCTCCAGGGACACCACATGGGGTGGATACAGTAGAGGTTGCTGTGTTTGATCCATAAGAAGTGGACTTCGCCGTAGCTCAGCAGCGGAGTGAGGGCGCCCTCCTCCTCCCGCTGCACCAGCAGA
>NW_016107578.1:278953-286216 GCF_001604975.1 Cebus imitator | reverse complement strand
AAAAGAAAAGAAAAAAAAGAAAAAGGGTAGGTGTTTGCAGCCATAAAAGAAAGAGATGACGTCTTTCACAGGGACATGGATGGAGCTGGAGGCCGTTATCCTCTAACACGGGAATAGAAAACCAAATACTGCATGTTCTCACTTATAAGTGGGAGCTATGTGATGAGAACACATGGACACACAGAGGGGGACAGATGCCGGGGCCTTTGGAGGGTGGAGGGTGGGAGGAGGGAAAGGATCAGCAAAAATCACTAATGGAGGCCGGGTGCGGTGGCTCACGCCTGCAATCCCAGCACTTTGGGAGGCCGAGGCAGATGGTTCATGAAGTCAGGAGTTCAAGACCAGCCTGGCCAAGATGATGAAACCCCATCTCTATTATTTAAAAAAAATAAATTTAAAAAAAATTTTTTTAATTACTAATGGATACTAGGTTTAATACCTGGGTGATGAAATAATCTGTAAAACAAACTCCCATGACACACATTTACCTATAAAACAAACTTGCACAAGTATCCCTGAACTTAAACATTTAAAAAAAAAGTGATTGGCTGGGCATGGTGGCTCACACCTGTAATCCAAGCACTTTGGAGGCCAAGGCAGGCGGATCACCTGAGGTTGGGAGTTCAAGACCAGCCTGACCAACACAGTGAAACCCCGTCTTAAAAAAAATAATAAATAAAATAAAAATTAAAAAAAATTTTTTAAAGTGATTGTCGGCCGGCAACATAGCAAAACCTTTGTCTATAAAAAAAAATACACAAATTAGACAGGCATGTTGGTGTGTGCCGATAGTCCCAACTATTTGGGAGGCTGAGGTGGTAGAATCACTTGAGACCAGGAATTTGAGACTCCGGTGAGCTGAGATCACACCACTGCACTCCAGCATGGGTGTCAGAGTGAGACTCCCTCTCAAAGAAAAAAAAGAAAAGAAAAAGAAAAGAAGCCGGACATGGTGGCTCACACCTGTAATCCCAACACTTTGGGAGGCCAAGGTGGGCAGATCATGGGGTCAGGAGATCAAGAGCATCCTGACCCATGTGGTGAACCCCCATCTCTACTACAATACAAAAAATTAGCCAGGCATGGTGGCAAGCAGGAGGCTGAGGCAGGAGAATTGCTTAAACTCGGGAGGTGGAGGTTGCAGTGAGCTGAGACCACACCACTGCACTCCAGCCTGGGCAACAGAACAGGACTCCAGAAAGAAAGAGAGAAAGAGAGGGAAGGAGGGTGGGAGGGAAAGAGAAAGGAAGGAAGGAAGGGAGGAAGGGAGGAAGCAAGGGAGAGAGGGAGGGAGGGAAGGAGGGTGTGGTGGCTCATGTGTGTAATCCCCACACTTTGAGGTCAGGAGTTCGAGACCAGCCTGGCCAATATGGCAAAACTCCGTCTCTACTAAAAATACAAAAATTAGCGAGGCAAGGTGGCGTGCACCTGTAATCTCAGCTAGGCTGAGGCAGGAGAATTGTTTGAACCTGGGAGAAGGCAGTGAGTCGAGATCTTACCACTGCACTCCAGCCTGGGCGACAGAGCAAGACTCCATCTCAAAAAAATAATAATAAAGAGAGAGAGGAAAGAAAGAAAAAGAAAGAAACTATCAAAAGAAAAAGAAAGAGTAGATGTTTGCTAACTCATTAGTTCTTGCCACAACCCCGTGGGGTAGACATTATCATCATCTTCACTTTACACAGGAGAAGTGAGGTTAGAAATTGTGTCCATTGGAAGCATGGAAACTGGGGTTTGATCTAAGGCATCCTGACATCCTGAGTCCAGAATCCCTGCTGCTGCCCCAGACTTCATTTGCACCAAAGTGGGATTACTGGGAAAAAAAAAAAAAAAAAGCAAAGAAGAGGCCAGGTGCAATGGTGCAATCACTCAGGCATGTAATCCAATCCCACTGCTTTGGAAGCCCGAGGCATGAGGATCGCTTGAGGCCAGGAGTTTGAGACCAGCTTTGGCAACATTGCCGGATCCCTCTACAAAAAAATTTCAAGAATTAGCTGGGCATGGCGGCCTGCACCTGTGTAGTCACAGCTACTCTGCAGGCTGAGGCAGGAGGATCGCTTGAGCCTAGGAGGTTGAGGCTGCAGTGAGCTGTGATCACATGACTGCACTCCAGTCTGGGTGACAAGAAAGAAAAGAAAAGAAAGAAAGAGAGGCTGGGCGCAGTGGCTCACGCCTGTAATCCCAGCACTTTGGGAGGCCGAGGCGTGTGGATTACCTTAAGTCAGGAGTTTGAGACCAGTCTGATCAACATGGTGAAACTCTGTCTCAAAAAAAAAAAAAGAAGGAAATAAGGAAGGAAGGAAGGAACGAAAAAAGGAAGAAATGAAGAAAGGAAGAAGCTCATATGATTGTGCCAGTAGTCAGGAAGCCGCCCGTAATAGTAATCACTTCTTAAGATTGTTTCGTCCAGCGTCTGAACAGGGAGGCCCCTTGGCAGGTTCTCAAACATCTTAGCTCTCACTATTAATATTAACAGGAATCTTATTTTCACCACTGTTATTTTGGCTATTAAACAAGACAGGCCAGCTGTAGTGGCTCACACCTGTTATCCCAGCACTTTGAGCAGGAGGATCACTGGAGCCCAGGAGTTCAAGACCATCCTAGGCAACATAGCAAGACCCCATCTCCACAAAAAAAAAAAAGGCTGGGTGCAGTGGCTCACGCCCGTAATCTCCGCACTTTGGGAGGCCCAAGGTGGGTGGACCACTTGAGGACAGGCGTTCAAAACCAGCCTGGCCATGATGGTGAAACCCTGCTTCTACTAAAAATACAAAAATTAGCTAGGCATGGCGGCAGGGGACTGTAGTCTCAGCTACTCGGGAGGCTGAGGCAGGAGAATCGTAGCCTGGGTGACAGAGTGAGATTCCATCTCAAAAAAAAAAAAAAATTAAAAATAGCCAGGCTTGGTGGAGGGTGGAGTCAGCCCACAGCCCCAGCTACTCAGGAGTTTGACACCAGCTTTGGCAACATAGCGGGATCTCACGACAAAAAAATTTCAAGAATGAGCCAGGCATGGTGGCCTGGACCTGTGTTTTCACAGCTCCTCTGGAGGCTGAGGCAGGAGGATCCCTTGAACCCAGGAATTCCAGACTGCAGTGAGCTATGATGGCATCACTGCACTCCAGCCTGGGTGACAGCAAAAGATCCTGTCTCGAAAATTTTAAAAGGCAAGAGGAATGAAAGGATTTCAGAAAGACACAAGACAGCCGCAGAGGGGAGTTAGAGGCCCCAGCCTCAGCCGCCTTCCCCAGGTATTAACACTGTGGATTCTGATGGTGATGGAGATAATTTCAATTTGCTGAGTTCCTAATATTTGCAGAAAGGCCACTGTGCTAAGTAGTTTACACGCAGCGAGTCGTATTAATTCTCATTGGGTGGGGAACTCTGTTGCTCCCATTTTTACATACAGAGAAACTGAGGCCCTGAGAGGCGAAGGCCTTGGACTCTGGCACAAGGTGAGTGAATGCTGGAGGTGGGATTTGACCCCGGATCCCCAGGGACTGCGCGGGGAGGGGGTGTTCCCAGGCCCCTTTCTGGGGCCTCCCTCCCTGACCTGCGCAGAGTAGTCGCCCCTGAATCCCCGAGAGCGAGACCTCACCAGTCAGTCTCCCAACTCCTCATGCCCAGCCTCACCTTGCCCTTGACGTCGAGAATGAAGACAGCCGAGGCGGACATGGTGGCGGCCGAGGGACCTAGGAGGCGGGGAGGGCGCGGGGAGGCGACGGCGGCGCCGCTTCCTTCTTCCTGCGGAAGCGCCTTCGCCCAGGTGAGCGCCCAGGTGTGTGCGTCTTAAAGGGGAGGCCGCCAGGTGAGCAGCGCTGTCGGCAGACGCGAAGACGGCTGCAAGACCCTGTACTGCGGCTTCAGATGGGTCTGCTGCCCCGCTTCACTTTCCCTACCCACCCAGGAGTACCGATGGGTGGAGACCCCAGACAAATCATCCATCCTTCCACCCATTCATTCATCCTTCCTTACATTCCTCTCTCCATTCATCCATTCATTCGTTCATTGTTGCATTCATTAATCCATCCATGCATACACTAATTTGGTCATTCATTAATCCATGTTCCATAGATTCATCCATCCATCCATCCATTTTTTTATTCATTTATTTATCCATCCATCCATCCATTTACTCATTCATTCATTCATCCACTCTTGCATTCATTCATTATTCATCTTTCCATCCATCCATCCACTCTTACATTCATCAAGTTATTCATTTGTCCATTCTTCTGTTCATCCATTCTTACATTCATCAGTTTATTTATCCATCCATCCATTCTTGAATTCATTATTCATCCATCCATCATTCATCCATCCATTCATGCATCCATTCTTGCATTCATTAATTTATTCATCCATCCATCCATCAGTCATTCATCCATCCTTATTGCATTCATCAATTTATTTATCCATCCATCCATCCATCCATTCATCCATTCTTACATTCATCAATTTATCTATCTATCCACCCATTCATCCATTCTTGCATTCATCATTTTATTCGTCTATCCATCCATCATTCCACTCACCCATCCATTCACCCATTCTTTTTTTTTTTTTTTTTTTTTTTTTTTTTTTTTTTTTTTTTTTTTTTGAGACGGAGTCTTGTTCTGTGACCCGGGCTGGAGTGCAGTGGTGCGATCTTGGCTCACTGCAACCTCCGCCCCCCCCAGGCTGGAGCAATTCTTCTGCCTCAGCCTCCTGAGTAGCTGGGATTATAGGTGGCTAATATTTGTATTTTTAGTAGAGACAGGGTTTCACCATATGGCTAGGCTGGTCTTGAACTCCTGATCTCGTGGTCCACTTGCCTCAGCCTCCCAAAGTGCTGGGATTATAGGCGTGATCCACTATCCCTGCCTCCATTCATCCATTCTTGCATTCATTAATTTATTCATCTATCCATCCATCCATTGGTCCATCCATCCATCCATTCATCCATCCATCCATTCATCTATTCTTGCACTCCTTAATTTATTCACCTATCTATCCATCCACCCATCTCTCCATGCATTCATTCATCCTCTCATTAATTCATCCATCCATTCATCTTGTCTCTCCCACACATGTCAGCCCCAATACAGCAGGGACTTTGTCTTGTTCATGTTTATGTCCCTAGTGCTCAGCACTGGGTGTTCAAAATTTGTCCAATTCATTCATTCACTGTTTCATATAATAACTTTTATTGGTGGGCCGGGTGTGGTAGCTCATACCTGCAATCCCAGCACTTTGGGAGGCCAAGGGGGGTGAATCACCTGAGGTTGGGAGTTTGAGATCATCCTGACCAACATGGAGAAAACTCCATCTCTACGAAAAATACAAAAAGAAAAGAAAATAGCCTGGCATGATGGCCCATGCTTGTAATCCCAACTAATTGGAAGGCTGAGGCAGGAGAATCACTTCAACCAGGAGGTGGAGGTTGCGGTAAGCCAAGATCGCACCGTTGCTGTTTCTAAATAAATAAATAAATTTGACTGAGTGAATTTGAAATATTCATTCCCTCAGTAACAGGAACTGTGAATATCATTCGAGCAGGACAAATGTAGCTTTTATTATTCTTACTAATTTACTTTTATTCGTTCCCCAAAAAAGCTTTTTTTAAAAGATGGATTCTTGCTGTGTTGCCCAGTGTGCAGTTCAGTGGCATGATCTCAGCTGACTGCAACCTCCGCCTCCCAGGTTCAAGCGATCCTCCTGCCTCAGCACCCCTAGTAACTGGGACTCCCGTCACCCACCACCATGCCCAGCTAATTTTTGTATTTTTAGTAGAGATGAAGTTTTGCTATGTTGGCCAGGCTGGTCTCGAACTCCTGACCTCGGGTGATCCACCTGCCTTGGCTTCCCAAAGTGCTGGGATTACAGGCATGAGCCACCACACTCAGGCAAAAAAACTTTTTTTATAGAGACAGAGTCTCACTCTGTACCCCAGAATGGAGTGCAGTGTTGCAGTCATGGCTCACTTCAGCCTTAACCTCCTGGGCTCCATCCATCCTCCTGCCTCAGCCTCTCTAGTAACTGGGACTACAGGCACAAACCACCACACCCAGCAAATTTCGCTAAATTTTTTTTTTTTTTTTTGAGACAGAGTTTCACTCTTATTGCCCAGGCTGAAGTGCAATGGCACAATCTCGGCTCACCAAACCTCCACCTCCCAGGTTCAAAAGAATATCCTGCCTCAGCCTCCCAAGTAGCTGGGATTACAGGCATGCGCTACCACGCCCAGCTATTTTTTTTTTTTTTTTCTCAGTAGAGACAGGGTTTCGCCATGTTGACCAGGCTGGCCTCAAACTCCTGACCTCATGTGATCCACCTGCCTCAGCCTCCCAAAGTGCTGAGATTATAGACATGAACCACCTTGCCCGGCCAATCCCAGTGTTCTAGAAGGCTGAGGTGGGAGGACAGTTTGAGACCAGGAGCTCAAGACCAGCTTGAGCAATGTAGAGACCCTGTCTTTACAAAAAAATTTTGTCTTTTGAGACGGAGTCTTGCTCTGTCGCCAGGCTGGAGTGCAGTGGCACAATCTTGGCTAACTGCAACCTCCGCCTCCTGGGTTCAAGTGATTCTTCCACCTCAGCCTCCCAAGTAGCTGGGACCACAGGCACGTGCCACCATACCCAGCTAATTTTTTTATTTTTTGTAGAGAGGGGTTTCACCATGTTGACCAGGAAGGTCTCGATCTCTTGACCTCGTGATCCACCCACCTCGGCCTCCCAAAGTGCTGGGATTACAGGCATGAGTCACCGTGCCCCACCTACAAAAAATTTTTTTTAATTAGCTGGGAGTGGTGGTGCTCACCTGTAGTCCCAGCTACTGAAGAGGCCTAGGTGGGAGAATCTCTTGAGTTCAGAAGGTTGAGGCTTCATTGAGCCTTGACTGCACCACTGCACTGTGGCCTGGGTGATAAAGCAAGTTTCTGTCTCAATAAATAAATAAATAAACAAATAAAAGGCTTCCCTAATTCAAGGGGTTGTCTTGAGGATTCCTGCATGGGAGACATTTAGGGCCACCCTCACTTACACTGAGCACCAGCCAAGCCAGAGGTAATGTTACTTATAGTAATATTTGCATCCAGCAATATAGCAAGGCAGGTGGAAGCAGGTTGGGACCAGACTCTTTTTTTCTTTTCTTTGTTCTTTTCCAAACTACACACAGGAGTGGGAGGGACCAGACTCTTTTAATTTTTATTTGTTTATTTATTTTTTTTATTTTTATTTTTATTTTTATTTTATTTTATTTATTTATTTTTTTTTTTTTGAGTCG
>NW_016107578.1:274601-278108 GCF_001604975.1 Cebus imitator | reverse complement strand
CCAGCTACTCAGGAGGCTGAGGCAGGAGAATTGCCTGAACCCAGGAGGCGGAGGTTGCGGTGAGCCCAGATTGCGCCATTGCACTCCAGCCTGGGTAACAAGAGCGAAACTCCGTCTCAAAAAAAAAAAAAAAAAAAAAAAAAAAAACAAACCAAATTCAAAAAAAAAAAAAAAAAAAAAAAAAAAAAGACAGATTTTCACCATGTTGGTCAGGCTGGTCTCGAACTCCTGACCTCAGGTGATCCGCCCACCTCGGCTTCCCAAAGTGCTGGGATTACAGGTGTGAGCCACCATGCCTAGCCTATTATTATTATTATTTCTTGAGACAGAGTCTCACTGTTGTCGGCCCGGACTGGAGTGAGTACAATGGCAGATCTCAGCTCACTGCAACCTCCGACTCCCAGGTTCCAGCAATTCTCCTGCTTCAGCCTTCTGAGTAGCAGAGATTATAGGTGCCCACCCCCACATCCAGCTAATGTTTGTATTTTTAGTAAAGACAGGGTTTCGCCATGTTAGCCAGGCTGGTCTCGAACTCCTGACCTCAGGTGATCCACTGCTTCCGTCTCCCAAAGTGCTGGTATTACAAGCATGAGCCACCAAAGCCACACCCAGCTAATTTTTATATTTTTTGGTACAGACAGGTTTCACCATGTCGCCCAGGCTGGTCTTGTACTCCTGGGCTCAAGTGGTCCACCCACCTTGGCCTCCCAAATTGCTGGGATTACAGGCATGAGCCATCTTGCCCGGCCTAGAGCCCAAGACTTTATGTTGCTTCTGCCCAAAAGAGAAGGGGTGTCCTTCAGGCTCCCAGAAGCCACTTGCTGAGACGGTCACCTAGGTGGATACAGCCACTGCCAGGCCCTCACCCCAGCCTAGGCATTGCAGAACCTCAAAAGAACTGTCTACTGGTGGAGTGGTGGCTCATGCCTGTAATCTCAGCACTTTGGGAGGCCAAGGCGGGTGGATCACCTGAGGTCAGGAGTTTGAGACTAGCCTGGCCAACATGGTGAAACCCTGTCTGTCCTAAAAATACAAAATTAGCCAGGCATGGTCGCGCATGCCTGTAATCCCAGGTACTTGAGAGGCTGAGGCAGGAGAATCACTTGAATCTGGGACACAGAGGTTGCAGTGAGCCAGAGTCACGCCACTGCACTCCAGCAGGTAGATTGCTTACGGTCAGGGGTTTGAGGCCATCCTGACCAACATAGTGAAACCCCATCTCTACTAAAAATACAAAAAATTAGCTGGGCAATAGAGTGAGATCTGCCTCAAATAAATAAATATTAAATAAATAAATAAATAAATAAATAAATAACTCGTCTCCTGGGGCCCTGAGATGTTTTGAAGCAGTGAACAGAACCCGAAAGCCTGGGCCCAGCGCCCTGGAATCTGAAACTCCCAGCCTGTTTGGCATGAAAAATTCATGAGCCCAAAAGCTTCCGTGGGGTCAGAGAACAGAGCAGCTCTCTGTGCCCTGGCTCTGCCCAGCCTGCCCCGCCTCAGTGGTGACCTCCCCCGTCCCCCTGAGGCCATGGCCTTGTCCTAGTTCCTTCTGGGTGCCTGGAGCCTCCCCATCCTCTCCCAGGGACCATGGTTCTCGTACTTGTCTTCAGTCCTTTCTCCATGCCACTAAAGGGACCTCTCTGAAACTCACAGTGACTTTTTGACTCTCACTCCTTCTCACATCCTCTATGGCTTCCCATTGCGCCTCAACCACCCCACCTGGCACAGTCAGACACCTGCGGACCTTTGCCACAGGAAATCACTGAACCTGCTGCCCTGAATTTCAGTTCCCCTCCTGGTTCTCTCAAGCCATCCTCCCACCTTAGCCCCCCAAGTAACTGAGACTACAGATACATGCCACCCTAGCTGGCCACCTTCGCCATCTTGAGGTACACAGTTCAGTGGCATTAAGCACATTAACATTGTGGTGCAGGCATCACCACCATCCATCTCCAGAACTTTCTCATCTGTCCCCATGAAACACTCCCGCTGCCATTACCAGCCCCTGGCATCCACCATTCTTCATCTTCTTCTTCTTTCTTTCTTTTTTTTTTTTTTTTTTCAGAATCTTGCTCTGTCGCCCAGGCTGGGGTGCAGTGGTGCGATCTTGTCTCACACAACCTCCGCCTCCCAGGTTCAAGTGATTCTTCTGCCTCAGCCTCCCAAGTAGCTGGGATTACAGGTTCCTGCCACCATGCCTGGCTAATTTTCCTATTTTCAGTAGAGATGGGGTTTCACCATATTGGCCAGGCTGGTCTCGAACTCCTGACTTCATGATCCACCTGCCTTGGCCTCCCAAAGTACTGGTATTACAGGAGTGAGCCACCGTGCCCAGCCTTTTTTTTTTTTCTTTTTTTTTTAGAGATGGATTGCCCAGGCTGGAGTGCAGGAACTCGATCTTGGCTCACTGCAACCTCCTCTGCCTCCCAGTTCAAGCGATTCTCCTGCCTCAACCTCCCAAGTAGCTGGGACTACAGGCATCTGCCACCACGCCAGGCTAATTTTTGTATTTTTGGTAGAGACTGGGTAGAGACGCCATGTTGGCCAGGCTGGTCTTGAACTCCCGACCTCAGGTGATCCGCCCAACTCGGCCTCCCAAAGTGCTGGGATTATAGGTGTGAGCCACCATGCCCGGCGAGACTCTGTCTTAAATAAAAAAGTAAATACAACTTGTTATTATCACTCAACAATATCACCTGGAGGCTGCTCTGGAAAGCATGTGGTTGAAGGGGAAGGAAGTGTGTCTGTGGTGTAAAGCCAAACTCTCCGGGTGCAGATTCTTTCACAGTCAGGTGCTCACTGTGTTACTGTGGGTAAACTACTTCACCTTTCTGTGTCACTTTCCCCAGTTGGGAAATGTTTATAATGATTTAATATAGAGTGCTTGACTGGGTGATCCAAGATCCTGCCACTGCCATCCAGCCTGGGCAACAGAGCCAGACCTCAGCTCAAGAAAAAAAAAAAAGGTGGACTGGGCATGGTGGCTCACACCTGTAATCCCAGCACTTTGGGAGGCCAAGGTGGGTGGATCACCTGAGGTCAGGAGTTCAAGACCAGCCCAACATGGTGAAACGCCATCTCTACTAAAAATAAAAATTTAGCTGGAGGCCAGGTGCGGTGGCTCACGCCTGTAATCCCAGCACTCTGGGATGCCGAGGCAGGTGGATCGCCTAAGGTCAGGAGTTTGAGACCATGCTGACCAACATAGTGAAACCCCATCTCTACTAAAAATACAAAAAAATTAGCCGGATGTGGTTGTGTGCACCTGTAATCCCAGCTACTAAGGAGGCTGAGGCAGGAAAATCGCTTGAACCCAGGAGGCATAGGTTTCGGTAAGCCGAGATTGCACCATTGCACTCCAGCCTGGGCAACAAGAGTGAAACTCCGTCTCAAAAAAAAATAATAAATAAATCAATAAATAAATAATAAAATAAAATTACCATTTCCAAACATTTTTCTTTTTCTTTCTTTTTTTTTTTTTTTTGGAGACGGAGTTTCGCTCTT
>NW_016107578.1:271098-272244 GCF_001604975.1 Cebus imitator | reverse complement strand
CTAATGTTTTGTAGTTTTAGTAGAGACGGGGTTTCACCGTGTTGACCAGGATGGTCTCGATCTCTTGACCTCATGATCCACCCGCCTCGGCCTCCCAAAGTGCTGGGATTACAGGTTTGAGCCACCGCGCCCGGCCTTGGCCCCTTTTTTATTTTTTTTTCTTCCACCATCTGACCAATAAAAATGTAACCTTTTTTTTTTTTTAAGATAGATTCTCACTCTATAGTTCAGGCTGGAGTGCAGTGGCGTGATCTTGGTTCACTGCAACCTCTGCCTCCCAGGTCCCGGTTCAATCAATTCTCCTACCTCAGCCTCCCAAGTAGCTGGGATTACAGCCATGAGCCACCATGCCCAGCTAATTTTTGTGTTTTTTAGTAGAGACGGGGTTTCACCATGTTGGCCAGTCTGGTCTTGAACTCCTGACCTCATGATCCACCTGCCTTGGCCTCCCAAAGTGCTGGGATTATAGGTGTGAGCCATCTCGCCCAGCCAAAATATAACATATTGTTATTTATTTATTATTTTTTTTATTTTTTAAAGACGGGGTTTCACCATGTTGGTCAGGCTGGTCTTGAACTCCCAACCTCAGGTGATCCTCCCGCCTTGGCCTCCAAAGTGCTTGGATTACAGGCGTGAGCCACCACGCCCGGTCTGTTTATTATTTTTATTAAAGATGAGGTCTCACTTGATTACCCAAGCTGATCTGGAACCTGTGGGCTCAAGCAATCCTCCTGCCTTAGCCTCCCAATATGTGTGAGACACTGCACCCAGTAACATGTAACACACACATACACACACACACACACACACACACACATTATTTATTTATTTTAGACAGAATTTTGCTCTTGTTGCCCAGGCTGGAGTGCAATGGCACAATCTCGGCTCACCACAACCTCCACCTCCACCTCCCAGGTTCAAACGACTCTTCTGCATCAGCCTCCTGAGTAGCTGGGATTACACACATGCGCCACCACGCCCAGCTAATTTTGTACTTCTAGTAGAGACAGGGTTTCTCTGTGTTGGTGAAGTCGGTCTGGAACTCCCAACCTCAGGTGATCTGCTCTGGGATCAAAGTGCTGGAATTACAGGCTTGAGCTACTGCGTTTGGCTTATATATATGTTATATATGTGTGTGTGTGTGTG
>NW_016107578.1:267975-269353 GCF_001604975.1 Cebus imitator | reverse complement strand
AAAAAAAAAAAAAAAAAACTTTCAAGTATTGGGAGTTAAGGGTCCTGGGCTGGGACTTGGGGTTACGGGTCCCCAAGGAAGAGGGAGGGGAGGAGAAGAAGGGGTCGTCACTTACTGCTGCCGGGCTTTCTTTCTTGCTGCACGCTGTGGCAACGTGTGTCCACCTCCTCTGCTGGGAACTGCTTATATGAGACCACTAAGCCCAGAATGAAGCAGTCCTTTTTTTTTTTTTTTTTTTTTTTTGAGACAGAGTCTTGCTCTGTTGCTCAGGCTGGAGTGCAGTGGCATGATTTCAGCTCACTGCAGCCCCCCCCTCCCAGGTTCCACTAATTCTCCTGCGTCAGCCTCCCGACTAGCTGGGATTACAGGCACCTGCCACTGCCCCAGGCTAAATTTTGTATTTTGGTAGAGATGGGATTTTGCCATGTTGGCAAGGCTGGTCTTGAACTCCTGACCTCAGGTGATCCACCTGCCGCTGCCCCAGTCTATGTTTTGTATTTTACTAGAGATGGGATTTTGCCATGTTGGCAAGGCTGGTCTCGAACTCCTGACCTCAGGTGATTCTCCCGCCTCAGCCTCCCAAAGTGCTGGGATTACAGGTGTGAGCCATCTAGCTCAGCCTAGCAGTTCTTCACTGATAACTTGTGAGGATATTTCTCAAGGTGTATGACACTTGTGTCAGCTCGTTTGATGTTGAGATACTGATCTACTGAATGAAGGGTACCGCAGATGTCCACATCATTCTTGAGTTCCATGACCACATTCTTGCCCACGAGAGACTTGAAAAAGGAATAAAAGAGCATGATGCTGGCAACTGAACCAGGAAGAGCAACATATTTTATTTATTTATTTAATTTTTTTTAGACAACATTTCGCTTTTATTACCCAGGCTGGAGTGCAATGGTGCAATCTCAGCTCACCACAACCTCCACCTCCCAGGTTCAAGTGATTCTCTTGCCTCAGCCTCCTGAGTAGCTGGAATTACAGGCCTGTGACACTACGCCTGGCTAATTTTTTTGAATTTTTAGTAGAGATGGGGTTTTTCCATGTTGGTCACGCTGGTGTCGAACTCCTGACCTCAGGTGATTCTCCCGCCTCAGCCTCCCAAAGTGCTGGGATTACAAGCATGAGCCACCATGCCCGGGGGAGCAACATATTTTTAAAGGGCAGAAGTTGAGGCCAGGCATAGTGGCTCACGCCTGTAATCTCAGCACTTTGGGAGGCTGAGGAGGGTGTATCTCTTGAGGTCAGGAGTTTGAGACCATGCTGGGCAACATGGCGAAACTGCATGTCTAGTAAAAATACAAAAATTGCCGCTGCACTCCAGCTTCGGCAACAGAGCAAGATTCTGTCTCAAAAAAACAAAAAAAAAGAAAAA
>NW_016107578.1:264467-266070 GCF_001604975.1 Cebus imitator | reverse complement strand
AAAAAAAAAAAAAAAAAGAAAAAAAAAGGAGTTGGGGAGGTGGAAGGGGAAAGATCAAGTATAAAGTATTCACAAACTGAACTAAGCTACGTCACTACAATCCTGTTTCCAGTTCCCAGAAGCTGCTCCTGTAATCCTAGCAGTTACTGTCCCAAAAGTCAACCAATGATCCATGTTCTGTTACGATAGGTTGATTAGCTATGCCTGTTCTAGAATTTCAGAAAAAAAGTGTGTGGCTTCTTTCACACAACATTATGCTTTTTGGGGAGATTGATCCATGTTTTTGCCTGTATCAATAGTTTATTCCTGGACTGGGCGCTGTGGCTCACACCTGTAATTTCAGCACTTTAGGAGACTGAGGCAGAAGGATCACTTGAGACCAGACTGGGCACCTATTAGGGAGAGCCCCATCTCTCCAAAAACTTAAAAAATAGCCAGGCATGGTGGTGTGTTTCTGTAGTCCCTGCAACTTGGGAGGCTGAGGCAGGAGGATTGCTTGAGCTAAGGAGGTCAGGCCTTCAGTCAGCTATGACTGCACCACTGCACTCCAGCCTGGGCAACAGAGAAAGATCCTGTCCCAGAAGAAGAAGGAGGAGGAGGAGGAAGAGGAGGATGAGGAAGAGGAGGAGAAGGGAGAGGGGGAGGGGGGGGAGGGGGAGGAGGAGAAGGAGAAGAGAAGAAGAAAATATGCATTCCTTGTCACTAAGGAGAATCCCATGGTATGGGTGAAACCCACAATGGTTTGCTTCACCACTGAACCGTTAATGGGAATTTAGGTTGCTCCTAGTTTTTTGTTTGTTTGTTTGTTTGAGACACAGTCTCACTCTGTCGCCCAGGCTGGAGTGCAGTTGCAAAATCTCGGCTCACTGCAACTTCTGCCTCCTGGGTTCAAGCGATTCTCCTGCCTCAGCCTCCTGAGTAGCTGGGATTACAGGCGGGTGCCACCATGCTCAGTTAATTTTTGTATTTTTAGTAGAGATGGGGTTTCACCATTTTGGTCAGGCTGGTCTGGAACTCCTGATCTTGTGATCTGCCCACCTCAGCCTCCCAAAGTGCTGGGATTACAGGCGTGAGCCACCGCACCCAGCCCCAAGTTTTTTTTTGTTTGTTTGTTTTGAATAAGGATACTACAAAGCTGCCGTGAACATTTACATGAAAGTCTCTGTGGGTTTTTTCTTTTCTTCACTTATACTTTTCTTGGGTATATACCTAGGAGTGCAATTTCTAGGGCATTAACTTTGCAAGAAACTGCCAGATCAGGCCAGGTGTGGTGGCTCACGCCTGTAATCCCAGCACTTTGAGAGGCAGAGGCAGGTGGATCACCTGAGGTCGGGAGTTTGAGATCAGCCTGACCAACATGGAGAAAGAAAGAAAGAAGAAACTGTCAGATTATTTTCCAAGTGGTTGTGCCATTTTACATTCTCACCAACAGAGTAGGAGAGCCCCCATATGCTTCCCATCTTCCTCAGCACTTGGTTCGACCAGACTTTTTAATTTTAGCTACTCAGGTGGGTGTGCAATGGTATCTCATTGAGGCTTTAATTTACATGTCCCTGATGACTTCATGCTTTATTCTTTTTTTTTTTTTTTTTTTTTTTTTTTT
>NW_016107578.1:259172-263267 GCF_001604975.1 Cebus imitator | reverse complement strand
ATGTTGACCAGGATGGTCTCGATCTCTTGACCTCGTGATCCACCCGCCTCGGCCTCCCAAAGTGCTGGGATTACAGGCTTGAGCCACCGCGCCCGGCTCTATCCATCTTTTATTATTATTATTACTATTAGTTATTATTATTATTATTTTGAGACAGGGTTGCCCAGGCTGGAATACAGTGGCACAATCACAGCTCACTGCAGCCTCAAACTCCTGGACTGAAGTGATCCTTCTACCTCAGCCTTCGGAGTAGCTGAATTACAAGTGTGCATCACCAAGCCCGGTTAATTTTTTTTTTTTTTAAGAGACGGGGTCTCCTTATGTTGCCCAGGCTGGAATGCAGTGGCTATTCACAGGCGCGATCCCACTACTGATCAGCACGGGAGTATTGACTTGCTCCGTTTCCGACCTGGGCCGGTTCACCCCTCCTTAGGCAACCTGGTGGTCTCCCATTCCCGGGAGGTCACCATATTGATGCTGAACTTAGGACACCCGATCGGGATAGCGCACTACAGCCCAGAACTCCTGGGCTCAAGTGATCCTCCCACCTCAGCCTCCCGAGTACCTGGGACTACAGGCACGCGCCACTGCGCCCAGCAATTTTTTACATTTTTTTCTACAGACGAGGGCCTTCCTATGTTGCCCGGGCTGGTCTCAAACTCCTGGGTTCATGCGATCCTCCCACCTAGGCCTCCCAAAGTGCTGGGATTACAGGTGTGAACCACCGCGCCGGGCCAATGTACCTTTTAGAGACCGGATCTCACTATGTTGTCCAGGCTGGTCTGGAACTCTTTGGCCGAAGTAATCCTCCTGCCTTAGCCTCCAGAGTGGCTGGGATTGCAGGCCCGCGCCACCACACCCAGTCTCAATATCTCCTTGACTATGAAATGCATAGATGAATGAATAAATGAATGAATGAATGAATGACAGACCTCTCTGCCCACGGCGCACACCCTCGAGAGGATTACTTGAGAGCCAAGACTGGAAACAAAGGTTGGGGCTCCACCCCTCCCACGCCAGGTCCCGCCTCTGGACCACGCCCTCGCCCGCTTGAGGCTCCCATTGGAGAAGCCGCGCGTGGGCGGGTCTGGCGGGCGGGGCGGGGCCGGGGCCCGGGGCGGGGCGCTGCAGCCCGGGGAGCCTCCCGCCCGCCCGGGCTGGGGTCGCGCTGGCTCGGACTTCGCCTCCCGCCCGCCGCGGCCATGGAGGACGAGCGGAAAAACGGAGCCTACGGTAGGAGCCACCTCCGGTCAGGGGCCGCCTCTGCTGACCTGGGGGTGGGGGGACCTTGAGCCAGGGGGACATTTGAGACCCTAGGCACCCGCGCTGCCGCTGGAGGGCCCTCCGCGCTCGGGCCCCCGCATCCCACACTGCGCGGATCCCACGCCCCCTGCTCCACCCGGGTCGCCCCGCATTCCCTCCCCGGGAGCCCCAGCTCCCCCGCCTGCTGATGGGCCGGGGTGCATGGCGCATGCTCCGCCCGGGGAGGTCCCGTTATCTGGGCGGCTCAGATGGCGGGCGGGGGAGGGGAGGCGCGGCGATGCGGGCTCAGAAAAGGGACAGGGCCCCGACCTCCCCAAATTCCCTTCCTCTCTTGAACCCCTTTGTCCACTTCTTCCTCCTGCACCTTACCGCCAGAAGTAGCCCTCCAGGGCTGTTAGCCAAATGGGGAAACTAAGGCAAGACTGGGCAGACCGAATACCCAAGCCAGGAGCCCACTGGGTCTGGCCAGCCGCCTGGAAACGGCGGAAAGAAGGGCGTCTCTGACAAGGGGGCAGGAAGGAAGCAGGAAACAATTGAGAAACTTTCCCCGCCCTATGCAAGGGGATGGGGACACCCACCTCCCATTTCGAGAGGTGCTGGCGACTGGAACTCCCTCCTGCGAACCTCTGGGGGCGGTCTGAGTCAGTTGGCCCCGGGGATGGGGCCAGGATATAGGCTTCTCCATCCCTAGCGCCGGGTGGTGCCGCCTTCCCCTGGATTCCCACGGTGGGGAGAGTTGCCATCCTCACTTTCTCCTTTCTCATCTCCATTTTGGGTCCCCAAGACCCAACTCAGCCCCAGCCCCACGTGGTACTACCCTGGAGGCAAAGAGGCACCATGTATCGCCCCTCTTTGTGTGACAAGAACTTCCTGGAAACTGTGACACTGAAGGGCCTTGGGGAGGGGGCCGGAAACTGCTCGAAAATATTCAAGACAAACAAGTTGGCTAGAGCTGTGCCTTCCTGCTCCCAGGGACTGTGGCCTCAGGAGACTTCGGGAGAGATAGATGCGGGAGGCTGGGACCTTCGCTTCAGAGCCCAGCCAAGGGGACGCAGCAGGACCTGGCGGGCTCCCAGCACCCCCTCCCCAACTAAAGCTGCTAGCCCAGTCCCCTGGAGGGACCCCCTTGCTCTTGATTTGGGCTCAAACCCCAGCCCCAGTGGCTGCGGGTGCTGTGTGTCCCTTGGGTGTGACAGGCTGTCTCTGACCTCAGAGTCTCAGTCTGGTGTTCCAGCCAGGTCTTGCCTGCTTGTGGGCAGCATCTGAGGGGTCTTGGGTCTCTATGAGGTTTGGCTGGGGCAGAGTAGACAATGATAGGATTTACCCAGCCTTGAATTTGGCCAAAGGATGGAACTGAGCCATGGGCGGAGCTAGGCAGACCTCCCAGGCCCACACATGAGACAGGGGACCCTGCCAGACAGACCTTGTGCTAGGCTCAAGGGAGTACCTTCAATCAACAAATATTTATTGAGCACAATTTAGGCAGGGGTCTAGACCCTGGGAGCCCAGCAGTGAATACAGCAGCAAAATCTTTGACCGCAGGGAGTAGTCAAGGGAAGGAATGTGTAATTTTAGGTTGCTGTAAACTGTGAAGCAAAGAATGGGACATCGTGTGGTCTTGTGTAGCAGAAACATCAGCGATTATTTTAGGTTACTAAGGGCTGGAGGTTGAGCCAGCCGTGGGAAGATTTAGGGGAAGTGTGCTTCACCAGGAAAGAACAGCAAACAAACCACATAGTTACTTAATTATATTTTGCCTTGGGGCCAGAGGGGCCATCTGGTTTGATTGCTTGAAGTAGGGGTTTTGCTTAGCTTGGAAAAGCAAGCTTCACATCAGAACCAAAAACCTGGGGCCCTTGGACTGCTGCATGGAGTCCCTGATGGATGAAGGGAACTTTCTCCTGGGGATGGTGTGGAAGAGTGGCTCACATAACCTACCCCCTTGTCCTCATGGCTTCCCATCCCACAGAAGTTTACGGACTGACGTCAGACAAACCCTGGCCCAAATCCTGGCTCTGACACTTAGGAGCCGTGTGGCCCTGGGTGAGTCCGTGACCTCTCTGATGCTCTGTGTCTTTGTCTGTAGGGTTCAGTTGACCACACTCACTGGTGGAGGAAGCATTTTGCATAGGCTGGCAAACTCAGTGTGCCAAGAGGCCACCAGGGCTGGTGTTACTGTGGACATGGCTTTCCCACGAGCTGATGGAGAAGCAACCCAAGGCATTGACTTGGGCGAGACCAGGTTGGGCAGGAAGCGTGTTCCTCAGCAGAGATCATATCTAGAGGAAGGCAGCAGTTCCGAGGGAAATGGGGAAATGGCTCTGGGCCCCGGAGGATGTCAGCAATGGGCACTGCCATCCTTTCCAGCCAGCCCACCCTTGGTAAGAGGAATGTATAAAAGATTCTGGATCCAAAACAACAGACTCTGACCAGGGAGAAATAATTGGAGGGGACAGTAGTGATGCTTATTTAAAACACGGACTCTTTGGCCGGGCGTGCATTATAGGTGTGAGCTCACACCTATAATCCCAATATTTTGGGAGGCTGAGGTGGGTGGGTCACTTGAGGTCAGGAGTTCGAGGCCAGCCTGGCCAACATGGTGAAACCCTGTCTCTACTAAAATACAAAATTAGCTGGGTGTGGTGGCGCATGCCTATAATCCCAGAGACTCCATCCTGGAAAAAAAATTTTTTTTTTATTTTAATTTTTAATTTTTTTTTTTTTTTGAGACGGAGTTTCACTCATGTTACCCAGGCTGGAGTGCACTGGCGCGATCTCGGCTCACCGCAACCTCCGCCTCCTGGGTTCAGGCAATTCTCCTGCCTCAGCCTC
>NW_016107578.1:256281-259082 GCF_001604975.1 Cebus imitator | reverse complement strand
AGAGACGGGGTTTCACCATGTTGACCAGGATGGTCTCGATCTCTTGACCTCGTGATCCACCCGCCTCGGCCTCCCAAAGTGCTGGGATTACAGGCTTGAGCCACCGCGCCCGTCCCGGAAAAAAATAAAATTTAACTGAGCATGGCGGTGCTCACCTGTAGTTCCAGCTACTTGGGAGGCTGAGGTGGGAAAAATCACTTGAGCCCAGGATGCAGAGGTTGCAGTGAGTAAAGATCATGCCACTGCACTCCAGCCTGGATGACAGAGGAAGGACCTGTCTCAAAAAGCAGATTTCCTGCTTCCATTCTCTAGAATACAGTTCAGCCTGCACTGAGTCCCTGGCACCGGATTTAAATATATATACATATGGCTGGGCATGGTGGCTTACTACTGTCATCCCAGCACTTTGAGAGGCCAAGGCAGGTGGATCACCTGAAGTCAGGAGTTCGAGACCAGCCTGACCAATATGGTGAAACCCCGTCTCTAGTAAAAATACAAAAATTAGGACCAGACGTGGTGGCTAAAGCCTGTAATCCCAGCACTTTGGGAGGCTGAGGCGGGTGGATCACGAGGTCAGGAATTCGAAAGCAGCCTGACCAACATGGTGAAACCCCGTCTCTACTAAAAATACAAAAATTAGCCAGGCATGGTGGTGCGCACCTGTAATCCCAACTACTTAGGAGGCTGAGGCAGGATAATCGCTTGAACCCAGGAGGCAGAGGTTGCAGTGAGCTGAGATCATGCCATTGTACTCCAGCCTGGGCGACAAGAGACTCCGTCTCAAAAAATAAAAAAATAAATAAATAAATTGTCTGGGTGTGGTGATGTACACCTGTAGTCCCAGCTACTTGGGAGGCTGAGTCAGAATTGCTTGAACCCAGGAGGTGGACATTGCAGTGAGCTGAGATCATGCCATTGCACTCCAGCCTGGGCCACAAGCTCGAAATTCCATCTCGAAAAAAATATGTATATATGTAATATTAAAATATATATACACACATACACATATATATGTATGTATGTATGGAAAGGTTGTTACTTGCGGCTGTTTTCTTTGAAAGGGATAATACATTCACATGCTTTAAATAAAAGATACAGGCCGGGCGCGGTGGCTCACGCCTATAATCCCAGCACTTTGGGAGGCCGAGGCGGGTGGATCACGAGGTCAAGAGATCGAGACCATCCTGGTCAACATGGTGAAACCCCGTCTCTACTAAAACTACAAAAAATTAGCTGGGCATGGTGGCGCGTGCCTGTAATCCCAGCTGCTCAGGAGGCTGAGGCAGGAGAATTGCCTGAACCCAGGAGGCGGAGGTTGCGGTGAGCCGAGATCGCGCCATTGCACTCCAGCCTGGGTAACAAGAGCGAAACTCTGTCTCAAAAAATAAATAAATAAATAAATAAATAAATTTAAAAGATACAAAAGATGTTATGGCTTTATGATGAAAGTTTCCCTCTTGCTCTGTCACCCTGGACAATACTTTATTCTTTGTTATTTCTGTTGTTTATACACAGGATTTCACTCTATCACTAGGCTAGCCTAGAGTGCAGTGGGATAATCATAGCTCACTGCAGCCTCAAATAGGCTCAAGTGATCCTCCTGCTTCTGCCTCCCATGTAGTTGAGACTATAGGTATGCGCCATGATAGTCAACTAATTTTTTTTTAAGAAGCAGGGTCTTACCCTGTTGCCCACGTTGTGAACTACTGGGCTCAAGCAATACTCTTGTATTGTCCTCCCAAAGTGCTGGGATTATAGGCATAAGCCACTGCACCTAGTGATTTTTGTTTTTTTTGTTTTACTTAATATATATTAGAGATGATCTCATGTCAACACCTCCAAAGCTTCCTCAATCATTTATTATTATTCTTTTAAGAGAGGGCTAAAATAAAAAGAAAAGACACAGGGTCTTGCTATGTTGCCTTGGCTAGCCTGGAACTCCTGGGTTGAAAGGAGCCTCCCGCCTCAGCCTCCTGAGTAGCTGGCACTGATTACAGGTGTGTGCCACAATGCCCAGCACAACCTTTTTGCACAGTAGCATAGAATAGCACATTTGTGGATGGACCGTCTGTTATTTAACCAATCAAAGGGAATATTTATTTTAAACTTTTTTTTGAAGTAGGAAATACATACATAAAAGGGCATAGATCCTAAATATGTGAGGCTGAAGGCGTTTTCACAAGGTGAACACCTCATCTAGCCAGCACCTAGATGAGGAAAAAAGAGCATTTCCAGGGCCCTGTCATGCCCAAGGAGGGCCAATCTGTATTATTATTTTATTAGTATATACTTTTTTTTTTTTGAGACAGGGTCTCACTCTGTCACCCAGGGTGAAATGCAATAGTACAATCTTGGCTCACTGCAACTTCCGCTCCTGGGTTTAAGCAATTCTCCTGCCTCAGCCTCCCAAGGAGTTGGGACTACAAGGTTCCACTTACCATGCTCAGTTAATTTTTGTATTTTTTGAAGAGACCATGTTTTGTCATGCTTCCCAGGCTGGTCTTGAACTTCTGGGCTCAAGTGATCCTCCTATCTTGGCCTCTCAAAGTACTAAGATTACAGGTGTGAGCCACCACACCCAGCCCATAACTCTTTTTAAATGTGCAGATCTATGATGTTACTCTTATTTATTTATTGAGATGGAGTCTCACTCTGTTGCCCAGGCTAGAGGGCAGGGGTGCCATGTCAGCTCATTGCAGCCTCTGCCTCCTAGGTTCAAGTGAATCTCATGCCTCAGCCTCCCCAGTAGCTGCAATTACAGGCACAAGCCACCATACCCAGCTAATTTTTGTATTTTTTTT
>NW_016107578.1:245891-255216 GCF_001604975.1 Cebus imitator | reverse complement strand
TTTTTTTGAGACAGAGTTTCGCTCTTGTTACCCAGGCTGGAGTGCAGTGGCGCGATCTCGGCTCACCGCACTGGGTTTCACCTTGTTGGCCAGGCTGGTCTGTAACTCCTGACTTCAGGTGCTCTGCCCGCCTAGGCCTCCCAATGGGATTACAGGCATAAACCACCATACCCTGCCGAGACATTTTGCCATTTCCCAATCAATCCCCAAGAGAGCATGATTCTTAAAAATTTATTTATTTATGAATAGGAGTCTCGGCTGGGTGTGGTGGCTCATGCCTGTAATCCCTTCACTTTGGGAGGCCGAGGTGGGTGGATCACTTGAGGTCAGGAATTCAAGTCCAGCCTGGCCAACATGGTGAAACCCCATTTCTAACAAAAAAAATTAAAAAAAAAAAAAATGAATGGGAGTCTCACGATGTTTTCCAAGCTAGCTGAATTCCTGGGCTCAAGCCCTCAAGCGCTCCTCCCCCATCAACCTCTTGAGTAGCTAGGACTATAGGCATGTGCCTCTATGCCAGGCTTTATTCTCTCTTTAAAGAGCATTATTTTAAAATATTATTTTAGGCCGGGCACAGTGGCTCACACCTGTAATCCCAGCACTTGGGGAGGCCGAGGTGGGAGGATCACTTGAGGTCGGGAGTTCAAGACCAGCCTGGCCAGCAAGGTGAAACTCCATCTCTATTAAAAATACAAAAATTAGCCAGGCGTGGTGGCTTGCACCTGTAATCCCAGCTACTGGGGAGGCTGAGGCGGGAGTCGCTTGAACCCGGGAGGTGGAGGTTGCAGTGAGCCAATATTGTGCCACTGCTCTCCAAGCCAGGTAACAGAATAAGACCTTGTCTCCAATGTACAAGTAAATGAGTAAACTTATATAATAAAATTAAGAAACTCCCTCTGTCCTGGCAGGGGGGCTAAAAACTAAATATAAGTAAGCCCTCAACCGCATGGAAGATTTTAGCTTTCCATGTGAAAGAATCTTCTACCAATCTCCGGCTAGCTGTTTTTACCTTGGAGGCAGCTCAGCCAAAATGTCTCCTTCCAGATTGTGGCCTATTAATTTCTGTTTGTGTGTGGCATCTGGATATTTTAAAGCTTCTTAGGCTGAGCTGGGTGTGGTGGGTCACTCCTTAACCCCAGCACTTCGAAATGCTAAAAAGGGAGGCTCACTTGAGCCCAGGAATTCTATACCAGCCTGGGCAACATAGTGAGACCCTGTCTCTACAAAAAAATTTAAAATTCGTAGGGTGTGGTGGTACATGCCTGCAGGCACATCTACTTGGGAGGCTGAGGCGGGAGGCTCACCTGAGCCCAGGAGGTCAAGGCTGCAGTGAGCCATGATTGTACCCCTGCACTTCAGCCTGGACGAGAAAGGAGACCCTGTCTTGCCAGGCACAGTGGCTCACGCCTGTAATCCCAGTACTTTGGGAGGCTGAGGAGGGCGGATCATGAGGTCAAGAGATCGAGACCATCCTGGCCAACATGGTGAAACGCCATCTCTAATTTAAAAAACACAAAAATTAGCTGGGCGTGGCTGCGTGTGCCCGTAGTGTAGTCCCGGCTACTCGGTAGGCTGAGGCGGGAGAATCGCTTGAACCCAGGAGACGGAGGTTGCAGTGAGCTGAGATCGCGCCATTGCACTCCAGCCTGGCAACAGAGTGAGACTCCATCTCAAAAAAAAGAAAAAGAAAAAGAAAGGAGATCCTGTCTTTAAAAAAAAAAAAAAAAAAAAAGCTTAACTGTTTTTAGAAGCAACGGCTGGTTTGGTGCCTAGCACAGTCCAGCATACAGTAGGCGCTCTGTGCATACAGTAGGCGCTCTTATCTTTTGCCCTTAACCCTTCTTCGCCTCCCCACCTAGATGCTGTCCTCAAACCCTTTGTCAAAAGGAGGTGTCTGGGCAGCTGGTGATGCTCATTCTGCAGGCACAGACTTCTGGGAAGGCAGAGGCCAGTGGCTGGCTGTGTGGGTGAGGCCTTGGGCTGCTGCAGCTCTTGGGGACTTGGCCAGTGTCCGGAAGCTGTGGGGGCTGGGTGGCATTTGATGTCCTGGCACCAGCACTGTGACTGGGCAGGCTGTGGCTGTTCTCTTATGGCCCACGCCCACTACACTGGGTGGGTCAGCTGTCACCACCAGCAAGGCTGGGACCTGAAGGCTGCCTCCCTCAATCCTGGCCTTGTCCAACAGCGCAATTTTTCCAATTGTTCTTCCCCACCATTGCCGCAACATTATCTCTGCTTCTCCCAGTACCTGCCAAGGAAAAGGCCTGGGTTGGCTCCAGCAGGGCCTGGTTTGGTTCCTGGCTGTGTCTCTCACCAGCTGTGTGGTCTGACCAAGCAGCCTCAGTGTGCCTGTCGTGAAATGGGATCACACTAATGGTTAGCGGGGATGGGAGGGGTTGTTTTTGTTTTGTTATTTTTATTTGTTTGCTTTTGTTTTTTTTAGAGATAGGGTTTCTGTCATCCAGTCTGGAGTGCAGTGGTGTGATCACAGCTCACTGTAGCCTCTGCCTCCTGGGCTCAAGTGATCCTCCCACCTCAGCCTCCCTAGTGGTAGGCTGCAGTGAGCTGTGAACTGGGACCACAGGCGTGTGTACCACCACACTTAGCTAATATATTTCTTTTTTATTTTTTATTTTTGTTGTTGTTTTATTTTGAGATGGAGTCTTGCTTTGTTGCCCAGGCTGTAATGCAGTGGCAAGCTCTTGGCTCACTGCAACCTCTGCCTCCTGGGTTCAAGTGATTCTCCTACCTCAGCTTCCCAAGTAGCTGGGACTACAGGTACCTGCCACTACGCCCAGTTATTTTTTGGTATTTTTAGTAGAGACTGGGTTTCATCATGTTGGCCAGGCTGGTCTCGAACTCCTGACCTCAAGTGATCTGCCCTCCTTGGCTTCCCAAAGTGCTGGGATTACAGGCATAAGCCACTGCGCCTGACCAAGTTGAAGACTTTGGCTAGGTGTAGTGGCTCATGCCTGTAGTTCAAGCACTTTGGGAGGCCAAGGTAGGAGGATTGCTTGAGCCCAGGAGTTTGAGACCAGCCTGGGCAACATAGTAAGACCCTGTCTCTTTAAAAAAAAAATGGAAGAGGGAGATAGCAGAGTCAGAGGAGGACACGAAACAACGGAAGCATGGTGGGTTTGATGTGATTGCTGGCTTTAAAAATGGAAGAAGAGGCCAGGAGCCAAGGAATGTGGGCAGCCTCTAGAACGTGAAACAGGCAAGGAAACAGATTTTCCCCTAGAATCTCCGAAAGAAACACAGCACTGCCTACACCTCGATTGTAGCCCAGTGAGATGCATTTTGTACTTCTGCCCTCCTGAGCTGTGAGGTAATAAATTTGTGTTTTTGTTTGTTTGTTTGTTTGAGATGAAGTCTCACTCTGTCACCCACGCTGGAGTGCAGTGGCGCGATCTCGGCTCACTGCTACCTCCGCCTCCTGGGTTCAAGTGATTCTCCTGTCTCAGCCTCCCGAGTAGCTGGGACTATGGGCATGCACCACCATGCCCAGCTAATTTTTGTAATTTTAATAGAGACCGGGTTTCACTGTGTTGGCCAGGCTGGTCTCAAACTCCTGACCTCATGATCTGCCCACCTCAGCCTCCCAAAGTGCTGAGATTACAAGCGTGAGCCACTGCACCTGGCCAAATTTGTGTTTTTTAAGCCACCAAGGCATTGGTGTCCTGTTACAGCAACCATAGGAAATAATGTAATTGACCCTCAAACAACATGGGTATGAGGAGCAGCGACTCCCGTGCAATTAGAAGTCTGCCTGTGCCTTAAGTTTCTGTAGAAACAGGGTTGTGATGTGTTGATCAGGCTGGTTTCAAACTCCTGGGCTCAAGCGATCCTCCCACCTCAGCTTTCCCAAATTGCTGGCATTACAGGTGTGATCCACCACATTCAGCCTGCATATAACTCCTCAAAAACTTAACTAGTGATACCCACTATTGACCTTTAGCCTTACCGATAACATAACAGTCAATGTATATGTATTGTGTCTATGTATTATATATATCTTATTCTTACAATAAAGCAAGCTGAAGAAGGCCAGGTGTGGTGGCTCACACCTGTAATCCCAGCACTTTGGGAGGTGGAGGTGGGTGGTTCACTTGAGGTCAGGAGTTTGAGACCAGCCTGGACAACATGGTGAAACCCCGTCTCTACTAAAAATACAAAAATTAGCTGGGCGTGGTGGTGTGTGCCTGTAATCCCAGCTACTCGGGAGGCTGAGGCGGGAGAATGGCTTGAACCTGAGAGGCAAATGTGGTGGTGATCCGAGATTGTGCCACTGCACTCCAGCCTGGGTGACAGAGTGAGACTCCATCTCAGAAAAGAAAAGAAAAGAAAAGAAAGAAGGGAAGAAAGAAAGGAAGGAAGGAAGGAAGGAGGGAGGGAGGGAGGGAAGGAAAGAAGGAAGGAAGGAGAGAGAGAGAGAGAGAGGAAAGAAAGAAAGAAAGAAAGAAAGATAGAAAGAAAGAAAGAAAGGAAAGCAAGCAAAAGAAAATATTCTAGGGTTGGTGCAAAAGTCAAAAGTGATTGCAGTTTTTGCCATTCCTTTTAATGGCAAAAACTATTAAAACATAAGGAAAGAAAATATGTTTATTATTCATTAAGTGGAAGTGGATCATCAAAAAGATCTTCAGAGGCTGAGTGCGGTGGCTAACACCTGTAGTCCCAGCACTTTGGGAGGCCAAGGCAGGTGGATCACTTGAGGTCAGGAGTTCAAGAGCAACCTGGCCAACATAGCAAAAACCCTGTCTGTACTAAAAATAAAAATAAAAATTAGGGGCCGGGCGCAGTGGCTCACACCTGTAATCCCAGCATTTTGGGAGGCCAAGGTGGGGAGATCATTTGAGGTCAGGAATTTGAGACCAGCCTGGCCAACATGGTGAAGCACCATTTCTTTTTTTTTTTTTTTTTTTTTTTTTTTTTTCCTTTTGGTAGAGCTAGCTGGGGTTTTATTTTGGACAAACAAAAAAAGCAATTGAATTGTTCTGTAGCTGGAGGCATGGGCAAGGGGGGTCTCCAGGCAGTAAACTTCCCCGAAGCTGGGCTGACGGCTAGGGCTGAGCCTCAGATGGGTCTACCCTTCACAGCAGCCTCCCTCCCAGGTTCCGGGACAGCCACAGGAGGGATACCTGCCTCAGCCTCCTAAAGCGCTAGGATTATAGGATTGAGCCACCATCCTCGGTCTCTATTTCACTTTTGTTTTTAGAGACAGAGTCTTGCTCTGTTGCCAAGGCTGTAGTGCAGTGGTACCATTACAGCTCACTGCTGCGTGTAACTCCTGGGTTCAAGTCATCCTCCCACCTCAGAGGCTGCCGAGGCCGGTGAAACCCCATCTCTACTAAAAATACAAAAATTAGCTAGGTGTGGTGGCTCACACCTGTAGTCCCAGCTACTCAGGAGTCTGAGGCACGAGAATCGCTTGAACCTGGGAGGCTGAGGTTGCAATGAGCAGAGATCACACCAGTGTACTCCAGCCTGGGCGATAGAGCAAGATTCCATCTCAAAAAAAAAAAAAAGTCTTCACACTGAGTGAGCTGAGGAGGCAGATGAAGGGGACGGGTTGGTCTTGCTGTTTCAGGGGTAACAGAGGCAGAATAAAATTGGTGTTTAAGGGGACCTGTGAAGTTCAAACCTGTGTTGTTCAAAGGTTAACTGTCTAAACGTTGACTCAGGAGCTGGACGGCCTGGGTCTGCTCATTGAAATCTTTCACACCATGGGCACCGATTTCTCTCTAGGCCTCAGTTGCTCTGTCTCAAATGGGGGTAATGACAGGAGTGGCTGCAAAGATGAAATGAGGCAGGCTGGACATGGTGGCTCACGCCTGTGATCCCAGCACTTTAGACGGTCAATGCAGGATCGCCTGAGCTCAGGATTTGGAGACCAGCCCGGGCAGCATAGCAAAACCCTGTCTCTACCAAAAATACAAATATTAGCCAAGCATGGGGGCATGTGCCTATAGTCCCAGCTGAAGTGGAGGATCACTTGAGCCTGGGAGGTCGAGGCTGCAGTGAGCCAAGATGGTGCCACTGCATTCCAGCCTGGGTGACAGTGAGACCCTGTCTCAAAAGAAAAAAAAAGTAAGGATGAAATGAGGTGAACTGTGTAACATTTTATTACTATGTTTATTTATTTATTGAAACAGAGTGAAACTCTGTTTCCATACACATAGTGAAAAAGACAGGGTCTCATTCTGTTTCCCGGCTGGAGGGCAGTCTGCAACCTCTATCTCCCTGGGCTAAAAGATTCTCTCACCTCAGCCTCCCAAGTAGCTGGGACTACAAAGGCATGCCACCACGCCCAGTTAATTTTGTTGTTGTTGTTGTAGAGACAAGGTTTAGCCATGTTGCCCAGGCTGGTCTTGATCTCCGGGATGCAAGCCATCCACCCACCTCAGCCTCCTAAAGTGCTAGGATTACAGGATCGAGCCACCATGCTCGGTCTCTATTTTACTTTATTTTTAGAGACAGGGTCTTATTCTGTTGCCAAGGCTGTAGTTCAATGGTGCTATCACAGCTCACTGCTGCCTGTAACTCCTGGGCTCAACTCATCCTCCTGCCTTAGTCTCCCTGGTAGCCGGGACTACGGGCACCAGCCACCGGCCACCGGCCCCCGGCCACCACGCCCAGCTTGTGCTTATTATTATCTTGCAATGTTGTTGCAGAGATACAGCAAGTTCCGATCTTCAGAGTTTAGATCATGCACCACGAGCAAAAACTGTTAGTATTTACTGTTCCCCTCCCTTCGTCCCCACGCAGCTAACGTTAATGAGAGCTAATGGAAACCATCACAAGATGATACCAATGTTCCCTCTTTCCTGAGAGCCCACAAAGCCAGGCCTTGAGCCAAGTGTATGCCAGGCGCCTCTCTCTGCATTTTTAGTTCCATCTCACAGAGAAGTAACTCAAGTTCACAGAGCCAGGCATGGCCTAGCTGTCCCACTCATGGCACCAAACCCTCAGGCTCCCCCGTCTTTTCTGGAGACAGCTGAGACTCCCCCATGTGTTCTCCCCTCCCCAGTGCAGCCCTGTCATGCTCCTGCCCAAACACCCTCCATGGCTCCCACTTACCCATCAAACCTGGACTGGGGACAGATCACTCAGTTGACTAGCAAAGCCCCTTCCCTTCCCTTAGCCTCCATTCCCTCTGCTATAAAATAGGTTGATGAAATGGCCTCCAGTGTGGTGGGGAGGATCTGAAAGTTAGCAAGTTCTCTTTGGTCAGCACTGGCCGTTTCTATGTGGCCACTCACCCTCTGCCATTCTAGCTAACACCAGAAACTTCTGGTACTCCCCTATCTCTGCCTTCTGGCTTTACCAGTCTTACTGCCTATCTGATGGTAGAAGTATTCTCTTAAGCTTTCCCTTCATACTTATAATAGTTTTGAGTTTTATATGTTTGCATGATTAATCCATGTGGAATTTTTTTTTTTTTAAGATGGGGTTTCGCTCTTGTCACCCAGGCTGGAGTGCAATGGTGTGGGTGCCATCTGGCTCGCTGCAACCTCTGCCTCTCAGGTTTAAGCAACTCTCCTGCCTCAGCCTCCCGAGTAGCTGAGATTACAGGCATGCACCACCATATCCGGCTAATTTTTGTTTTTTGTCTGTTTTAGTAGAGACGGGGTTTCACCATGCTGACCGCTATGGGGAAGATAGAAGGTACCTATGTTTGTCCAGGGAGGAGATGACAGGGCTGTGTGAAAAGGCCGGGTGCTGGCCGGGCGTGGTGGCTCACGCCTATAATTCTAGCACTTTGGGAGGCCGAGGTGGGCGGGTCATCTGAGGTCAGAAATTCAAGACCAGCCTAGCCAATATGGTGAAACCCCGTCTCTACTAAAAATCCAAAACTTAGCTGGGCATGATGACAGGCGCCTGTAACGCCAGCTACTTGGGAGGCTGAGATGGGAGAATCTCTTGAACCCAGGAGATGGTTATTGGAGTGAGCTGAGATCCAGCCACTGTACTCCAGCCTGGGTGGCTGAGCAAGAGAAAAAAAAAGAAAAGAAAAGGGTGAGTGCTTGAGGAACAGGTGAAACGAGGTTGGATTCTGGATAGCTCTGAAGGCAAAACTGATCTGAAGCAGAGAAGCAGCCCCAGGTTCCTGGCCTGAACACGTGGGGGGATGGAACTGCTGTTCCTGAGTTATGGGATAATCAGAAGCTTGGCTGGGCCAGGTGCGGTGGCTCACACCTATAATCCCAGCACTTTGGGAGGCTGAGGTGGGAGGATCCCTGAGGCCAGGAGTTTGAGACCAGCCTGGGCGATGCTGCAAAACCCCATCTCTACTAAAAATACAAAAAATTAGCTGAGTGTGGTGGTGCATGCCTGTGGTCCCAGCTACTCAGGAGGCTGAGGTGGAAGGTTCGCTTGAGCCCAGGAGGTCAAAGCTACAGTGAGTTGTGATTGTGCAACTGGACTCCAGCCTGGGTGACAGAGTGAGACCCTGTCTCAAAAACAAAAAGGCTGGCCGGGCATGGTGGCTCACGCCTGTAATCCCAGCACTTTGGGAGGCCGAAGTGAGTGGATCACCTGTGTGTGAGGTCAGGAGTTCAAGACCAGCCTGACCAACACGTATTTTGTTAAAAAAAAAAAAAAAAAATTAGGTCAGGGGTGGTGGCTCACGCATATAATCACAGCACTTTGGGAGGCCGAGTCAGGTGGATCATCTGAGGTCAGGAGTTCGAGACCAGCCTGGCCAACATGGTGAAACACTGTCTCTATTAAAAAAAAAAAAAATACAAAATTAGCTGGGCATGGTGGTGGGCACCTGTAATCTCAGCTATTCGGGAGGCTGAGGCAGGAGAATCGCTTGAACCCAGGAGTTGGAGGCTGCAGTGAGCCAAGATCCTGCCATTGCACTCCAGCCTGGGCAACAAGAGCGAAACTTTGTCTCAAAAAAAGCTTGGATGCTGCCACACTGAGTATGAGATGCCCACGTGTGTTGGGGGAAAACAGATGTCACATGGAAGTGCAGCTCAGAGACAACGGCTTCCTGAGGGCTCAGCTTTTAGGATTCCTCAGTGTGGAGCTGGTAGGTGGGGCACGAATAAACCTGAATGTCCCCAGGGCACCCAGTGTAGTTGGGAAGAGAAGATGCCTGTGTCCTGCTCTCTCTCCACTGCTTGGAATGGGTAGGGTGGGACCAGCCAGCCTTTGGGCTGGCAGAGACTTTGAGAAAGAACCACAGGGCTTCTTTGGGAGTCTGGGTCATCCAAGGGCATGACTTGGTGCCTCAGGCCTCGCCTGTGGTCCAGGTGTTTAGATGGAGCCTCCACTGCTGGAGGCTACTAATAGGAGAGGGATCTTTTTTTTTTTTTTT
>NW_016107578.1:236946-240261 GCF_001604975.1 Cebus imitator | reverse complement strand
ACAGGCTTGAGCCACCGCGCCCGGCCCTCCTTTTTTTTTTTTTTTAATAGAGATAGGGTTTCACCATGTTGGCCAGGATGGTCTTGATCTCTTGGCCTCGTGATCCCCCCAACTTGGCTTCCCAAAGTGCTGGAATTACAGGCCTGAGCCACTGGGATTACTGGCAAGATTGGGTCTCTCATTCTTCACTGTATGCAGTGCCCAGTCCAAGGCCTGCACCCTGTAAGGGCCGAATAAATACTCGTTCTAAGGCCAGGCCCAGTAGTACATGCCTGTAATCGCAGCACTTTGAGGGGCCACGGTGGGAAGAGCCCATGAGTCCGGGAGTTAAAGAGGGGCCTGGGCAACATAGCAAGATCCCATCTCTACAAAAAAATTAAAAATTAGCCGAGTGCAGTAGAGCACCTGTAGTCCCAGCTACTCGGGAGGCTGAGTCAGGAGAATGGCCTGACTGCTATGAGCTGTGATTGCACCACTGCACTCCAGCCTGGGCAACAGAGGGAGATCCAGTCTCAAAAAAAAAGCAGCAGACAGGAAACTCATGCACAGGTTTGAGGAGTTTTCAGCCGCAGCACTCCACAGTTGGTTGTCTCGGCTTGGGCCATGGGCCGGTTTCCCTCCCCGTGCCTCAGTTTCCACACCTGCAAAACAGAGCCACAATGGCGCCCTTTGAGGGTGTCCAGGGGTTCTAGGCGGCGTCGCCCGGTGGCGGGGTGGCCCCGGGGTGAATCCGCAGGGTTCCCCGGTTGGGGCAGGGAGGGCTAAATTCGGCCGGCCGGTGAGTGGCGGGAGCAGCTGCGCCCCGCCCGCGCCCTCTCGGGTCCCTCCATCTGGGCAGCCGTCCAGCTCGGGCCGGCCTGACCGGTTTGGGCCGCCCCGCCTGGCGCTGTTCTGGGAGGAGCCGCCGCCAGCCGCGCGGTCAGTGCCTCCCTCCAGACTCCGGAGGGCCGAGGGGGCACGGGAGAGAGCGCAGGCGGCCGCCGGGGCTGGGCGCCTGCAGAATGGGGAACGAGCGGCCCCACTACTACGGGAAACACGGTAGGCAGCGACCCCCCGCCTGCAGCCCCGGGCCTACCCCTCGGCCCTCGGAGGGGGCCTCAAGAGGAGCTGCAGCGCAGGGAAGGGGGCTGGAAGGGGAGCGCAATTGCAAATCTGCGCCTGGAGCCCCCAACCGTCACCCAGCCCCCTTCACCCCACTTGTCCCCCGGGGCCTCGCAGACGACCCTCTTTACTTTCCCCCACCCGAAAGACCTGCCCCTGTGCCCCTCTGCCTGGCACTGGTGCCGGCTCCCTCTTCCCCCATCCCACGTCAGGCCTTCCCCGTCTCCACCTGGTTCCCGGGTGGCCACCATTTCAGCCCTCTTCCCAGTAGGTGGCCGCCACTTAATGAATTTGTTCACAATTAGTGATCCCTCCCCCTCGTCCTGGCCTGCTCGGACTGGGGGCTTGGGTGTGGTCACCTGGAGGTGGGTGGGGCAGAAATTCCACAGGTCTCTGAATTTTATTCTTGCCAAGGCAAAGACACCCCTAGGGGCTTTTGGGATATGTGCTCTCCCAGCGCTGTCTTGGTTCGGGTTTCCAACCCCATCCATCTTAATCTTGTCCACTTTCAGGAACGCCACAGAAGTATGATCCCACTTTCAAAGGACCCATTTACAACAGGTAAGGGCTCTGGGTTTTGGGGGTTCTCCCAGATAATACTACTCCAGTCCCTGTCTCTTCACACCCGCTCCCATCTGTTCTCCAACAGACTGGTGACAAATATTTGCAACTTTTCTTTTTTTTTTTTTTTTTTTTTTTTTTTGAGATAGAGTCTCCCTCTGTTTCCCTGGAGTGCAGTGGCATGATCCTGGCTCACTGCAACCTCCACCTTCCAGGTTCAAGCGATCTCCTGCCTCAGCCCTCCTAGTAGCTGGGATTACAGGCATGCGCGTGCCACCATGCCCACCCGGCTAATTGTATTTTTAGTAGAGACGGGGTTTCACCATGTTGGTCAGGCTGGTCTCAAACTCCTGACCTCGAGATCCACCCATCTCCGCCTCCCTAAGTGCTGGGATTACAGGCATGAGCCGCCTTACCCAGCTGAGAGGGCATTTCTTTAAGGATAAGCTGAGTTAGTGACCAGAGCCCTGCCTGTGAGTCCTAGAGTCTAAGGCAGCAGCTACAATTATTGGACACCAACTGCATATGGTCACACTGACTGTATAACCCCAAGCTGTGTACCACCCCACACTAAATGTATATTTCCGCTGAGGACACCTCCATGCCACCTGTATAATGCCATGTTAACCAAGTAATCGGCTGCACTTATATTTACAATTATCTATAAATATATAAGTAGGGGCAGGTTGTGGTGCAGTGGCTCATGCCTGCAATCCCAGCACTTTGGGAGGTCAAGGTGGGAGGACTGCTTAAGGCAAGGAGTTTGAAACCATCCTGGGTAACACAGTGAGACCCTGTCTCTATTTTTATTTTATTTTATTTTTTTGAGACAGACAATAAATAAATAAAATTTATTGTCTTTTTTTGTGTGTGATGGAGTCTCACTCTGTCACCCAGGCTGGAGTGCAGTGGCACGGTCTTGGCTCACTGCAACCTCTACCTGCCTGGTTCAAACAATTCTCCTACTTCAGCCTCCAGAGTAGCTGGGATTACAGGCGCCCACCACCACGCCTGGCTAATTTTTAGAGACTGGGTTTCACCATGTTGGCCAGGCTGGTCTCGAACTCCTGATCGCAGGTGATTTGCCCACCTTAGCCTCCCAAAGTGCTGGGATTACAGGTGTGAGCCACTGCACTCCAAGCTGGAGGACGGAGTGAGACTCCATCACACACAAAAAAAGACAATAAATTTTTAAAAAAAGAAAAACACTGGCTAGATCAGGCATGGCACCATCTCGTAGATCTAAGTGATTCTCCAACCTCAGCCTCCCAAGCTGGGATTACAGGCATGTGCCACCACACTGGCTAATTTCTGTATTTTTAGTAGTGATGAGGTTTCATCATGTTGGTCAGGCTGGTCTTCAATGCCCGATTGCTTGTGATCTGCCCACATCAGCCTCCCAGAGTGCAGGGATTACAACACCTGTAGAGCAGCCTATGCCTGCTCTTTGAGGTCACTTTTGGTTTCACACTTAAGCAGCATTTTGCAGTTGAGGAAACTGAGGCTCAGAAAAGATAAGGCCTTTGTTAAGTATGATCTAGTCCAGAGGGCGCAGAAGGAGCATTTAAATTCAGGGTGACCCAGGAGGATGTAGGCTCCACAAGGCTGGAGATTGGGTCCCACCTACCCCCCTCCTTTTTTTTTTTTTTTTTT
>NW_016107578.1:233164-235611 GCF_001604975.1 Cebus imitator | reverse complement strand
CTTGGGAGGCTGAGGCAGGAGAATCACTGGAACCTGGGAGGCAGAGGTTGCAGTGACCCGAGATCGCACCATTGCACTTTAGCCTGGGTGACAGAGTGACACTCTGTCTCAAAAGAAACAAACAAAAAAATTAGGTGGACATGGTGGGGTGTACCTCTAGTCCCAGCTACCCAGGAGGCTGAGGTGGGAGGATCGCTTGAGCTGGATCAAGGCTGCAGTAAGGTATGGTGGGTGGTACCACTGCACTCCAGCCAGGGCGACAGAGTGAGACCTGGTCTCAACAAAACAAACAACAAAAGAAAGCAAGTACTGATAAAAGTCTCACCAGCCTCAGCCACTATTCTAGGCCTTGGGGACACACATAGCTCTAAATGAGATAGTAAGTGTCCTGTTCTTTGGCAGCTCACATTTTAAGGGCAGGAGAGACAGAGAGGGGACGGTCCTGGAGCAGACGTCAGGTGGTGATGAGCAGGTGAGACAGCAGAGCAAGTACAGTGTGAGTGGTGTCACTTCCCGGCTCTGTGACCTAGGGCACGTGTCTTAATCTCTCTGAGCCTCAGTTTCCTCATCTCTAAAATGAGGATCATGACAGTCCCACCCTCGTGGGGCCATTTTGATGGTTAGATATGCCAGTACCTATACAGAGCTTAGAATGGCACCTGCCATAGAGTTGCCGCTGCTGCAGTTTTATTGTTATTATTATTTTGAGGCAGTATCTCACTCTGTCAGCCGGTAGCAGGATCATAGCTCACTACAGCCTGGAATTGGGCTCAAGTGATCTTCCCACCTGGGCCTTCCAAAGTGCTGGCATAAGACAGGCCTGAGCCATCCTGCCTGGCGCTGTATAAAATATCTTTTTTTTTTTTTTTGAGAGAGAGTCTCACTCTTTCGCCCAGATTGGAGTGCCATGGTGCGATCTTGGCTCACTGCAACCTCTGCCACCTGGGTTCAAACACTGTCACTACAAAAAATTAGCCAGGTGTGGTTGTGCATGCCTGTCATCCCAGCTGCTCAGGAGGCTGAGGTGGAGGATCACCTGAGCCCAGGAGGTTGAGGCTACAGCGAGCCACGGCTGTGCCACTGCTCTCCATCCTAGGCAACAGAGAAAGACTGTGTCTCCAAAAAACAACAACAAAAAGAGGCCAGGCGCAGTGACTCACTCTTGTAATCCCAACAGTTTAGGAGGCCAAGGCGGGAGGATCACCTGAGGGCAGGAGTTCAAGACCAGNTCCTGAGACGGAGTCTTGCTCTGTTGCCCAGGGTGGAGAGCAGTGGCTGCAACCTCCACCTCCCAGGTTCAAGCAATGCTCCCACCTCAGCCTCCCGAGTAGCTAGGGTTACAGGCGCAAGCCACCACGCCTGGCTAATTTTTTTTCTTTTTCTTTTTTTTTTTTCGTATTTTTACCAGAGACAGGTTTTGCCGTGTTGCCCATGTTGGTCTTGACCTCCTGAGTGCAAAGCGCTGGTTTTGAACTCCTGGCCTCAAGTGATCCACCTGCCTTGGCCTCCCGAAGTGCTGGGAATCACAGGTGTGAGTCACTGTACCCAGCCTGGACTTAATTTTTACCATGCTCTTATTTATTTATTTATTTTTGAGACGGAGTCTCTGTCTGTTACCCAGGCTGGAGTGGCCCAATCTCAGCTCACTTCAACCTACCCCTCCTGGTTCAAGTGACTCTCTTGCCTCAGCCTCCAGAGTAGCTGTGACGACTTGGAGGCTACTCGGGAGGCTGAGGCAGGAGAATCGCTTGAACCTGGGAGTCAGAAGTTGCAGTAAGCCGAGATGGCACCACTGCACTCCAGTCTGGTTAACAAGAGTGAGACTCTGTCTCAAAAAAATAATATTAACAAAAACTAAAATGCAGCCGGGCACAGTGGCTCACACCTCTAATCCCAGCACTTTGGGAGGGCAAGGCAGGTGGATCACTTGAGACCAGAAGTTCAAGACCAGCCTGGCCAACATGGTGAAACCCCGTCTCTACTAAAAATAGAAAAATTAGCCCAGTGTGGTGGTGGGTGCTTGTAATCCCAGCTACTTGGGAGGCTGAAACAGGAGAATCACTTGAACCTGGGAGGCGGAGGTTGCAGCGAACTGAGATCACGCCACTGCACTCCGGCCTGGGCTACCGAGCAAGAGTTGCTCTCAAAAATATAAAATAAAAAGCCAGGTGCGGTGGCTGATACCTGTAATTCCAGCACTTTGGGAGGCCGAGGCGGGTGGATCACCTGAGGTCGGGAGTTCAAGAAGAGCCCAACATGGAGAAACCTGGCCTCTACTAAAAGTACAAAATTAGCTGGGTGTGGTGGCGCATTCCTATAATCCCAGATACTCAGGAGGCTGAGGCAGGAGAACCACTTGAATCTGGGAGGCGGAGATTGTGGTGAGCCGAGATCGTGCCATTGCACTCCAGCCTGGGCAACAAGAGCAAAACTTTGTCTCAAAAAAA
>NW_016107578.1:228171-229874 GCF_001604975.1 Cebus imitator | reverse complement strand
AAAAAAAAAAAAAAAAAAAAAAGAGAAAAAATAAGGAAAAAAGAAGCAAAGAAGTTTTCTGTTGGGTGGTTAAGAAGTCTTGACAGTTTCCATTCTCCCTTCTCCAACTCCAGGAACAAACCCTTCCTGTTTTATTTCAACATTGTGAAGTGTGCCAGCCCCCTGGTTTTGCTGGAATTCCAATGTCCTACTCCCCAGGTAACCTGTACCCACTGTTCCCCTTTTCCTTTCCCTGCTTTCCATCCATTTCCCCCTGTGAAGGTAGGCTGGGACCTCAGTCCTGAGCAGTCTGTCCCAACCCCACCCAATCCCTTCCTTCTCCCCTCCCAGATCTGCGTGGAAAAATGCCCCGACCGCTACCTCACGTACCTGAATGCCCGCAACTCCCGGGACTTTGAGTACTATAAGCAGTTCTGTGTTCCTGGCTTCAAGAACAATAAAGTGAGTTGTAGCCTGCCCCAGGAGCTCAGGCATGGGTAGTGGCAGGGTGCTGGCCTTGGGGACTCACCTCCCTCCATCTCTCTCGGCAGGGAGTCGCTGAGGTGCTTCGAGATGGTGACTGCCCCGCTGTCCTCATCCCCAGCAAACCCTGTGAGTCAGGGGATCCCAGGAGGCTCAGGTGGGGACGGGGAGTCTGTGCAGAGGCTCAGCCTGACTGGTCCTATCCTCTACTCCATGCAGTGGCCCGGAGATGCTTCCCCGCCATCCACGCCCACAAGGGTGTCCTGATGGTGGGCAATGAGACGACCTATGAGGATGGGCACGGCTCCCGGAAAAACATCACAGACCTGGTGGAGGGTGCTAAGTGAGGATGTTGGCGCATCATGCTGGGGTCGCGCTTTCCTGGGTGGGACAGGCATTCCCTGGGGTTGGCCGGACCATGGAAAAGGGTCTGATCCGAGCCTCGTTCTCCTTCCCCCAGGAAAGCCAATGGGGTGCTCGAGGCGCGGCAACTTGCCATGCGCATATTTGAAGATTACACCGTGTCTTGGTACTGGATTATCATGTAAGTCGGGAGAGAAGGGGCCTCTCCCCTGGCTGCCCCCTCTATGCCTGGCCGGGGTGGCGTCTGTTCATGACCCTTTTCTTTTCCCCAGAGGCCTGGTCATTGCCATGGTGATGAGCCTCCTGTTCATCATACTGCTGCGCTTCCTGGCTGGTATCATGGTGTGGGTGATGATCATCATGGTGATTCTGGTGCTGGGCTATGGTGCGTCACCCCCTCGCCGAGACACCTCTTTCCTGAATCTGCACACCGCCCTTTCCTTTCCCATGGAAATGGCCCATCAGGAAATGTATCCTAAGCCATCAGACATTCTTCATCGCTTACTTGACATATTTGTAAAAATGTTCATCTTGGTGTTGTTGAGAAGACCAGATTCTTTTTTGTTTGTTTGTTTTCTTTTGTTTCATTTTGTTGCCCAGGCTGAAGTGCAATGGTGCCATCTCGATCTCAGCTCACCACAGCCTCCCCCTCCCAGGTTCAAACGATTCTCCTGCCTCAGCCCCCCGAGTAGCGGGGTTACAGACATGGGTCACCACACCTAGCTAATTTTGTATTTTTGGTAGAGATGGGGTTTCTCCATGTTGGTCAGGCTGATCTTGAACTCCTGATCTCAGGTGACCCACCCACCTCGGCCTCCCAAAGTGCTGGGATTACAGGCCTGAGTCACCGAGCCTGGCTCTGTTTTTTTTTTTTTTTT
>NW_016107578.1:220291-227641 GCF_001604975.1 Cebus imitator | reverse complement strand
TTTTTTTTAAGACAAAGTCTTGCTCTGTTGTCCAGGCTGGAGTGCAGTGGGTTGATCTTGGCTCACTGCAACCTCCACCTCCCAGGTTCAAGCGATTTTCCTGCCTGAGCCTCCTCAGTAGCTGAGATTACGGGCATGCACTACCACAGCTGGCTAATTTTTGTATTTTTAGTAGAGATGGGGTTTTACCATGTTGGCCAGGCTGGTCTAGATCTCCTAACCTCAGGTGATCTGCCCACCTTGGCCTCCCAAAGTGCTGGGATTACAGGCATGAGCCACCATGCCTGGCCAAATTATTGTATGTTAGTAGAGATAGCGTATCACCATGTTGGCCAGGCTGGTCTTAAACTCCTGACCTCAAGTGATCCTCTCACCTTGGCCTCTGAAAGTGTGGAGTTACAGGCCAAGAGCAGATTCCTGTGATAACAGCCTCAGCATCCTTCAGTGGGGGCTGTGTTAAGCCAGGCTCACCACTGCCCTCCAATCCAGGGTCTAGGTCTGTACTTTTATCAACAGCAAAAGGCATTCTCAAGAAAGCTACTTGGGTCAGGCACAGTAGCTCGTGCCTGTAATCTCCCAGTACTTTGGGAGGCCCAAGAGTTTTGGGCGAGCCTGGACAACATAATGAGACCGCATCTTTACCAAAAATGTAAACATTAGCTGGGTGTAGTGGTGTAAGCCTATAGTCCCAGCTACTGGGGAGGCTGAGGTGGGAGGATTGCCCGAGCCTGGGAGTTTGAGGCTACGATAAGCTGTGACCCTGCCACTGCACTCCAGTCTGGGCAGCAGAGAAAGACACTGTCTTTAAAAAAGAAAAAAGTGGAGGGGAGCGAAGGTGGGAAAAAAAATGACTCGACCAGGTGCGGTGGCTCACGCCTATAATCCCAACACTTTGGGAGGCCGAGCTGGGCAAATCACCTGAGGTCAGGAGTTCGAGACCAGCCTGACCAACATGGCAAAACCCCGTCTCTACTAAAAAATACAAAAATTAGTCAGGCGTTGTAGCGGGCACCTGTAATCCCAGCTATTCTGGAGGCTGAGGCAGGGAGACTCTCTTGAACCGGGGAGGCGGAGGTTGCAGTAAGCCAAGATCATGCCATTGCACTCCAGCCTGGGTGACAGAGTGAGACTCCTCAAAAAAAAGAAAGAGAGAAAGAGAGAAGTTAGAGCATGGCAGCATGATTATGATTCCAAATAGGGGGAAAGGATTCTGGAAAGTCTCCTGTGAAGGTGACACTTGAGCAGAGACCTAAGGATATGTGGGATCCAGCCATCGTGAGAGAAAGTGCCTGGCAGTGGGAACTGCAAGTGTAAAGTCCCTGAGGCAGGCACAAGAAAAGGCAGCCTCTGCCAGGCACGCTGACTCATGCCTGTCATCCCAACATTTTGGGAGGTCAAGGCAGGCGGATCACCTGAGTCAGGAGTTCAAGACCAGCCTGACCAACATGGAGAAACCCCGTCTCTACTAAAAATACAAAATTAGCTGGGCATGATGGCACTTGCCTGTAATCCCACCTACTGGGGAGGCTGAGGCAGGAGAATCGCTTGAGCCTGGGAGGCAGAGGTTTCGATGAGCTGAGATCTTGCCATTGCACTCCATACTGGGCAACAAGAGCAAAACTCCAGAAAAAAAAAAAAGGCAGCCTCTCATGCTCAATGTTTTCTTCTGTTTTCTTGTTTTGTTTTGTTTTGTTTTGAGACAGAGTCTTGCTCTGTTGCCCAGGCTACAGTGCAATGGCGCGATCTCAGCTCACTGCAATCTCCACCTCCTGGGTTCAAGCAATTTATCTGCCTTAGCCTCCCGAGTAGCTAGAACTGCAGGCACCCACCACCACGCCTGGCTAACTTTTTATATTTTTAGTTGAGACAGGGTTTCACCATGTTGGCCAGGCTGGTCTCGAACTCCTGACCTCAGATGATCTGCCCACCTCGGCCTCCCACTGCCCACCTCGGCCTCCCAAAATGCTGGGTTTAAGGTGTGAGCCTCCAAGCCTGGCCAGTGTTTGCTTCTGTTAAATGGGGCAGCTGTAGCTTCTTTGCAAAGTTACAGGAGGCACTGGTGGACTGAGCTTGTGGTTCCCCATGCAGGCATATTTCACTGCTACATGGAGTACTCCCGACTGCGTGGTGAGGCTGGCTCTGATGTCTCTCTGGTGGACCTCGGCTTTCAGACGGATTTCCGGGTGTACCTGCATTTACGGCAGACCTGGTTGGCCTTTAGTGAGTCCCAGTCTCCCAATCCTGCCCCTACATGAGGACTTGGAGGGAGTGGGGAGCCCAGGCGGCTCAGCCTTTGCCCTTTGCAGTGATCATTCTGAGTATCCTTGAAGTCATTATCATCTTACTGCTCATCTTTCTCCGGAAGAGAATTCTCATCGCGATCGCACTCATCAAAGAAGCCAGCAGGTAGGGGCCGGGGCATCAGGGGCCAAGATGAACCTATCCCTAGAGTCATGTCTTTTGCCCTGATGCCTGTGTCTCTGTTCCTCCCTAGGGCTGTGGGATACGTCATGTGCTCCATGCTCTACCCACTGGTCACCTTCTTCCTGCTGTGCCTCTGCATTGCCTACTGGGCCAGCACTGCAGTGTATCCACCCCCAGATACCAATCTCTGACCCCAGGGATGGCTAAAGACCAACTTTGCCCAGAAGTAACCTGCAGCTTAGGAACAGGGCTGGAAACTGGTGGGAGAATAGATTCTTTCCCACAAGTACCTGGGGTCCTCAGTCCTAGACCTCCACTTCCTTAACGAGCCTCTAGCTTCCTGTCCACTTCCAACGAAGCGGTCTATAAGATCTTTGATGATGGCCCCTGCCCACTCACTGCGAAAACCTGCAACCCAGAGGTGGGCATCCCTGGGGTGGGGAGGGCAGGTATTGCCCCAGCAGGCCCCAGATGATTTGAAACCTCTCATTTCCACTTGGAGATTATTCAGCAAGCAACTGTCCCCTGTTGCATGCCCTGTGCTGGCTGGGGGAGGTGGGAGGATCAAACAACTTCCCGGGACAAGCTGACTTCTCCAACTTGACCTGGCCTTCACCTCAGGTGCTAAATCACTCATTTTCCCCACTTCATTTCCTGTCTCCATGCCTTCCTCTTGACGCTGGTGATGGTCACTTCTTGTTTCTAGAATCCCTTTTTTTGCACAAGCCCATATTCGGAACCCTTAATTCCTTCACTTAACTCTGATCCCCATGTCTTCCTGGCCCCACATCTGATGCTCAGAGCTCACTCTGAAGTCCTGGCGCCTCTTTTTGGACTCGTTCTCCCTTCTCTCCCACAGACCTTCTCCTCCTCCAATGAGTCCCGCCTATGCCCCAATGCCCGCTGCCAGTTCGCCTTCTACGGTGGTGAGTCAGGCTACCACCGGGCCCTACTGGGCCTGCAGATCTTCAATGCCTTCATGTTCTTCTGGTTGGCCAACTTCGTGCTGGCGCTGGGCCAAGTCACGCTGGCCGGGGCCTTTGCCTCCTACTACTGGGCCCTGCGCAAGCCAGACGACCTGCCCGCCTTCCCGCTCTTCTCTGCCTTTGGTCGGGCGCTCAGGTGGGCTGGCGTTGCGGGCAGGACGGGGTGGAGGACTAGGCCTGGCCCGGCCACCGACCACCCCTTCGGCCCGCAGGTACCACACAGGCTCCCTAGCCTTTGGCGCGCTCATCCTGGCCATTGTGCAGATCATCCGAGTGATCCTCGAGTACCTGGATCAGCGGCTGAAAGGTACGGCCCACCCACCGCTGGCATTGGCTCCTGCGGGTGTGTGTGGGGGGGTGAGGCTGAGTAGCAAACCAGGATTGGTTCTTGCTTGGAGGTGGGTGGGGACAAGAGAATAGGGGAGTCATTGGTTTCTGTCTGTGACGGTGGCATTCGGGAGTTTGCGTGATTGGGTCCTGTGATGGAGAAGCAGCCCAGAGAGCCTACCAGAGGAGGCAGGCTCATGAGGCCTGGCCCACCACTGGTTATTACTAGAGCGAGTAGGAGTGAGAGCTATTTGCGCTCAAGAGAGCAGGAATAAAACTGGCTTATGGGTTTATGCGGTGCTCATGCCTGTAATCCCGGCACTTTGGGAGGCCAAAGCGGAGTTCAGGAGTTCAAGACCAGCCTGGCCAACATGGTGAAACCCCGTCTCTACTAAAAATACAAAAATTAGCCGAGCGTAGTGGCACGTGCCTGTAATCCCAGCTACTCGGGAGGCTGAGGCAGGAGAATTGGTCGAACCCGGGAGGTGCAGGTCGCAGTAAGCCAAGATCGAGCCACTGCATTCCAGCCTGTAACAGATCGAGACTCCGTTTCAAAAAAAAAAAAACCAGAAGAGGGGCTGTGGGGCTGGGACTGGTTGCACTTTGTTTTAGAGACAAGATCTTTCTGCTGCCCAGGCTGGAGTACAGTGGTACCACCATAGCTCACTGGAGCCTCAAAATCCTGGGCTCAAGTCCCTGTCTCTTTGACAGCATGGACTCAGGAGACCTGGACGGTGGCAAATGTGTGTGATAGGGAAGAGGGGATTCCTTCCAGGCCAGGCCAGGTGTCCCCTCACTTCCACATCCCTTCCCTTCTTTTCTAGCTGCGGAGAACAGGTTTGCCAAGTACCTCATGACCTGTCTCAAATGCTGCTTCTGGTGCTTGGAGAAGTTCATCAAATTCCTCAACAGGAATGCCTACATCATGGTGAGTGGGCCTGGGACCCCCAACCAACCCAACAGCTCCTGCATGGTGATGCCCCCCACCACCACCACCACCATGCCCACTCAGTGAGTCTGATCTCTCCCTCCCACTCTCCTCCAGATTGCCATCTACGGCACCAATTTCTGCACCTCAGCCAGGAATGCCTTCTTTCTGCTCATGAGAAACATCATCAGGTCAGGGAAGACATCTTCCTCCTGCCACCCCACCTCTTCCCCTAGTCCCTGAAGCCAGCATTCACACCTGACCCTCACTGTCCCCTACAGAGTGGCTGTCCTGGACAAAGTTACTGACTTCCTCTTTCTGTTGGGCAAACTTCTGATCGTGGGTAGTGTGGGTGAGTGCCGTCCACCTAGTCTCTCAGGGTGTGGGAGCCTGATTTCCGTCTTCTGTGTTGGGTGTCATCTTCTTGGGAAGCTGTTTCCTATACCCAGAACCCTTCAGCATCTTGCTTTCCTCTCCTTTTTCCAGGGATCCTGGCTTTCTTCTTCTTCACTCACCGTATTAGGATCGTGCAGGATACAGCACCACCCCTCAACTATTACTGGGTTCCTATACTGGTATGGACCGCTGGGGAGAGATGGGGGTTTGGGAAGAAAGAGATGTTTTGCTGGTCTTCTTTGACTAGATAAATGGGGATAGAGGTCAGAAGTGGGGAACTGATTATTTATTCAGACTACAGAGTTTTTGTTTGTTTGATTTTGAATCAGAGTCTTGCCCTGTCACCCAAGCTGGAGTGCAGTGGTGAGATCTCAGCTCACTGCAACCTCTGCCTCCCGGGTTCAAGCAAGTTCTCCAGCTTCTGCCTCCCGAGTAGCTGGGATTACAGGTGCCTGCCACCACAGCTGGCTAATTTTTGTATATTTGTTTATTTTTTAATTTTAACTTTATTTATTTATTTTGAGACAGAGTCTCACTCTGTTGTCCAAGTTGTAGTGGAGTGAAGGAATCTTGGCTCACAGCAACCTCCACTTCTGTAGTTCAAGCGATTCTTGTGCCTCAGCCTCCTGAGTAGCTGGGATTACAGGCAGATACTACCACACCTGGCTAATTTTTTTTTTTTTTTTTTTTTTTTTTTTGGAGTTTTGCACTTGTTGCCCAGGCTGGAGTGCAATGGCACAATCTTGGCCCACTGCAACCTCCACCCCCCAGGTTCAAGTGATTCTCCTGCCTCAGCCTCCTGAGTAGCTGGGATTACAGGTGCACGCCACCATGCCTGGCTAATTCTGTATTTTTAGAGACGGGGTTTCTTCATGTTGGTCAGGCTGGTCTTGAACTCCCGACCTCAGGTGATCTGTGTGCCTGAGCCTCCCAAAGTGCTGGGGTTACAGGCATAAGCCACCTCACCAGGCATATTTTTTATTTTTAGTAGAGACAGGGTTTCACCATGTTGACCAGGCTGGTCTCAAACTCCTGACCTCAGGTGATCCGCCTGCCTTGGCCTCTCAAAGTGCTGGGATTACAGGCGCAAACCACCACACCCGGCTCATTTTTGTGTATTTAATAGAGACAGGGTTTCACTGTGTTGTCTCGGCTGGTCTGAAACTCCTGACCTCAAGTGATCCACCCACCTTAGCCTCCCACAGGCTTGAGCCACCATGCCCAACCTCAGACCACAAACATTATCAAGCACTATTGTGTATCAGGCATTAAGATGGAGGGCTTTCTCTCAAGGCCTTACAGTTTGGGGGTATATTGGTGAATGTATGATTGCAAACTGGGACATGCCATCAGTATGTCTGTAGGTCTGTAAAGCAAAGGGAACTGTTTGGACCTGTGGCAGGTGTGGGAGTCCAGGTGGTGTCACTGTGCTGGTGATGTTAGATCTGAGATCTGAAGCTGTAGACAATATCCAGGCAGAGGGAACGGCAAGTACAGCGGCCCTGGGGTGGGACTGTGCCAGGAACAGTAAAGAGAGCAGTGGGGCATGTGGAGGGACTAAACAAGTGGAGATAAGGGCTGGGCACGGTGGCTCACGTCTCTAATCCCAGCACTTTGGAAGGCTGAGGTGGGTGGATCACTTAAAGACAGGAGTTTGAGACCAGCCTGGCCAACATGGCAAAACCCCATCTCTACTAAAAATACAAAAATTAGCCAGGCATGGTGGCAGGTGCTTGTAATCCCAGCTACTCAGGAGACTGAGTCAGGAGAATTGCTTGAACCCAGGACGCAGAGGTTGCAGTGAGCCAAGATCACGCCACTGCACTCCAGCCTGGGTAACAGAGTGAGACTCTGTCTCAAACAAACAAATAAAAAAAAAGCCCGGGCACGGTGGCTCACGCCTGTAATCCAAACACTTTGGAGGCCAAGGCGGGCAGATCACCTGAGGTCGGCAGTTCAAGACCAGCCTGACCAACATGGTGAAACCCCATCTCTACTAAAAATACAAAATTAGCCAGGCATGATGGCAGGTGCCTGTAATCCCATCTACGCAGGAGACTGAGTCAGGAGAACTGCTTGAACCCAGGACACAGAGGTTGCAGTGAGCCAAGATCACGCCACTGCACTCCAGCCTGGGTAATAGAGTGAGACTCTGTCTCAAAAAAAAAAAAAGGTTGGGTGCAGTGGCTCACGCCTGTAATCCAAACACTTTGGAGGCCAAGGCGGGCGGATCACCTGAGGTCGGAAGTTCAAGACCAGCCTGACCAACATGGTGAAACCCCGTCTTTA
>NW_016107578.1:218457-220261 GCF_001604975.1 Cebus imitator | reverse complement strand
GAGGTAATGAGGCTGTGGATGGAATAAGCCTTCATTGCAAGGGCAGTATTGTATCTCAGTACAGGTCTTGAAGCCCAGTGACCTAGTTTCTTATCTTAGTTCCTCTACGTGCTAGTTCTTTTTGTTTTGAGATGGAGTTTTGCTTTTGCCCAGGCTGGAGTGCAGTGGTGTGATCTCAGCTTACTGCAACCTCCGCCTCCTGGGTTTAGGCAATTCTTCCTCAGCTCTCCAAGTAACTGGGATTACAGCCATGCCCGGCTAATTCTGAACTTTTAATAGAGATGGGTTTCACCCTATTGGCTAGGCTAGTCTTGAACTATTGGCCAGGTGATCCACCCACCTTGGCCTCCCAAAGTGCTGGGATTACAGGAGTGAGCCACCCTGCCCGGCCATGGCTTTATTTCTTAAAATTTTTACTTTAAAATAACAGAGACAGGCTGGGTCCGGCGGGTCACGCTCTACCATAGTAATAATAATAATAATAATAATAGAGGCAGGGTCTCCCTATATTGCCCAGGCTGGTCTTGAACTCCTGGGCTCAAAGGATCCTCCTGCCTCAGCCTCCCAAAGTGCAAGGACTACAGGCATGAGCCATTACGCCTGGCCAGCTCCACTGACTTACGTTGACAAATGTTTATCAAGCAGCTACCGAGGCCCTGGGAGTCTCCAGATTGCTAGGGGTGTAGCAGTAAGTGGGACTGGGTGTAGTGAGGATGTATGCATTAGGCTGAGCGCAGTGGCTCACGCCTGTAATCCCAACACTTTGGGAGGCTGAGGCGGGCAGATCACTTGAGGTCAGGAGTTTGAGACTAGCCTGGCCAACATGGTGAAACCCCATTTCTACTAAAAATACAAAAATTACCCAGGTGTGGTGGTGGGTGCCTGTAATCCCAGCTACTAGGGAGGCTAAGGCAGGTGACTCACTTGAACCCAGGAGGCGGAGGTTACAGTGAGCCGAGATTGCGCTGTTGCACTCCAGCCTGGGCAACAAGAGCAAAACTGTCTCAACAAAAAGAAAAAAGAAGAAGGATACGGGCTTTAAACCTGGAAAGCACCCAAATAGGCATAAAATTGCAGCTGAACCAAGAGCTCAGGAGGGGTGCTCAGTGCTAGGAGGACATAAAATAGGCTCTAGGCCAGATGCAGGGGGGCACACGTAAAATCCGAGCACTTTGGGAGGCAGGCAGATTGCTTGAGCTCAGGAGTTTGAAACCATCCTGTCAACATGGCAAAGCCCCATCTCTACAAAAAAATACAAAAATTAGCTGGCTATGGTGGCACGTGCCTGTAGTCCCAGCTACTGGGGAGGATGCGGTGGAAGGATCACTTGAGCCCGCGAGGTCAAGGCTGCAGTGAGCTGAGGTGGTGCCACTGCACTCCAGCCTGAGCAACACAGTGAGTCCCTGTCTCCAAAAAAAAAAAAAAAATCTAAAAAAAAAAAAAAAAAAAGCGGGCTCTGTATGTCAGGGGTGACTTCCTGGAAGTGGTGGAACTTGAGGACTGGCTCTTTGAGCTGAAAGCAGAAGGCTGATGAGGCATAAATTAAATTTAGGGCAATAGCACATGCAAAGGTCCAGGGGTTAAAGAAAGCAAGAGTGAGGCCGGGCGCGGTGGCTCACGCCTGTAATCCCAGCACTTTGGGAGGCCGAGGCGGGTGGATCACGAGGTCAAGAGATCGAGACCATCCTGGTCGACATGGTGAAACCCCGTCTCTACTAAAAATACAAAAAATTAGCTGGGCATGGTGGCGCGTGCCTGTAATCCCAGCTACTCAGGAGGCTGAGGCAGGAGAATTGCCTGAACC
>NW_016107578.1:214663-217739 GCF_001604975.1 Cebus imitator | reverse complement strand
GGTGGATCACCTTAGTCAGGAGTTTGAGACCAGCCTGGTCAACATGGTGAAACACCGTCTCTACTAAAAATACAAAAAAAAAAAAAAAAATCAGACTGAGTTTGGTGGCTCATGCCTATCATCCCAGCACTTTTGGAGGCCGAGGTGGGCAGATCACCTGATATCAGGAGTTCAAGACCAGCCTGGCCAACATGGTAAAACCCTGTCTCTACTAAAAATACAAAAATTAGCCAGGTGTGGTGGTGCATGCCTGTAATCCCAGCTACGCGGGAGGCTAAGGCAGGAGAATTGCTTGAACCCAGGAGGTGGAGGTTACAGTGAGCTGAGATCGTGCCATTGCACTCCAGACTGGACGACAGAGTGAGACTCCGTCTCCAAAAAAAGAAGAGAAAGAAAAAGAGAGAGGGAGAGAAGAGGGCTGTGTGGATGGTGGGGCCTGGCCGGCAGGGGCGAGGAGTTAAGATGTCGTTATTCCAAAGAGAGTTTCTCAGCAGAGGAAGGACGTGATCCCAGCATAGGAGGCACATAGTGGGTGGGGGTTGCTCTGGGAAGGACACAGAACAAGGACAGCTTGTTTCTCCTCACCCAGACGGTGATCATCGGCTCCTACCTGATTGCACACGGTTTCTTCAGCGTCTATGGCATGTGTGTGGACACGCTGTTCCTCTGCTTCTGTGAGTGACCCCTCACCCCAAATCTTGCGGGGCCCCGAAACCCTCCTTTCCACTGGGCATCACATCCCCCTCCAACGGGGCAACATGATTGCCTGCCCCCAGCTTCCCCGGGGCTTGGCTGTCCCTCGTCCTGGGTCCCCAGCCCGTCTTCTTGGTTTCCTTTTGCACTTAGAAGCAGCTTTGACCTCCTGTCCACTGACCCAGGCTGCAGCCCAGACGCTGGCCTCAAGCCCTCGCTTTGCAGTTTCTGGCTTTGATGGGGGGGTGGATCTGTGGCTGCCACTAACTCTGGTCTCTCCATCTGTTTTTGTTTTGTTTTGTTTTTTCTTCTCTCTTCCTCTCCTCCATGCCTGCTGGCTTCCCTGTTCTTCCCTGCCTCTCTCTTTCCCTCCCTTCCTGACCACCCCATTTTCCCCCTGCCGGTTCCTGGGGGGAGCCCAGGTGAGGACCTGGAAAGGAATGACGGCTCTCAGGAGCGACCCTACTTCATGTCGCCCGAGCTGAGAGACATCCTGTTGAAGGGGAGTGCGGAGGAGGGGAAGCGGGCAGAAGATGAGGAGTAGACAGGGAGGGAGGCTGGCGTGGGGGCCAGGTTTCCTCCGTGTAGATTGGGGGTGCATGAAGCGGGAGGCTTCCTGGCCTGGGATTGTGGGGATCCTGTGTGTCCCTCGGAGCCCGTCACAGTCCGCCCTTCTCTGGTCCCAGTGTGTCTGCTTTCTAACCCTCTGAGGCTTCTCTGTGACCCTCGTCCACCCTCCCTGTCCCCGGTGGCCCCTGCCTGTGAGCTCCCCTCACGCCTCCTGCTCTGGGACCTCTCTCCACAGTGGAGGACCTGGAGAGGAATGATGGCTCGGCCGAGAGGCCTTACTTCATGTCTTCCACCCTCAAGAAACTCTTGAACAAGACCAACAAGAAGGTAGCAGAGTCCTGAAGGCCCCGTGATCCCCACTTCTCGAGGAGCCTCATGCCGCAGGGTGCTCAGTAGCAGGGTCTGTTCCCCCGACCCCTTGGGCTCACCCAAAGTCCTATCACTGCCGCTCTGCCCATCCCCATGAGCCAGATCCCACCAGTTTCTGGACATGGAGAGTCTGGGGTATCTCCTTCTTATGCCAAGGGGCGCTTGGAGTTTTCACGGCTGCCCCTCAAGACTGCGAGAAATGAGTTCAAATCCAGTGGGGCCTCTTGATGTCCGGGATGTTGTCCGACCACCGCAAGCTCCCTCGTACTTCCGGTTCCCGCTGACATGACAACGGGCCAGACCACAGGAAGGATAGTGTTTGTGTCTGAGGGAGCTGCTGGCCACAGTGAATACCCACGTTTATTCCTGCCTGCTCCAGCCAGGACTGATCCCCTTCTCCACACCTGAACAGTTGGCGTAAGAGCCACCAGAAGCATTTCTTTATTATCATTATTTTTTAACCTGGACGTGCATTAAAGGGTCTATTAGCTTTTTTTTTTCCATCTGTCTCAACAGCTGAGATGGGGCCGCCAAGGAGTGCCTTTCTTTTGCTCCCTCCTAGCTGGGAGTGGCTGGGGTGGGAGTGTGTGTGCCCAGGTGGGGGTGTCTCCTGGCTGGGAAGGAGGGAGAGGGAGGGACGTTTTTACGGAGGTGGTTGGCAGTGGGGAGGAGGTGGTTGGCAGTGGGGAGCGGGCTGGAGAGGAGATCACTAATGGCTGTTTAATGGAAACCTGCTGGGCTGGATGGAGTTAGGCTGAATTTCCCGACTTCCTCTGCCAGTTATTGACACAGCTCTCTTTGTAAGAGAGGAAAGAAACAACCACCCAAGGGATGATTTCAGGGGGAAAGGTGGAGGGCAGATGCCCGGGGCAAACCGGGCCCCTCTGCCCACGCACCTCACTTGATGACACTTTTGCCAAACTTGTTGAACTTGGGGGACCTGGCTTCCCAGTGGCCCCTTTGCCATATTCCAAAGCCCCCTCAGACTTAACATCTCTGCTCATCAGCACTGTCCCAGGATCCTGGAGAGGGAGAACCCCGGCCCCAAGAGGAAGGGGGGCAGTCTCCCATTTCCTGTACCTGCGCCAGCCCTGCCCCCACTGCGTCTGCACAACCCTGCGTGTAACTGCATTCCAACCACTAATAAAGTGCCTATTGTACAGGTCCAGGCCTGGAGTGTTTGTGGGGGGCAGTGAGCCAGTGGGCGGCTGGTGGGGGGGACCCCAGCTTCCCAGGCTCTCGAATTCTCTGAGCTGGGGCAATTCTCTCAAAAGGAAGGAGGAGGGGGCAGGAAACCCACTGGCTGCTGGCGGCTCTGCCTGAATTCCAGCCTTCAGGCAGCTCAGATTTCCCCTGATTAGGCCCTAATCCCTGGACTCCAGAAGGCACAAGCAGCCTGCCAACCTCCCCCATCACCCGTCCTGGACACCCCGCCCCTAGGCCT
>NW_016107578.1:208726-214653 GCF_001604975.1 Cebus imitator | reverse complement strand
CCTCGGCCTCCCAAAGTGCTGGGATTACAGGCTTGAGCCACCGTGCCCGGCCCGTGACAATCTTTTTCTCCTTAGCACTTGCCACCATCTGTAATTACATAACTTATGTGTCTTTTCACTCACTGTCAGCCTCCCTAACCAGAATGTCAGTTCAAAGAAGACACAAACCTTGTCTTTTGTTTACCACCTTATCCCAGGGTGAGCCAGAGTGCCTGATACACAGCAGACACACCGTACATGCACATGGAAGAGCTGAATGAATAATATGGGTTTATTTATTTATTTAGAGACAGGGTCTTGCTCTGTTACCTAGGCTGAAGTGCAGTGGAGCAATCTTGGCTCACTGCAACCTCCACCTCCAGGCTCAAGTGATCCTCCTCCCTTAGCCTCTCCAGCAGCTGGAACTACAGGCATCCACCAATGCATGTACGGCTAATATTTGTATTTTTTGTAAATGGGAGTCTTACCATGTTCCCCAGGTTGATCTCAGACTCCTGGGCTCAAATTCTCCCAAAGTTCTGGGATTACAGGCATGAGCCACTGCTCTTGGCCTGATGTTAAGGGTTTAACCTGCCTGGCACCAGGAGGAAGTGCGTAGTGTTAGCAATTGTTACGCATTAATTATACCTGCCTCTAAGCCCCAGTCTTTTTGTTTTGTTTTTCTTTTCTTTTCTTTTTTTTTTGAGACAGTCTCACTCTGTCCCATGCTGGAGTATAGTGGTGTGATTTCAGTTCACTGAAATCTCCACCTCCCAGGTTCAAGCTATTACCCTGCCTCAGCCTCCTGAATAGCTGGAATCACAGGCGTGTGCCACCATACCTGGCTAATTTTTGTTTTTAGTAGAGACAGGTTTCACCATGTTGGCCAGTCTGGTCTGGAACTCCTGACGTCGTGATCCACCCGCCTTGGCCTCTCAAAGTGCTGGGATTACAGGCATAAGCCACCAAGCCTGGCCCCCAAGTCTTCTTATTTATTTAGTGGTTTTTTTTTTTTCTTTGAGACAGAGTCTTACTCTGTCATCCAGGCTGGAGTGCAGTAGAACAATCTCAACTCACTGCAGCCTCTGCCTCCCAGGTTCAAACAATTCTCCTGCCTTAATCTTCCGGGTAGCTGGGATTACAGGTGTGCACCATCAAACCCAGCTAATTTTTGTATTTTTAGTAGATATGGGGTTTCACCACTCACTGTGTTGGCCAGGCTGGTCTCGAACTCCTGACCTCAGTTTATCCACTCACCTGGGCCCCCCAAAGTGCTGGGATTAAAGGTGTGGGCCACCACCCCCAGGCTTTTTTTTTTTTTTTTTTTTTTTGAGACAGGGTCTCACTCCGTGGCCCAGGCTGGAGTGCAGTGGTGCAGTCATGGCTCACTGCAGCCTCAACCTTCCCAGGCTCAGGTGATCCTCCCAGCTCAGCCTCCCAAGTAGCTGGGACTACAGGTGCACACCACCACACCTAATTTTTGTATTTTTTTTGTAGAGATGGGGTTTTACCATATTGCCCATGCTGGTCTAAAATTCCTGGGCTCCAGTTATCTGCCCGCCTCAGCCTCCCAAAGTGCTATCTACAGATTGCCCAACAGGAAAGGGGCTAAGAAGGCTTTTTTCTTCTTTTTTTTCGTGAGACGGAGTCTCCCCTCGTGGCCCAGGCTGGAGTGCAGTGGCATGATCTCAGCTTACTGCAATCTCCCAGCTTCAAGCGAATCTTGTGCCTCAGCCTCCTGAGTAGCTGGGATTACAGGTGTGAGTCACCACATCCAGCTAATTTTTGTATTTTTCGTAGAGATGGGGTTTCACCTTGTTAGCCAAGCTGGTCTCAAAATCCTGACCTCATGTGATCCACCTGCGTCAGCCTCCCAAAGTGCTGGGATTACAGGCGTGAGCCACTGCACCCGGCATGCATTTTGTTTGTTTCCATGAAGGCATTTGAACCCAGGTCTTGGCTCCAGAGCCCCCAAGTTCTACCCTATACTGGCACTGACTCCTTCATCAATGCCTTTATTCCCCTGGATCCTTTGAGTCTGGCATTTTCTTTAGCCCCAGCTGCCTTCCCACCAAAAAATAGCTCCTGACTTGGCCAGGAGGCACGAGAATCACTCGAACCCAGGAGGTGGAGGTCGCAATGAGCTGAGACTGCCAATACATTCCAGCTTGGGTGACAGAGCAAAACTCTGTCTCAAAAAAAAAAAAAAAAAAAGCTCCCAAACCCCACTTGTTTCTGTCCACATTATCAGTTCCTAGACCCCATCATCACTGAGCTGAGGTAGTACCACCCTGCCTCCTTGGTCCTCAGCTCCTATTCCCATTCCCCCAGTAGGGGCAGGGAGACACTTGCAAACATCAGAGTGAGGCCATGCCCCTCCTCTGCTCAAGAACCTTTCATGGTTCCCACTTTACCCACGTCAAATCCCAAGTCCTCCTTGCAGCCCACAGGCCCAGCACCATCTGCTCTGTCACCGCCTACCTGTATCTCCCTTCACTGCCCCACGCACTCACATACTCCAGCCACTCAGATCCCAGCACTGATGCTTGATATGCCTTCCATTTTTCTTTCACCTCTTTGCTTCCTTCTACTTCCAACTTGGGGATCACCTCCTCCAGGAAGCTTACCCTGCTCACCTAAAGTTGGCTCTCTGGGTGACAATCTTNCCATGTTGACCAGGATGGTCTCGATCTCTTGACCTCGTGATCCACCCGCCTCGGCCTCCCAAAGTGCTGGGATTACAGGCTTGAGCCACCGCGCCTGGCGATGTGGCTCACTTTTACTCCATAATTTTTTTTTTGTCTCCCGGGTTTAAGCAATCCTCCTGCCTCAGCCACTTGAGTAGCGGGATTACAAGCGTGAGCCACAATGCCTGGCTAATTTTTGTATTTTTAGTAGACATGGGGTTTTGCCATGTTGGCCAGGTTGGTCTTGAACTCCTGGCCTCAAGTGATTTGCCCACCTCAGCCTCCCAAAGTGCTGGGATTACAGATGTGAGCCATTGCGTCTGGCCATTTTTAAAAACTTAAATAATTGTGGTGGCTCACGCCTATAACCCCAGAACTTTAGGAGCCAAGGCCTGAGGTCAGGAGTTTGAGACCAGCCTGGCCAGCATGGTGAAACCCCATCACCACTAAAAAAAACCCGAAAATTAGCCAGGCGTGGTGACAGTTGCCTATAATCCCAGCTACTCAGGAAGCTGAGGCAAGAGGATCCCTTGAAACTGGGAGGTGGAGGCTGCAGTGAGCTGAGATTGCACCATTAAACGCCAGCATAGGCAACAGAGTGAGACTCTGTCTCAAAAAAAAAACCAACCCAGAATTGTGGTACAATACACATAGCATAAAATTTGCCATATCCATCTCTTTCTTTTCTTTTTCTTTCTTTTTTTTTTTTTTTTTTTTTTTTTTATAAAGATGGGGTTTCTTCATGAAGGCCAGGCTGGTCTCGAACTCCTGACCTCAGGTGATCCACCCACCTCGGCCTCCCAAAGTGCTAGGATTACAGGCATGAGCCACCGTGCCTGGCCCCATCTCTTTCTTATTAAGCAACTGGGTCTCGCTATGTTACCCAGGCTGACCTCGAACTACTGGACTGAAGGTTTCATCCCTTCCCAGCCTCCCAAGCAGCTGGAATGACAGGCGCTCTCCACTGTGCCTGGCTTACGTTTACTTTTTTGAGGAACCACCAAAATGTTTTCTGGCTTCATGCTTTGGCTCCACTTTCTTCTGGGTTGGCTTCATTCTCTGCCAAGTTCCTTTATCTGGGTATATTCCCTGCCTCCAACCACACTATACTGTGATGGTTAATTTTAGGTGTGAACTTGGCTAGATTAGAAAATACCCAGATTTGAGCTGTGATGTGGTAAAAATAAGACAAAGAAAAAAAAATAGTGACTGGGTGCGGTGGCTCAGGCCTAGAGTCAGCACTTTGGGAGGCTGAGGTGGGCAGATCACTTGAGCTTAAAGACCAGCCTGGACAACACGTGGAAACCTTGTCTCAACAACAACAAAAAAAACGAAAATTAGTAGGGTGTGGTGGTCGTGTGCATGTTGTCCTAGCTACTTAGGAAGATGAATCGAGATGGTCACTTAAGCTCAGGAGGCTGAGGGTGCAATGCGCTGAGATCACACTACTGTACTCCAGCCTGGGCGATGGAGCAACACCCTGTCTGATAAAGCATTACCATCCAATCTGTTGGGGCTCTAATAAAACAGAAAAAGGAGAGAAAGGGCCGGGTGCAGTGGCTCACACCTGTAATCCTAGCACTTTGGGAGGCCAAGGTGGGCAGATCATGAGGTCAGGAGTTCGAGACCAGCCTGACCAACATGGTGAAACCCTGTCTCTACTAAAAAAAAAAAAATTAGCTAAGCATGATGGCACATGCCTGTAATCCCAGCTACTTGGGAGGCTGAGGCATGAGAATCGCTTGAACCTAGGAGGCAGAGGTTGCAGTGAGCCAATATTGCACAACTGCACTCCAATCTGGGTAACAGACTGAGACTCTGTCTCAAATTAAAAAAAAAGAAAAAAAGAAAAGAAAAAAGGAGAGAAAGAATCTTCCTGTCCAGAGCTGGGACACTCTCTTCCTCCCATTTTGACACTCCAAGACTTATTCCAGTGATTCCTGGTTCTCAGGTCTTCAGCCTTGGACTGAGAATTAGACCATTGGTGTCCCTGGCTCTGAATCTTTCACATTCAGACTGAGCCTTGCTACTGGCTTTTCGGAGTCTCCAGCTTGCAGTTGGTATGTGTGGTAGGATGTCTCAGCCTCCATAATTATGTGAACCAATTATCCTAATAAATCTCCTCTTATCTACCTACCTCCTATTAGCTCTCTCTGGAGAAACCTAATAATAACACACACCATACATTTTTCTGGTTTTAAGATCAGAGAAGTTTTTTTTTTTTTTTTTTTTTTTTTTGAGATAGAGTCTTACTCTGTCACCCAGGCTGGAGTGCAGTGGCGAGATCTGGGCTCACTATAACCTCCACTTCCCCGGTTCAAGCAATTCTCTGCCTCAGCCTCCTGAGTAGCTGGGATTACATGCGTCCACCACCACGCCTGGCTAATGTTTTATTTTTAGTAGAGACGGGATTTCACCATCATGGCCAGACTGGTCTTGAACTCCTGATCTCATGATCCACCCGCCTCGGCCTCCCAAAGTGCTGGGATTAAAGGTGAGAGCCACAGTGTCTGGCCCAGAGTAGTCTTTTCTTGCTCCTAAGTGCCAAGCCTGGAGCTCACTGGCTCTGACCAGCCTGATTTTGGTCATTTACTCATTGTAAAGCATTGAATCAATCACTGCAGTCAAGGGATGGGTCTAGTTTTGGAGTCAGGCAGCAGGGACCTGCCATCCAGACTACAGTTTGATCGAGAGAGGAATGGTTCCCCAACGATCATGGTCATCCCATAATGTCCATCCCAGAGTGGTCATCCATGTCCACGCTGAGAGGGCAGGAAGGGTACAGACATAGGACAAAAAGCTTTTAAGGAGAGAAGTTAACAGGGTGTGATTGGGAGAGTGGGTTTCGTTGAAGATGAGGAAGACAGTGAATAGAGAGGCGGTGAGGACAGGAGAGTCCCTGAGAGTGACAGGACCAGTCTAGACAGAGAGATTCCAAGACGGGGATGACCTCAATCTTCAACCAATGAGAGTGATGGAGGGAAGAGAGAAGAAGGAAAAGCTAGATGACAGATGATGTCACTAAGGCAAGGAGGGGAGAATGGTGTTGCACAGAGGGTTTTTGACCACTGAGTGGTGGAATGGCAAGGGTAGAGGTGGGAGGTTGGGTCAGGATAGCCGTTAGGGCAAATGGCACCTTGTGTTCTCCAGCCTTGATGGTGACTAAGGACAAGGAGTATGATGGATGGGGCTTACCATCCATCCAACCCAAAAGTTGGGCTGAAAACTTTTTATTAAAATTTTTTTTTTTTTTTTTTTTTT
>NW_016107578.1:198655-204791 GCF_001604975.1 Cebus imitator | reverse complement strand
TTTTTTTTTTTTTTGAGACGGAGTCTCGCTCTGTTGCCCAGGCTGGAGTGCTGTGGCAGTCTTGGTTCACTGCAACCTCCACCTCCCATGTTCAAGCGATTCTCCTGCTTCAGCCTCCCGAGTGGCTGGGATTACAAGCGCTTGCCACCACGTCCGGCTAATTTTTTGTATTCTTAGTAGAGACCGTGTTTCACCATGCTGGCCAGGCTGGTCTCCAACTCCTGAAGTCAAGTGATTCGCCCGCCTCGGCTTCCCAAAGTGCTGGGGTTACCGGCGTGTCACCTCGCTCGGCCAGGAAACTCATTTTCAACATCTCCTTGCTCTTTTTTTTTATTTCTTTTCTGGAAGAAAGCTAAGCCTTGAAGCATTTTGCTCTTCTTGCTCCAAATCCTGGCAACGTTTGAACCAACAGACGGGCATCTGTCAAACCTGCCTACTTACTACGCCTGCGGAGCGCCAACCTGACCCTGGCAGAATGGGGTTTAGTTTAAGCACCGATTTTACATCAGGGACCTCACAAGGCGCCTGGGAATATTCAAGGACACCACCCTTATAAGGACAAGGCACTCGGTCACGGGCGCCTTTACTTCGGAGCTCCGCATTGTTGTTGGCCGAGGGTCCGTTGAGTCCCAGCCCCGGCTTTCCCAGGAACTGGCCGTCAACTCTCTGGTGAGATCTTTCTGTGCCTGGCCTCAGTTTCTCCGTCAATGGGGGAGGGGAAAAGGGGCTGAAGGATCCCGACCAGCTCAGCTGTGGTCTTCAGAAGCTATGGCCTGAGAAGGATACACCAAGGCAAATCCGCGGGACGGAAGAACCCGGAGGCTCAGTGGCGCCGATCCCACGCAGCAACGAAGAGGCGCTAGACCTGGCCGTTCCTCGCACATCTCTCTGACCTTCTTTGCGTCTTAAGGGCGATGCGGTGTGCGTAGCAACCCCCGCAGAAGCCCGAAAGTCTCCGGCGGAGATCCTGCCTCTAAAAAGGAACACATGTGCTAAAGCGTCTCACAGCCACTTCCGCCAACGTACTCATGGCGACGGGAGTAAAATGGCGGCTGCGCAGGCGCGGAATGTGGCAGGCGTGAGGAGGCTCCGCCCCTCACCCTTGTTTTCCATCACGTGGTAATGGCCGCTCTAAAACCGCCTTACCGAAAACTAGAGGGCAACCTCGTCACGTGACTGAGGACTCCCAATACAGCACAGGGAAGGCGCCAGAAATCCTTGTCAGATGGCGAAGGAAGCCGCTCACTTCGCCACTGTCACATGATCCAGCAACCTATCGAAAGCGGAGGGAAAGGTGAGGACGTCACGTGATCATCACGCAAACCACCGCGCTTGCATCACGTGACAATGCACGCCCCTACCCCTCCTTTATCTTTTTCCGCCTCTCCCTCTTATTTGGGTTGGGCCTGCGTCGGGGCGCAACGCGGCGTCAAGGGGGCGGGGCCTCGGCAGGTCACGTGTTCCCGCACCTCCCCGTCGCGCGCCCGCCAGCCCGCCCGCTCGCCCCCGGCCCGGACTCCTCCTCCTCTTCTCGCCATTGCAGTTGGACTCAGCAACCCGGCGCGCACCGCGTGGCTTTTGGGGGAAGACCCCGGCGGGCTGTGGCAGGAGGGCGGTGGCGGCGTCTGCGGTCGGTCGGAGAAGGGGACGCCGACAAGGTAAGCGTCAGTGTGGCGGCGGCCGGGCCAGCTCCCGCCTCTGCCCCTCCCCCCGGCCGCCCTCTTCAGCGAGTTCCTCGCTGAGGGTTCGCGGTGACGAGGTTGGAGGGGGTTCCGCGCTCGCCGCCTCCGCCCGGTGCTTTCGCCCCGGCTCCTGGCCGTTCCTCCCTCGCCGGCCTCCCTCCCGCGCTCAGCCGTTAACTCTCCCCCATTGTGCGGAGGAAACAAAATGGCGGCGGCGGCGGCGGCGAGGGCTCGGTGCGCGCGCAGCCGCTTCCCCCCCACGCGGCCCCTCGGCCGGCGGCGGCGCCACGCGAGGGGGGTGCGCGCGCACCGGGCTCCGGGCCGCCGCCTCCCCCGGGCCAGGCTATGTTGCAGTCTGCCGGAGACGCATGCACGTGCCGGGAGCACACACCCCCTCCGGCCCTAAGCATCGCGGCCGGGCGACCCCCTTTCCTGATCCCTTCCCTACTCCCTCCTCCTCTTTGTCCAGGTCCCGCCCCCGGTTGCAGGAGAGTCCCAGGTTCCCGAGGCGGGAAACGTCGCCTCCTTTGTCCTTACTGGGCGCGGAGAGGCGGATCCCCTCCTTGGAAGCCCCTTCTTACGCGGATTGCAGAGGAAGCCTTTGTGGGTTCGTCGGTTCCCAAGTCTCTGATCAGCCATGCTTTTTCCCAGATCAGGGTTCAAACTTGAGAGGGTTTCAGCTTTCTTTTAGCTTATTTGTTTTCGTTGTTGAATGTTGTTCCAGATTGCTAGTATTTGTTTTCCCTGGAACCGCATTCTAGTGCGATATTTGAGTACAAGCGTGAGCCCCGAAACGTGGATACTTAAAACCCCTTTCTACCTTTTATTTCCTCACATAGTTGAGTGATTGTGATTCTCGAGGTTACTCGTGAGGTTCTGCCCCAGTTAATCTACTGCCTAAATTGTTTGGTTGTACGACTGTCTGCTTGCTCTCCCCCAGTTCAGTGGCCAAATTTGGGGAGAGTAAGGGATCTCTTCACATTTCCAACATTGATTGCAAGTTATTGCTTAGGTGACATGGATCAACAACGAAGCGTCAGTTTCAGTGGTCTTCTTTTCTGGACTCCGGTATTTCAGTGATGCTGAATCTCTTTCAAGGTTTTGCTCTCTTAAATGAGTGGTGTGATGGCATATTTGTGGTCCACATGGAATCGCAAGGCGCCATCCGAAGTTAGGATTCAAATTTAGGACTCGAAGCTGTCTTTTCCTCAGGTATTTGTGGTTGGGGATGTCCATGGATTGCTGAGAGTGCTGCCGCTATGCCTGTGCGTGATGCTTTGTGTATGGTCTCGTGGGATGTAGTTACAGCAGCCGCCCAGATTGTGAATGAAGTGTGGGAACCAGGGCCTCATTCACAGCTGGAAAACGGGGAGGCCGCAGGACACTGGCAGGTGCTCCTCTCCCTGTCCGGTGGTGCCAGGGCCTCTTGCCTATGTGGGTGGCTCCTGGTCCCTGGGATTTGTGAATGGAATCTGTGGAGGCCTCTGTGTTGTTTGGAATAGTCTGTAGTTTAGATTAGGGTCTGTGATGACTGCCAGGCTTGGCCTTGCGGCCACCAGGCAGTATTTTTCAGTATTCCTATCTTCCTGGAGCTGAGCCACCTCTTCCTGTAGGAGAGGTGCCTAATTGTTTGTGGGTTTTTTTTTTTCCTGATTGAACTTGTTCGGTGCCTCTAGGCAAAAATTCCTTTTGCTCTTTCTAGTATTCTTAGAGTCTTGGAGGCCCATATTCCTGAGCATGAGGAACCTAACTCTCCTTCTTGTTTTTCTTAAATTCTTCATGTTAAATAAGACATTGAAGGACAGATGCTAATATTTTGATCGCATAGATGTATACAGTGCTCCCTGGTTAAAGCCTCAGGTAGGGGAAGGTAGAATCAGTGATGGGGAAGGAGTCTTCCATAAGTCAGTCGCTTTTCTTTAAGTAGACAGTAGACCACCTTATTTATCTTATAGGCTGTAGCAAGATGTGGGGGTTAGAAGTATTTAGTCAGTGTTCTTTGGGCTGGGGCCCCTTCTCTTTATGGACTACTTTCATCCTTTTTCTCAGTTTGTTTTGATTACCTTTCATGGCCCCAGAGGAGTGATTCCTTTATTCATTTATACCTCTTGGAATTGCCATCCTGCTACATTTTGTCAGCAAGTTAATTCATCTTGTGGAGTTGTGTTTTTTGTTTGTTTTGAGATGGAGTTTCACTCTTGTTGCCCAGGCCTGGAGTACAATGGCACTACCTCAGCTCACCGCAACCTCAGCTTCCCGGGTTCGAGTGATTCTCCTGCCTCAGCCTCCTTAGTAGCTGGGATTACAGGTGCCTGCCTTCACGCCCAGCTAATTTTTATATTGTTAGTAGAGATGGGGTTTCACCCTGTGTTGGCCAGGCTGGTCTCGAACTCCTGACCTTGTGATCTGCCCGCCTCGGCCTCCCAAAGTGCTGGGATTACAGGCACCGGCCACCACTCTTGCCTTGGATGCTTTTTATCTTAGCAAAGTCCTGGCAGATTTCAGTGCCTTGTCCTTACTGGTGTCACGTCCTTGAAAGATTTGATTTGGGAGATTTGGAATAATGGATTTGAGTGGCATCTTCACACAATAAATAAAGAGATTTTCAGCTGGTCTTGGTGGCTGATGCCTGTAATCTCAGCATTTTGGGAGGCTGAGATGGGCAGATCTCCTGAGGTCAGAAGTTCGAGACCAGACTGGTGGACATGGGGAAACCCCATCTCTACATTTTTTTTAAGACGGAGTTTCGCTCTTGTTACCCAGGCTGGAGTGCAATGGCATGATCTCGGCTCACCGCAACCTCCGCCTCCTGGGTTCAGGCAGTTCTCCTGCCTTAGCCTCCCGAGTGGCTGGGATTACAGGCACGCGCCACTATGCCCAGCTAATTTTTTGTATTTTTAGTAGAGACGGGGTTTCACCATGTTGACCTGGATGGTCTCGATCTCTTGACCTTGTGATCCACCCGCCTCGGCCTCCCAAAGTGCTGGGATTACAGGCGTGAGCCACCGCGCCCGGCCTCCATCTCTACTAAAAATACAAAAATTAGCCAGGCATGAGCACCTGTAATCCCAGCTACTCAGGAGGTCAGGCAGGAGAATTGCTTGAATCCTGGAGGCGGAGGTTGCAGTGAGCTGAGATCATGCCGTTGCACTCCAGCCTGGGCAAAAAAAAGGTGAAACTCCATTTCAAAAAAAAGATTTGGGGCCTGAGAGGCATGCGGCAAACTTTAGTTTCCTGCTGAAGCATTTGTGCATTGCATCTGAAACAAGTAGGTTGCCCGGCTGTTATATAGAGTAAGTTGGTGTTGAAATGATTGTGAAAGCAGGATAGGCAGGAACCTCATTGGTGTACTGATTTTGAAGAAATTTTTATGGTATTTATGATCTGTTAAATACTTGTGAGACTTTTCCATGAGAATACTTCACAGGTGATTCTGTTATAAACAGCAGTTAAAAATTCACATACTTTTAGCATCAAATATATTCAGGCGTCTAGTAAAAGTGATGTCCAGTTAAAGTTTAGTATTTTTGGCCGGGCGTGGTGGCTCACGCCTGTAATCCAAGCACTTTGGAGGCCAAGGCGGGCGGATCACCTGAGGTTGGGAGTTCGAGACCAGCCTGACCAACATGGTGAAACCCCATCTTTATAAAAATAAAAAAAGTTTAATATTTGTATTTGTTTATTTATTGTTTTGAGACAGGGTCTCCTTTTGTCACCCAGGCTGGAGTGCAGTTGTGTGATCTCGGCTCACCGCAACCACCACCTCCCAGGCGCAAGAAGTAATCTTCCCACCTCAGTCTCCCAAGTAGCTGGGACTACAGGTGCATGCCACCACACCCGGCTAATGTTTTTGATTTTTTTGTAGAGACAGATCTTTCCACATTGCCCAGGCTGGTCTCAAACTCCTTGACTCAAGCAATGTGCTTGACTTCAAAAAGCTGGAGTTATAGGAGTAAGCCATCACTCCTGGCCAGAATTTTAGTTTTTTTATCTTCTCATTAAATGTCTACATAGTGAATAAACTGAGAATGTAGCTACTAGGTTATTATTTAACAATTTTTTTAAATCCAAGTTTATCTTTTTGTAGAGACAGGGTCTCAGTATGTTGCCCAGGCTGGTCTCAAATTCCTGGGCTCAAGTGATCTTCCTGCTGCAACCTTTCGAAGTGCTAGGATTTATAGATGTGAGCCACTTTGACCCCTGGCACTAGTTTTAAGGCAAAAATGTGTTTACTGTCGAAGGGCCATTCTCTTGAGGAATATATGATGACTGTGAATCATTTAATCACACAGTTGAATGTGTATTCTACTACAGTATGTAAATTTGCTCTAAATTATTTTTATTTATTTATTTTTTATTTTTTTTTTTTTGAGACGGAGTTTCACTCATGTTACCCAGGCTGGAGTGCAATGGCGCGATCTCGGCTCACCGCAACCTCCGCCTCCTAGGTTCAG
>NW_016107578.1:186804-198012 GCF_001604975.1 Cebus imitator | reverse complement strand
TGACCAGGATGGTCTCGATCTCTTGACCTCGTGATCCACCCGCCTCGGCCTCCCAAAGTGCTGGGATTACAGGCTTGAGCCACCGCGCCCGGCCTTAAAACTATTTTCTCATATCAGAATGTGGTTTTTGTTTGTTTGTTTGTTTTTTAGACAGTCTCACTGTCACCCAGGCTGGAGTGCAGTGGCGCGGTCTTGGCTCACTGCAGCTTCCACCTCCCAGGTTCAAGTGATTCTCTTGCCTCAGCCTCCCGTGTAGCTGGGATTACAGGCACCTGTCACCACGCTTGGCTAATTTTTCGTATTTTCAGTAGAGATGGAGTTTCACCATGTTGCCCAGGCTAGTTTTGAACCCCTCACCTCAAATGACCTGCTGCCTCAGTCTCCCAAAGTACAGGGATTACAGGTGTGAGTCACAGCACCCAGCCTAATTTTTGTATTTTTAGTAGAGACTGAGTTTCACTGTGTTGGCTAGGCTAATCTTGAACTGGTCTCAAGTGATCTGCTCTGCCTCAGCCTCTAAAAAGTGTTCAAAGTGTTGGGATTACAGGCATGGGCCACCGCAAACTGACCAGGCTCGGTGACTCATGCCTGTAATCCCAGCACTGTGGGAGGACAGGGCAGGCAGATCACTTGAGGTTGAGAGTTCAAGACCAGCCTGACCAACATGGAGAAACCCTGTCTCTACTAAAAATACAAAAGTAGCCAGGCATGGTGGCGTGCACCTGTAATTCCAGCTACTCGGAGGCTGAGGCAGGAGAATCGCTTGAACCCAGGAGGCAAAGGTTGCTGTGAGCTGGGATGGTGCCATTGGACTCCATCCTGGACAACAAGAGTGAAACTCCATCTCAAAAAAAAAAAAAAAAAAAAAAAAAACCCCAGGCTTCACTCTGGGAATCCACTGGGAGGGATTGTGTCTGCCTCCAGCCAGATGCAGGAGTTTCTCCCAACTGTGCTTCCCTCGCCTCCTTGCTGCCTGAGAGTATGCTGGAAAGAGGGTTTGATAATCCCCACATGAAGTCATGTTGAATGTTTTTCTGTGATGGCAGATTTTAAAGCATTTCTATTGGTTCATCCAAGAGCAGTTTTTGTTCCCTTAAGGACTGGCTCTCACTATGTTGCCCAGGCCAGTTTTGAACTCCTTCCTGCCTTGGCCTCCCGAGTAGCTGGTACTACCGGCATGCACATTTGTACCCAATTTAATCCTTTTTGTACATTGCATTTGTAGTATTATGGTTCACAGAACATTTTCCCATAGTGCCACCTTTAATCCTTGCTGTCTGCAGTCTGAGGCAGATGGTATTTTCATCCTCATTTTCCACCCAGCTCCAGAAAGGTAAGTGATTTATTTGCTGGAGGTCCTACAGCTGCCAGATTGGGGACCCCAGAGGCAAACCCCAGGCTTGTGACTCTAGGACTTTTGGCACTCTACAACACTAGTGAGCCTGGAGTCCTGGGTCTCCAGAAGCATTTGGGGAACAACTTGTATTTGCCAACTTGTTATTTTGTCAACGAAAATATCTTTTAAATTAATGATCATGCACCATTTTTATTTTTCATAAGCAGGAAGATTGTCTTTATCACCAAAACTATAGCAATAAAATAAAGGACAGTTGTTTAAGTTGAAAACATATTCCTGACTGGGCGTGGTGGCTCATGCCTGTAATTCCAACACTTTGGGAGGCTGAGGCAGGTGGCACACTTGAGGTCAGGAGTTCGAGACCATCCTGGCCAACGTGATGAAATCCCATCTCTACTAAAAATAAAAAACAGCCAGGCATGGTGGTGCATGCCTGTAATCCCAGCTACCTGGGAGACTGAGGCAGGAGAATTGTTTGAACCCAGGAGGCGGAGGTTGCAGTGAGCCAAGATCACACAACTGCACTCCAGTCTTGATAGCCTAAGACTCCATCTCAAAAAAAGCCCAAACAACAAAATAAAAACTTTATTCCTAACTTTGGTGCAGTAACACTGTTGGGAGTCAAAACTGTGAACCATTGCACTGGACTTCAGATTCTTAAATATTTCAGAATGGCTATGATAGCCAGATTTTAGACTGGCATCACCTGGCTAGGTTGCTTTTTAAGAATTTTCAACATGCCCTTGATGGTGTCAATCTGTCAAAGTTCAAGGAGTCACCAAGACTCCTAGCTCAAGGGTCTCATTTCACCTCACAGCCCAGGATAGGCCCACGCCAGAGGTCAGGAAACCAGTGGCTGGGTTGAGTCTGTAAATTTAAAGCCTAATTTGGTCTCTCTAAAGTGAATATCCACTTCAGGACCATTCTGAAGAGTTGCTGAGAAGGCTGTAGGATTTATGAAATACCCTGAAGACAGGTGGGGATTCCTGGAACAGTTAATGAGACAAATTTCAAGAAGCTGGCCTTCGGAGGCTGAGGCAGGCAGATCATTTGAGGTCAGGAGTTCAAGACCAGCCTGGTCAACATGGTGAAACCTTGTCTGTGAGGGTGTTGCCACTGTACCTGTCCAGTCTGCAAACTTCTGTTAATCCACTCATGCTCAACTAACTTGGGTATGTTTCTTTTCCAACAAGTGCCGTGAACTTCATAGTGTAATTAGAGGTCAGAAAGATGGCCACTGAGCCACAAGCGTAATGTTTTTTTGTGCATACCGTGGGTGGGCTGAATTCAGGAACAAAAGAAAGAAACCGATCCCTGTGTGTTAAACCATCCCAAACCACTTACTGCTTGATCCTGCCTTGGGTTTGTTTCCAGAGAAGCTGCATGTTGCTGGTGCCCATGATTGAATCATAAAAATTGTAAGAATAGGCTTTGCTGGTGCCAGGTTTGAATAAACGTGGTGGCAAGAGCCGCATTGTTCATGGTTTCGCAGCTTTCGTTTAAAGTTAGATCGGTAGGGGCAGTGGAGTGTTGCATGTGGGTGAGTGCTGTAAGCTTCTTGCCAGCAATGTGCCTCACTAAAAATCCTCTTGAAAGGGAAGTTTCTGCTCACCCTATAGATTCCTGGATCAGTTAATGAGACAAATTCCAAGAAGCTGGCTTGGATGTCAAATTGGTCTTGGGCTTATATAGAGAAATGGGTTTTGTTGCCCTGCAAAGAAGCGATAACTCCAGTTTTTAAACATTTGTTTTGGTTCAGATAATTACTACTCTTACTTTGTCCATGTGGGTCAGAAAGCATTGCTGCCATCACCTGGTCTAGGGAAGGAGGACTCAGACATGTAATGGACCGCAAGCCGGCCAGTTGTGGTCAGAGCATCTGGAGGCCAGCAAGGCCCTTCGTGGTTCTTTTCAAGGGTCTGCCTCTGGGAGCAGGGGAAGATGAAGTGAGACTGCCATTATAGCAAGGGCACACCCACGTTTCTCGTTTGAACAGTGAAGAGAGCAGATGGAAAGCCACATGCAGGACGTTTGCTAAAGACAGGCATTTTGGATGGGGTGATATTTTGACCCAGTGATTTCTTGTTCCCCAGTGGTTGATGGGGGTAGTTTTATACCTCTGACTCTCTAGGGGAAATTTTAGTCACATGTTTTTATTAGAGATTGTCTATATCAACTGGGGTTGAACCTTAGTCTTTTAACAATTTTCAGAGTATGAAGTTTGAATAACAACACCTATAATGTGGAAATTATTTTTTAAGTGTCTTTATGGGCTTGTGGATATATATAAATTTAATGTGTTGAACTTGTTTTAATAACATCTTTTGAAAATGTTCAAACATACAAACAAGGGTGATATAATTTTATGACCACCTAGGCCAGGCACGGTGGCTCACACCTGTAATCCCAGCACTTTGGGAGGCTGAGGCAGGCAGATCATTTGAGGTCAGGAGTTCAAGACCAGCCTGGTCAACATGGTGAAACCTCGTCTCTACTAAAAATACAAAAATTAGCCGAGTGTGGTGGCAGGTGCCTGTAATCCCAGTTACTTGGGAAGCTGAGGCAGGAAAATCGCTTGAGCACAGGAGATGGAGGTTGCAGTGAGCTGATAGCGCGCCACTGCACTCCAGCCTAGGCGACAAAGTGAGACTTTGTCTCAAAAAATAAAAAATTTAGGCTGGGTGTGGTGGCTCACTCCTGTAATCCTAGCACTTTGGGAGGCCAAGGCAGGTGGATCACTGGAGGTCAGGCGTTTGAGACCTGCCTGACCAACTTGGTGAATCTCTGTCTGTACTAAAAATACAAAAAAAAATTAGCCAAGCGTGGTGGCACATGCCTGTAGCCCCAGCTACTTGGGAGGCTGAGGCAGGAGAATTGCTTGAATCTGGGAGGTGGAGGCTGCAGTGAGCTGAGATCATGCCATTGCACTCCAGCCTGGGCAGCAAAAATGGAACTTTGTCTCAAAAAAATAACACAGCCTAGGTTGTGCTGTGGGCATTTAACTGCATGTGTTTCACATATTTGTCTATCCACCTATATCCTCTGCACTCTTCAGTCACTTTATTGATTGATTAGAGACAGGGTCACACTTTGTTGCCCAGGTTGGAGTGCTGTGGTACAGTCATAACTTAGTGCTATCTCAAATACCTGGGCTCAAGCAGTCCTCGCGTCTCAGCCAAGTGTTTAGTATAGACAGGGTTTTACCATGTTGGCCAGGCTGGTCTTGAACACCAGACTTCAAGTGATTTGCTCGCCTCAGCCTCCCAAAGTGCTGGGATTAGAGGCATGAGCCACTGCTCCTGGCTCACTTTATTTTTATGATGTGTTTCCAACTGAATAGCAGAAAGTTGGAACCTTCCCTCTACATATTAACTAGAATTTAGTATTTTTCTTTGCAGTTGGGTTTTTATTTATTTTTTTCTTGGAAAATTTTTTGTGTAGATACGGAGTCTGTCTCTGGCTGGTCTTGAGCCCCTGACCGCAAGTGCTCCTCCCAACATGGTGAGCCACCGTGCCCTGCCTCTTTTACTTTTTAAATATTGCGGATCTTTGGTATACCAGTGAGTTGCATATTGCCAACCCTTGTTAGGAGGGAGAGTGACCTTTACTCCAGAAAGCTTGGGAGGGCCCCTTCCCATGTGATCCCTGCCACTGTCCCCTAGAAGCGATCCTGTCACCCATTAATTTTGCTTATTCTAGAACTTCATATAAGTGGAAGCATGATTCTTTTTGAATTAGAGTTGTCCCAAATGTAGCCAGTGGGACCCCGCACAAGTCATCTCCCATGTCTTCAGGATAAGACTGTTGTAGTCACCAGCGCTTCGTTCGTTGTTTTCTGGTGCTCCAGTAGGATCTAGGCTCACCATCCTGCTGCAGATTACAAATCAACTTCTCCCAGGAGCTTCGTTCAATAGGTTTTTGTTGTTGTTTTATTTTTATTTATTTATTTTGAGACATTCTGTCGCTCTGTTGCATAGGCTGGAGTGCATTGGCACAATCTCGGCTCATGGCAGTCTGCACCTCCCTGGCTCAAGGAGGTTCAGGAGTTCAAGACCAGCCTGGCCAACATAGTGAAACCCTATCTGTCCCTACTAAAAATACAAAAATCAGCCGAGCGTGGTGGTACGCACCCATAGTCCCAGCTACTTGGCGGGCTGAGGCAGAATTGCCTGAGCCTGGAAGGTGGAGATTACTGTGAGCCTAGATTGCACCAGTGCACTCCAGCCTGGGCAACAGAGCGAGAGACTGTCTCAAAAAGAAGAAAACTCCAAAAACTGTTGGTCATGCATAGTGGCTCATGCCTGTAATCCCGGCACTTTGGGAGACTGTGGTGGGAGGATTACTTGTGGTCAGGAGTTTGAGACCAGCCCACGCAACATGGTGAGACCATATCTCTACAAATACATATTTTTTAAATCTATTATGGAACTTCTAAAACATGCACAAAAGAATTCCAATACATCACCCAGCTTCAACAGCTCTCAGTGTTTTGCAGTCTTGTTTCATCCTTCTCTACTTTCTCTTCCCTGGTATATTTCAGAGCAAATACCAGGAATATAATTTCAGCCATAAGTTTGTCTTAAATATGTGTAGAACAGATAAAGGTGGTTCTTTTCAACACAGCCACAGTATTATTCTTGTAAGTGATTAACTAATTCCTTCAAAGGATTCCCTTCATGAACAAGATTCCCAGTGTCCTTACAACTATCCAGGGAAACTACAGCCAAGGGAACAGGCTTGGCAGAATCAGTGGGAAAAGAAGACCCTGTGGAGCTTGACTCTACTCTGGCTTAGTGAAGAGACATGGCGGGCGGAGGGGAGGATGTCCTTTACCCACACATCACTCACGCCTGGCCCTCACTGCAGCCTGAGGAGGCAGATGTTTTCGACAGTAGGATCTGGCACCACTTGTGAGGTCTGTGGGATATGTGCTGCATGCCTCAAGTAGGTTGACTTGTTTTATTTTCTTAGTCCTCCTGCCCAGGCAGAGAGGAAGCTAGTGTCTAGGCAAGCAGATTTTCAGGCCGAAGACTGTTGAAGCTTTCCCTGAGTGATCTATTGAGTGGCTCACCCAATGGTGTGAGTCCCAGGCACGTTAAGCCACTGAGTCCAGGGACTAGCTTTTCACCCGTTTCTTCCCATGTTCCCTTAGACTCCTTCCCTTCTGCTTCGCTCCCCTGTCAGGAAGCCGTTGACCCCATCATGTCCTGTTGCTGGGCTCTGCAGGGGCATTACTTGCCATTTGACCCCTAGGTTTTTTTGTTTTTGTTTTGGAGACAGTTTCCCTCTTGCTGCCTAGGCTGGAGTGCTGTGGTATTCTCTACTCACTATAACCTCTGCCTCCCAGGTTAAAGCAATTCTCCTGCCTCTGCCTCCTGAGTAGCTGGGATTAACAGCATGCATTATCATGCCTGACTAATTCTTTGTATTTTTCATAGAGGCAGGGTTTCACCATGTTTTGGCCAGGCTGATCTTGAACTCCTAACCTCAGGTGATCCGCCTGCCTTGGCCTCCCAAAGTACTGGGATTACAGGCATGAGCCACCTTGTCCTGCGACCCCTAGGTTTTATTCGTTCATTTATGTATTTCAAGATGGAGTCTTGCTCGGTCAGTCAGGCTGGAGTGCAGTGGGGCAATCTGAGCTCACTGCAACCTCTGCCTCTTGGATTCAAGTGATTCTCCTGCCTCAACCTCCTGAGTAGCTGGGATGACAGGTGTGCGCCACCACGCCTGGCTAATTTCTGTATTTTTAGTAGAGATGGGGTTTCACCATGTTGGATAAGCTGGTCTCGAACTCCTGACCTCAAGTGAGCCACCCACCTCTGCCTCCCAAAGTGTTGGGATTACAGGCATGAGCCACATGCCCAAGCACCCTTAGGTTTTTTGTTTGTTTTCTTGAGATGAAGTCTTGCTCTTGTCGTCCAGGCTGGAGTGCAGTGGTGTGATCTCCACTCACTGCAACCTCTGCCTCCCAGGTTCAAGTGATTCTCCTGTCTCAGCCTGTCATGTAGCTGGGATTATAGGTGCCTGCTACCACACCTGGCTAATAAATGTGTATATATATGTATGTATGTATGTGTGTGTGTGTGTGTGTATATATATATATACACATATATATATATGTGTGTGTATATATATGTATATATTTATTTTTTTTTTTTTGAGATGGAATCTTGCTGTCAAACCCAGGCTGGAGTGCAGTGGTATGATCTCGGCTCACTACAACCTCTGCCTTCCCTTCCAGGTTCAAGCAGTTCTCCTGCCTTAGCCTTCTGAGTAGCTGGGATTGATTACAGGCGCGTGCCACCACACCCTGCTGATTTTTGTATTTTTAGTAGAGATGGGGTTTCACCTTGTTGACCAGGCTGGTCTCAAACTCCTGACCTCGTGGATCTGCCCACCTCGGCCTCCCAAAGTGGTGGGATTATAGACATTAGCCGCCGTGTCCAGCCACACCCTTTGGTTTTAAAGTTTAACTTTGGGATGTTTAAATTTGCAGTTAGATTTGCTAGGTATAGGTAGTCCTGGGTATTTTGGGAAGTTCTTGTTTTGGCCAGCGTGTCAAAATGCAGTGGCACAATCTCAACTCGCTGTAATGATGCTTGATGCTTGAGCCTTTTCGGGCTGGCTCGGAACTAGTGTAGTTGGAAGGGCTTGACAGTTGCCTGTGCGGGGTAGATTCATCTGGTGTGTATTATGCTGATGGGGTTTTTTGGTTGTTTACGCATTTGGAAGATTTCAGTATGGACCAGACTGTTTGTGTAGAGTGAGAATTGAGTAGGTGGGAGTCGGCATGATATTTAGAGACTGAAATAGTAATTATGGCTTCGTTTGTCCTGAAGGATTCTGTTGTACACTTCAGTTGTCTCAGCCTCTTCAGAGTTGAAGCTGATTTGGTTGTCATCGTTCACCTGATATTTTAAATAATGTTCACTTTTTAGGAGGTTCTTTCTTATCTTTCATTTTACAGAAGCCTTTTGGGGCCCTTTTGTCTCATGCCTTTCTTCCATGTCTTCATGACTGACGGGTCAGAGCTCCTTTCCTCTCTTTTCCTTCTCCAAGCATCAAGATTTTGACGTGAACATCTTTTTTTTGAGATGGAGTCTCGCTGTGTCACCAACGCTGGAGTGCAGTGGTGCCATCTCCGCTCACTGCAACCTCCACCTCCTAGGCTCAAGTGATACTTGTGCCTCTGCCTCCCAAGTAGGTGGCACTATAGCTGCCCACCACCATGCCTGGCTAATTTTTGTATTTTTAGTAGAGCTGGAGTTTGACCATGTTGGCCAGACTGGTCTTGAACTCCTGACCTCAAGTGATCCACCCGCCTCGGCCTCCCACGGTGCCAGGATTACAGGCATGAGCCACTGCACAGCCTGATGTGAACATTTCTATCTGTAGTGTTTTTTGGAGACCTGTTAATATTTTCTTTTTTTTTCCGGAGTTTCGCTCTTGTTACCCAGGCTGGAGTGCAATGGCGTGATCTCGGCTCACCGCGACCTCCGCCTCCTGGGTTCAAGCAATTCTCCTGCCTCAGCCTCCTGAGTAGCTGGGACTACAGGCACGCGCCACCATGCCCAGCTAATTTTTTTGTAGTTTTAGTAGAGACGGGGTTTCACCATGTTGACCAGGATGGTCTCAATCTGTTGACCTCGTGATCCACCCGCCTCGGCCTCCCAAAGTGCTGGGATTACAGGCTTGAGCCACCGCGCCCGGCCTAATATTTTCATGCTTGTAAAAATGGGCATATTTATGTAAAGGAAGATAAAAAAGAAAGTAAAATACTATCTAAGTGGCTATGGGCCTGAAGTCAGATCTGGGTTCTAGAAACCATCTGTTTTATTTTTTAGTGTGTTACGTAGTTAATGCCTTGGCTTAGCAATGGGTACTTGGAAGTAAAGATGTGTCCTGCTGTGTCAACAGGCCCTTTGTGAGGCAGCATGCATGTCATTGTCACTACTGAGTACCTGGCTGCTGAAATGAATCCAACTATAAATTATTTGAAACTAAAAAGATTTTCTGGTCTTATAGAGTTGAAGTATTGACACACAACATCAAGGAAATCTATCACAATTTGAAACGATAAGCAAAAGTTTGATTTCCAGACACTACAGAAGAAGTAAAAATGGTAAGTTTGTTTTTGATCACGGATACCGTTTCTTACTCATGTACAGAGATATTTGTAGCCTTTTCCAAAGCATTTGATTCCATTACCATTTTTGTTGGTCCTTTTGGATTATAAAATAATTATTCCATATTCCTTTCCGATAGTATAGAAACAAAGTCAGTTCCCCATTGCTGTCACTGCCCAGAGACAACAACTGTTCAGTTTGCTTGTCCCCTCCTCAGTCCTTCAGTTGTGCTTGTGCAGGCTTGGTTTTTACATGAGTGATTATAGCATCATTCTGAATTGTGCCTCTTAAAAGATCAGCGTTGGGCTGCTTGCTCTCTTTACATGATTTCTAACTTAGTTCTCAAATCCCTAGCGTCCGATGCGAATTTTTGTGAATGATGACCGCCATGTGATGGCAAAGCATTCTTCCGTTTATCCAACGCAAGAGGAACTGGAGGCAGTCCAGAACATGGTGTCCCACACGGAGCGGGCACTCAAAGCTGTGTCCGACTGGATAGATGAGCAGGAAAAGGGTAGCAGTGAGCAAGCAGAGTCTGATAACATGGATGTACCCCCAGAGGACGACAGTAAAGAAGGGGCTGGGTAAGTGATGTTTTTCTGTTGTTGTTTTCTTTCTTTTAGAGAGGGTAGCCAGGGTAGGGGTCGACATCTGTTTTTCTAAGAAACTCCAGTCTCTCTTGGGGCTTCTAGGTCCTGGTTAGACTGAATTCCTCACTGAGCTGGATGTTGGTCTGTCCCTCAGGGAACAGAAGACGGAGCACATGACCAGAACCCTGCGGGGAGTGATGCGGGTGGGCCTTGTGGCAAAGGGTCTCCTACTCAAAGGGGACTTGGATCTGGAGCTGGTGCTGCTGTGTAAGGAGAAGCCCACCACTGCCCTCCTGGACAAGGTGGCCGACAACCTGGCCATCCAGCTTGCTGTAAGTGTGGCCACCACTGCTGGAGCGGGGGGCAGGGGTGAGTCTGCTGGTCAAGGATGTGGAACCCAGGAAGATGTGTCCAACTTGGTCGTGTTCCAGGAAGCACATGCCAGGCTTGTCCTTGCCCTTGATGTGCATGCACCTTCTAAGTAGGTGATGAGCAGGGCACCACCTAGCCACTGAGCTTCTGTGGAACCTGGCTGCAGGGGTGCTCAGATGCTCTGGCAGTCATAAGGACCCTGTGCCTATTGTGTGCCATACTGCACCAGCCCGAAGTTATTGGGCATGAACTTCAACGTTTAGGCTCCATTGGATGGATACTATCTCTTCCATTGGATCCGAAGTGGAAAGAAAATCTTTTTCTTTTCTTTTTATTTTTTTTATTTTTTTGAGACAGTGTCTTACTCTGTCGCCCAGACTAGAACAGTGGCTTGATATCTGCTCACTGCAACCCGCCTCTTGGGTTCGAGTGGTTCTCCTGCTTCAGCCTCATGCTCCCAATTAGCTGGGATTACAGGTGCCTGCCACCACTCCCAGCTAATATTTGTATTTTTAGTGGAGATGGTGTTTCACCATGTTGGTCAGGCTGGTCTTGAACTCCTGACCTCAAGTGATCCACCTGCCTCAGCCTCCCAAAATGCTGGGTTTGGGGTTACAGGTGTGAGCCATGGCGCCTGGCCAAAAATCTTTTTTTTTTTGGGGACGGAGTTTCACTCTTGTTACCCAGGCTGGAGTGCAATGGCGCGATCTCGGCTCACCGCAACCTCCGCCTCCTGGGTTCAGACAATTCTCCTGCCTCA
>NW_016107578.1:163214-185674 GCF_001604975.1 Cebus imitator | reverse complement strand
AAAAAAAAAAAAAGACATGCACAAGGATCTTGGAATCTTTGACAGTCTTGCTCTGTCATCCAGGCTGGAGTGCAGGGGGAAGATCTTGGCTCATTGCAACTTTGCCTCCCTGGTTCGAGCGTTTCTCCCACTTCAGCTTCCTGAGTAGCTGGGACTACAGGCGCATACCACCACACCCAGTTGTTTTTTTGTATTTGTGTGTGTGTGTGTGTAGATGTGCCATGTTACCCAGGCTAGACTGTTCTTGAACTCTTAATAACAGGCCTGAGCAATCACAGCCTTTGAATCTTATTCCTTAGAAAGAAAAACCTGATTTACTTTCATAATGCAGATTCGTTCAGGACAAAGATAAGAATTAAAATATAGGGCTAATGTAATGCATGATACTTCTGAGGAGCTACTGACGAAGCTGTGAAATTTTTTGTAGTAATTCTTTTATTTTTTTTCCTTTTTTGAAGGTACATCAGGATAGTCGGTTTTGGGGGGGGGGTTTGTTTTTCCCCTTTTTCTTTTTTGAGACAGTCTTGCTCTGTCACCCAGGCTGGAGTGCAGTGGAATGATCTCGGCTTACTGCAGCCTCAGCCTCCTAGGTTCAAGCGATTCTCCTGCTTCAGCCTCCTGAGTAGCTGGGATTATGGGCGCCTCCTACCATGCCCAGCTAATGTTTGTATTTTTAGTAGAGACCATTTTGGCCAGGCTGGTCTCAAGCTCCTCACCTCAGGTAATCTGCCTTCCTCCGCCTCAAGAAGTGCTGGGATTAATGGGCATGAGCCCCCACCCCTGCCCATAGTGGTAATTTTATTTTTTGAGACAGAGTTTTGCCCTTGGTGCTCAGGCTGGAGTACAATGGTGCAGTCTCGACTCGGTGCAGTCTTTACCTCTGCCTCCCAGGTTCAAGCAATCCTCCAGCCTCAGCCTCCTGAGTAGCTGGGATTACAGGCATGTACCACTATGTCTGGCTAATTTTGTATTTTAAATAGAGGTGGGATTTCACCATGTTGGTCAGGCTGGTCTTGACCTCCTTACTTCAGGTGATCTGCCTGCCTCAGCCTCCCAAAATGCTGGGATTACAGATGTGAGCCACTGTACCCAGCCTACTTTTTGTGTGTGTGTGTGTGTTTTTAGTAGAGTCAGGGTTTCACCATGTTGGCCAGCTGGTCTTGAAATCCTGATCTCAGGTGATCCACCTACCTTGGCTTCCCAAAGTGCTGGGATTACAGGCATGAACCACTGCGTCTGGATCACAGTGGCAATTTTTTTTTTTTTTTTTTTTTTAAAGACAGTCTCTCTTGCCAGGCGCTAGTCTGGAGTGCAGAGGCACCATCTCAGCTCACTGCAATCTCCGCCTCCCAGCTTCAAGCAATTCTTTTGCCTCAGCCTCCCCAGTAGCTGGGACTACAGGCGTGCGCCACCATGCCCAGCTAATTTTTGTGTTTTAGTAAAGATGGGGTTTCACTATGTTGGCCAGGATGGTCTTGATCTCTTGACCTTGTGATCCACCCGCCTCGCCCTCCCAAAGTGCTGGGATTGCAGGCATGAGCCACTGCACCGGCCTCATAGTGCCAATTCTTAAATTAACTTCATTCTTGTCTTTAACAAGGATATTAAGTGAAGCAAATTGGTATAAATGTTTCTAGAGTAAAACCTACATTTGTGGAAAAATTTTTCTTTTTTCTCTTTTTTTAAAGGAGACAGGTCTCTTGATTTGTTGCCACGACTCGGATATAGTGGCGCAATCATAGCTTACTGCAGTCTTGACCTCTTGGGCTCAAACAGTCCTCCCACCTCAACCTCCTGAGTTGCTGGGACCACAAGCATATTGCCACCGTGTCTGGCTAATTTTTAAAAGATTTTTTCTAGATAGGGGTTTCACTATGTTGTCTGGGGCTGGTTTTGAACTCCTTGCCTCAAGCTCTTCGGTCGCCTTAGGCTCCCAAAGTGCTGGGATTACAGGCGTGAGCCACTGAGCCCAGCCAAGAAGTAGTTCTTAAAGATGAAAATAATGGGTATTTTTCTCATTTTCGGTGGTTCCTTAAGAGGGTTGACTCACCCCCTCCCCTGACAACATTTGGCAGTGTCTGTTAACGCGTTGCATGGTTGGTTGTGGGGTGGTGGGGTGCTGTCAACACCTGATGGATGAAGACCAGAGATGCTACTAAACACCCTATCATGCGTAGTGTAGCCCTCCTCAAATAAGAATTACCTAGCCCAGAGGTCAGTTGTGTGCTGAGGTTGAGAAATCCTAATTGAGATTTTTCAATGTGTTTATCCTCCTCGCAACATATTTACTTATCTTCCTTTAGCAGAAGTATTAAAAGCTTGAATTTTCTTTCTTTTTTTTTTCTTTTATTTTTTTGAGGTGGAGTTTCACTTTATTGCCCAGGCTGGAGTGCAATGGTGCAGTCTCGGTTCACTGCAGCCTCCACCTCCTGTATTCAAGCAATTCTCCTGCCTCAACCTTCGGGTTAGCTAGGACTGCAGATGCCCGCCACCACACCTACCTATTTTTTGTGTTTTTAGTATAGACAGGGTTTCACAGTCTTGGCCAGGCTAGTCTCAAACTCCTGACCTCTCAAGTGATCTGCCCTCCTTGCCCTCCCTAAGTGTTGGGATTACAGACGTGAGCCACTGCCCTCAGCCAAAAGCTTGAATTTTCTTTGTCATGTTATGCACACTGGTATCAAGAAGAAAGATGGTTTTGAACATCCTTGTAGACCTGAATTTGCAGCAAGTAGATACTTTTAGATGGATCGTAGGCTACTGCACACAGTTTTCATTTCACACTGTCTGGCTTCTCACCCCAGCATGGAATTAGCAGTGGCCAGATGGCCACTCTGCAGTGGACACTGCTTGCTTTCTATGCGGTGTCTGGTTGAGGCTCCCAGCAGCCTTGTGGTATAGTTCGTGTTAAGTCCATTATACAAATTAGACCCCTCAGTCTAAATGAGAGTGATTTATCCAAAGTTAATCACCTACTAAGGGACAAAAGGAGGATTTCCTCCTCCTGGATCCTGAACTCCTTGCTATTGCTTTTTTTTTTTTTTTGAGATGTAGTCTTACTCTGTTGCCCAGTCTGGACTGTAGGGGCACAATTTTGGCTCACCACAGCTTCTGCCTCCCCGGTGTAAGGGATTCTCCTGCCTCAGCCTTCTGAGTAGCTGGGACTACAGGTGCCTGCCACTCCACCTGGCTAATTTTTGCATTTTTGTAGGGATGGGGTTTCGCCATGTTAGCCAGGTTGTTCTCAAAGTCCTGACCTTAGATGATCCACCCATCTCAGCCTCCTAAAGTGCTGGGATTATAGGTGTGAGCCATCTCACACCTGGCCTACCTTTGCATTTTTAAGCACCTTGTGGAAATCGATTCTTTCACTAGCTACCTCCCTCCCTTGAGTACCCAAAACGTGGCCAAAAGCCTGGCCAGTTAGAGAGATGCTGACATCCCAGGTGAAGGCAATTCCGGGATATCACACATAAGAAGTTGGCCTTTCTGCTGCAGGAATGGGTGGAGCCAGATAGAATTGTTGATTGCTTTGAAGAGAAAGTGTTTTGAAAGTTGCGTTTAATATTTTAGGCTGTAACAGAAGACAAGTATGAAATACTGCAATCCGTCGACGATGCTGCAATTCTGATAAAAAACACAAAAGAGCCTCCGTTGTCACTGACCATCCACCTGACATCCCCTGTTGTCAGAGAAGAAATGGAGAAAGTATTAGCTGGAGGTAGGGAGGCCGAGAGAGACCGGCAGGAATTTGAAAAAGTGGTGTTCCCTTACTATTCAAATGTGCTATTCAGTTTTAGACTGCTTTGGTAAAAGGCTACGGTGTAGATTGACCACCTTTACTCTGAGATCACATCTCCCGTTGGCTTTGAGTACTTGGGAGTTTGACAAAACGGTCGCACTAAAAGTGAGTAGCACTTTTCAGAGGGGACTGCACCATTTTCCTTTATCTTCATTCTTAAATGTTTTCAAATGTGAATGTGGAAGTTGTTTTTTCATGAAGCCATTCTCTGGCTGTGAAGAAGTGTGTCGCTGATGATTTTCTGGTTTTAAAGGTGACTAGAGACAAGCAGATGGTTTCTGCATGAGCATCAGGTTGGAATTTACCAACAACCTGTGTTGCAGCTGAGCTCAGGGCCTCTTCGTTTGTTCTCTGCCATGGCTCTTTCATCATCTAAGGTGACAGAAGCACAAAGAGCTGATACAGAGTTTTGGATAAAGTTTTAAACAGCTGTCCAATTTTCAGACCACATCATTGGACCTTGCACTAATAATGTACTCACAGTCCATGGCCCGCTCCTTGTGTGCCTCTCTTCAGGCCTTATCCAAATCCCTGGCATGCAGATGGCAGAGAAATCAAACGCTCAGCTTGGCCGCAGCATAGGCTGCTGTAGTGCCCTTGTTGCTGTTTACCTTTGGTTCTCATAGCTGATTCCGACTACCAAAGCCCTTCTAGTTGATCAACGTAGGGACGCTGGACCTTTGACCAACAGGACACTCTCTGTCAAGGGCTGGGGCTAGGGCAGTCCCGCCTGGTGGGCGGAGTTGGTCCCCTTTGCTGCAGATGCCCTGGGTTGGCTATTGTGGGATGCAGAGAGGGAGTTCATTTCCTCTCCCCCGACCTTTTTAATTTTTTTCCTATTGAACATTTTAGCATAGCTAATTTATTGGGAGAACATGGGGAGGAGGCAAGGGAAGAGAATTAGAAGATAGGCTCCACCTATCTCTCCCCTCCCTCACGAGATTATTCCTTTTAGAATAACTCCCCACTTTTGATTTTGTGTTTGTTTTGTTTTTTTTCTTTCTTTTTTCTTTTTCTTTTTTATTTTTGGAGGGGGCCTCCAATTTTTACTATTTCCTCACAGGGCAGAGTTCAATGCGCTCTAGTTTCTCCTTCCCTGGTCCAGGGTGGAGATGAATTCAGCTTCTGGGAAACTCAGCTGCCCTTTAGAAAGCTGCCACATCCCCTTTCCACCTGACAGAAACCCCTTGGTCAAACTGTGCCTTGTCTTCTTATTCCATCCATGAATAGAAACGCTATCAGTCAACGACCCCCCGGACGTTCTGGACAGGCAGAAATGCCTTGCTGCCCTGGCGTCCCTCCGACACGCCAAGTGGTTCCAGGTTTGCATTTTGTTCTTCTATTTGTCTTTTGGTAGAGAATTCCTAAGTTTTAACTTGGCTAACTTTCACCATAAAGATTCCTTAACATTGATGATAGCCGTGCCGAACTTAGCACCTGCGGCTGTGCAGGTCCTAAAGGAGTGCACCTCAACAAATTCGACCCCAAAAGAGGCTGAGAGCGAGTCGGTGGGCTGCTGCTGCTGCTGCTGCTTTGTGTTAAGAGTAACGCCCTTATACACGTGGTGAGATCCAGCTGGCCACACTCTTGGTGGTCGCCAGTGTTGACTGTTTACCCTTGACAAAGCAGCAAGGTGACTCTTGTGGTGTTCATGTTGACCTTTGTTCCAGGCAGTGCCTCAGACTGAAGAGCCTGTGCTTTTTTCCCCTAGGCCAGAGCCAATGGGCTGAAGTCGTGTGTCATTGTGATCCGGGTCCTCAGGGACCTGTGCACTCGCGTGCCCACTTGGGGTCCCCTCCGAGGCTGGGTAAGGCATATTGCTATGACTGCTAGGGGTGGTGTGTGCAGAGACTCTCTGATATCCCAGAACACTTGATGGTCACGGGGCAGGAGTGGCCCCTTCACGTGAGTCTGGTGTGTACTCTTCAGAGCTGCCTGTGGAGCACTGAAGGGTACCCACTAGACACACGTGAAGGGCACACAAACTCCTGCACTCCACACCTGGGGTTTGGGTTGGGGCAGTGTGGGTTGAGGCCCTCTGTGGAGGTCATACAGCTCAATCCCAGGAGGAGGCCGGCCAGGAGGTGGGAATGATCCCTCTGGAAAGGTTTGCAGATGCGCTTACACAGGGGCAGTTCTGGCCAGCTTCCCCCACCCCTGCTTTTTTTTTTTTTTTTAAAGCATGCAGTTGAGATGTTTTTTATATTTGTAAATGGTTAGGTCTTAAGTATAAGGGACTACATTATAGCCTCAGCTTGGTCTCTGAGCACACACAGCCTGAACGGTGTCATGTCTGGTCCTTGAAGGCCCCTGCCCTAGGTGCCCTGGCTCATGTTTAGCCCCAAGGCTTTGACTTTACCCAGCTGGACAGCTGTGAGTTGCGTGTGTACCCCCATCCACTTAGGCAGTGACAGCTCTCTAGTGATGGCCGACCCCATCCTGTAGACTCTTGGCTCACTGTTCCTCTTCCCTTTCAGCCTCTCGAGCTCCTGTGTGAGAAATCCATTGGTACGGCCAACAGACCGATGGGTGCTGGCGAGGCCTTGCGGAGAGTACTGGAGTGCCTGGCGTCGGGCATCGTGATGCCAGGTTGGGGACCTTGTGCTTTGCAGGTTGCAGGGAAAGGACAGGGTTCCAGGCCGCCTCTTGGCGGGTACACTGACTGGGTTAGGGCAGCACTAGCCCCATGTCCATTCCCTAGAGCTGAAGCATGTGACTACCCTCTGGCACCATCATATCCAGCCCTGACCGGGTCCGCAGCTGTCATTCAGAGGGCGGATCCGGGGCAGTGGTGACCCACTCCCACGTGAATTTCTTGCTCTGAGACACTTGTGAATTATTTCTGTCAAGGGCTGGACGCCGAGTGGGTCACCGAGCTCGGCGTGTTTTCCAGAGCTGGGTGTGGATGGGGCGCGGGGCGTAACACACCTAGTTCCCTCTGCCAGCACACCTCTTCCGAGATGCTAAAAGATAATCCTCTGCATATCTTCCTTGTTTCCTGCCTTCAGATGGTTCTGGCATTTATGACCCTTGTGAAAAAGAAGCCACTGATGCTATTGGGCATCTAGACAGACAGCAACGGGAAGATATCACACAGAGTGCGCAGGTATAGTCATCGCCATTGCCAACGTGCGCCCTTACCCAGTCTGTAATCACTGGCTTCCAGTTCCATTACTGGGTATTCCCAGGGTAGCCCCTGGACTCATAGGCTCAGGTTGGGGACTGAAGGCAAAGGGATCGTGTCTGATACAGGGCGCCCCAATCTGGGCTGCTTCTTTCCCCTGGTGCCATGCGTGGTTGTCGTCAGCCCCCTCCCTTGGCCTGCTTGAGTGCCATTTTCAGACACCGAGTGGTGCTGGGAGATGTGTTTGCTGTGCGGACTGCTCTGGGGACCTTCCCCTGCAGGACACCACATGGCTCCGTGTGGCAACCAGTCCCCAGGTTGGGGTCTCCTGTATTTCTCTGGAAGGGGGATGGTCACAGGCTGGCCTTCCCCCACAGCAAGGCTGGGCTTGAGCAGTCAGGCTCTCCCCTGGCTCTTGGGGAACCCCATGCTGTCGTAGGGGAGACCTTTAGCAGCCCTTGAGCTCCACCCCTCCTCAGAAGGCAGTAGTGAGTGCACACTCCGTGGCCGGGAGCACAGGGCAGCTGAGTCAGAGCCTCTTCCCCTTCTCCAGCACGCACTGCGGCTCGCTGCCTTCGGCCAACTCCATAAAGTCCTGGGCATGGACCCTCTGCCTTCCAAGATGCCCAAGAAACCAAAGAATGAAAACCCAGTGGACTACACCGGTAAGCTCGTGGCGGTTGCCTGATGGCTGGGGCTCCAGGAAAAGTGGCCACCTACATCCCTCAGCTATGCCCTGCTCTCTCCTTGCAGTTCAGATCCCACCTAGCACCACCTATGCCATTACGCCCATGAAACGCCCAATGGAGGAGGACGGGGAGGAGAAGTCTCCCAGCAAAAAGAAGAAGAAGATTCAGAAGAAAGGTACAGGCCGGGCGCGGTGGCTCACGCCTGTAATCCCAGCACTTTGGGAGGCCGAGGCGGGAGAATCGCTTGAGCTCAGGAGTTTGAGCCCAGCCTGGGCAACATGGCGAAACCCCGTCTCTACAAAAAATACAAAAATTAGCCGGGTGTGGTGGCGTAGCTGTAGTGCCACCTACTTGGGAGGCTGAGTTGGGAGGGTGGCTTGAGCCTGGGAAGTGGAGCTTGCAGTGAGCCGATCTGGCACCACTGCACTCCATCCTGGGCAACAGAGTGAGACCTTGCTTAAAATTAGTGTTGAAACATTATAAAAGCTAAATAGATAAAAAACAGAACGGAAGGCGCAGACCCCCGCCAGTGATGATGCTTTATCCATCTGGTCCTGTGAAGGCTCACCCTGCAGCTGTGGGCGCCTACTTTTTCCTTATTTTTCTCAGCTGTAATTTCTAAGTTCTTTTAGCAATGATTAAGTGTGATGGGGATATGGAAGATGAGTAGGATGGTGGTGCCACAGCTGGAGGACCCAAGAGAGGTGTAAGCTGGGCAGCGTGTGCCTTGCTACCCCACCCACTGTTACCCTACAGAGGCAGCCCCGGGGGTTAGGATTGACAGAGCTGTCTCTCGTGGAGACCTGCTATCATGCTCATCAGAGCCACCTTGCTATTCTCTCTGTAGAGGAGAAGGCAGAGGCCCCCCAAGCTATGAACGCCCTGATGCGATTGAATCAGCTGAAGCCAGGGCTACAGTACAAGCTGGTGTCCCAGACTGGGCCTGTCCACGCCCCCATCTTTACCATGTCTGTGGAGGTTGATGGCAATTCATTTGAGGCCTCTGGGCCCTCCAAAAAGACGGCCAAGCTGCACGTGGCTGTTAAGGTGAGTGTGGCCAGCATCACCGTATTCTAGGGGCAGAACCATGGTCTTTGTTTTGGGCCCCTTCTGAGCCATTGTCTTCTCAGGGAGGGCATGTAGATCCTAAAAAACAAATGCTTAGATCGGGGTGCGTATTTGCCAAGTCACATGTGGCAGGAACACCTTCCGCACTGTGGCTGGCAGGCAGAGGGGTGCCCAAACGTAATTGGGCATTATGGCCTCTTGGAGGCAGGAGCTGAAAGGAAAAAGCCCTCCAGATGGCTTGCCAGGTGCCTGTTGGGCATAGGGAGGCCCTGTGTGCATGGCTCCCAGGCTGAGCCCTTCTTGATGGGGACATTGGGGGTCTGGCCACCTCTGCAGGTGTTACAGGACATGGGCTTACCGACGGGCGCTGAAGGCAGGGAATCGAGCAAGGGGGAGGACTCAGCTGAGGAGACTGAGGCGAAGCCAGCAGTGGTGGCCCCTGCCCCAGTGGTAGAAGCTGTCACAACCCCCAGCGCTGCCTTTCCCTCAGATGCCACTGCCGAGGTGAGCACATGGTGGGCGCTGGGAGGGACTGCCAGGACAGAGCAGGCAGTCCTGTGTCCCATCAGCAAGGTGGTTACTGGTCCTTGTTAATTCCCCCAAGAAGCCACTCTTTCAGGCCAGGAGTCCACAGTGCTGTTCTCTGAACCGTGTTTGGGAGGGACTCTGGATGTTTTCCCAGCATCCTAGGCTATTCTGGGGTGGCCCTCGGTTGAGAACTTCCTGTTCACGGGAGGAGGCACGGGCAGGGGATGCATTGCTGGGGCTGGTCGGAAGCCCTCACTAGAGTCAGTGGAGACTCTAGCAAGGGCTGGCAGGGTATAAGGAGCAGAGGCTCTGCCTTGATGCTGGCACTGCTCCTGTGTGGCTGGAAAGCCCATAGCTGAGTTTGTTGGTTTTCTTTTCTGTTTTCCCTGAGAACGTAAAACAGCAGGGGCCGATCCTGACAAAGCACGGCAAGAACCCAGTCATGGAGCTGAATGAGAAGAGACGTGGGCTCAAGTACGAGCTCATCTCTGAGACCGGGGGCAGCCATGACAAGCGTTTCGTCATGGAGGTGCGCAGCCTGGAGCTGCCCGCTGGGGTGATCCCGTGGGGAGGCCTGGGGTCCCCCTGCCCGTGGAGGGAGGCACTGGGTTACCCCCTGTCTGCACTTTGCAGGTTGAAGTTGATGGACAGAAGTTCCAAGGTGCTGGTTCCAACAAAAAGGTGGCAAAGGCCTATGCTGCCCTTGCTGCCCTAGAAAAGCTTTTCCCTGACACGCCTCTCGCTCTTGATGCCAATAAAAAGAAGAGAGCCCCAGTACCCGTCAGAGGAGGTCCGAAATTTGCTGCTAAGGTGAGCAGTGGCCCTTGAACCTCCTGGCATTGGGCATAGGTTCTCCTGCAACCTGAGCATGAGGGGACCGTCTCTTCCCTGTGTTCTCTCCTCTTAGCCACATAATCCTGGCTTTGGCATGGGAGGCCCCATGCACAATGAAGTGCCCCCACCCCCCAACCTTCGAGGTCGGGGAAGAGGCGGGAACATCCGGGGGCGAGGGCGCGGGCGAGGATTTGGTGGCGCCAACCATGGAGGCTACATGAATGCCGGTAAGGGCCCTTGTACTGCACTGACCTGCGTTCACCCACATGCATGCCCTGGGAATAAACCTGTGGCGCCCCTGGGGTGGGCCCAAGACACTGCTGGTCCCCGGTAACCCTGTCTGTCCCCTTCCAGGCGCTGGGTATGGAAGCTACGGGTACGGAGGCAACTCGGCAACAGCAGGCTACAGTAAGTGTGTGTTTCTCTCTGTCTGACGTGGGAAGCAGCTGCAGTGTAGCTTCTGGGCCTGAGTTAGCACAGGGCGGCTAGAGTAGCCTCGTGGAGGCTTTAGGGGGGCACACAACCTTTTTGCGGTGATTAGGTCAGATGGCCCTTGAGCCCCCCATCCCACAGTGGGATTGATTCTGTGTTAACACACGAACTCGTGTGACTGCAAAGTTCCTTAAAAGTTAGCATTTTAAATTTCTCTGCTTTAAGCCATGCGAAGCACCAATCTTGTGAATATGCTTTTCCGGCCAGTGCACAGCTCTTGTCTTGAGAAGGAGCCTTCATTGGGGGGTTACAGGAGCAGAGAAATCTAAAACATGAATTTCAAATGTGGCGCTCTGTGCCCTTTTTCAAAAGAATTCTAATTTCTTCTCTCTGCTCTGTCTCCCCCTTTTGTAGGTGACTTTTTCACAGACTGCTACGGCTATCATGATTTTGGGTCTTCCTAGAGCGTCTAAAAGTATTGCACACAAAATCAACTTTTTACTCCAATTTCCTCCAACTCCAAAACCCAAAGTGTCCGTGCTGTGTCCCTGTGCTTCACTGGGTTTCTCAACCGTGGCTTTTCACCGCAGCTTGTCTGAAACTCTTAGCCTGCAGAATTTAAGACAATGGCAGTTTTTATCGTGATTTGCCTTTGAACTTGGTCCTATTGAAGTTCACAATAAGTGGAAAACAATTTTTTCAGAGAATGTATTTTTGTGCAGAATTGCACAGAATTCTAGAGACAGCGTTGTTCGGCATCAAGGCAAAAGCCCACCTTTGCTTTTTATGGAAAGCATTACTTTATTTAAAGAGATAGACAATGACGCATTTTAATCTACCTTTGTCTTAATTTACAGCAGGTTTTGTATGAATTTTTAACCTTTTAACAAACTCCCAAATCTGGTTGATGCCTTTGACAGTGATGAAAACGATTTCACCACATCTGAATCCAGAGAAACCGGCTTTTTTTATTTCTTATGAGCATGTTAAAACGTTGGGAACGTGTGGGGAATTGTATATTGCGCTGAGTTAACTTCTCTCGCCTCTTGTAATGCCCTGGTGGGTTCTTGTTTGGGAATGCAATATTTTGTGGCTGGTTTAGCTAGAGAGTGAACTCTCAAAGGTATCAAAACTGTGCTTCCATTATTAGTTCAAGAAACATACAGGCTTTAAGGGGTAGATGATGTGAAATTTTGCAAGTCCAATTACAGCTGCAGATGCATGGGATTCTGGATTTTTTTTTGTTTTGTTTTTAGTTTAATGGGACGTTAAAAGTAATCAAGGAGAAAGAACCGTGATGTTCCCTGCTTTTCCAGTAAAGGGCTGGCTTTTGCTTGGGCAGAGCTGGTGCTCCTGGGTCCAAAGGTGCCACAGACTCCAAAGGCATAGAAGTTTCTGTCTTTGCAAACACACATGGAGTCATTGACTGAGGCCCTGTTTCCTGGCAGGTGCCCTCCTTGGAAATTGGTTTTGGCTCTGTTCAGTGGTTCTTTTTGCAGCAAAGCCTGCCTCTGTGTTGACTTGCAAGATTTTGCGTTTATTTGGGCAAAAATTGGTCAAAATGGTTACTACGTGATTTGTTCCCAGAGGTTTGAAACATTCAGTGAAACTTTTTAAAACTTTCATTGCATGATGTATTTTTTTTTAGAAAGTTATTGTTTGAGAATAATGTCTTTTTTTATACCAGGAAATAGTTATCCTGAATGACGTTGAAAACTCCCCCTCCCCTTTATTTTTTTTTAATCAATACATGTGAAAGTAACAAGCCCTCGGCCCTTGCGTCTTCATTCATTCCCGGCTTCAGGCGGGGCGAGGTGGTGTGCTCAGTGCAGGACACTGGGGAAGCTGGGACTGTGGGCTATGTGGTATAGGTCCTGGTGGGGGGTTTCTGAAGATCCCATCCTCCCAGTCTCCTCGCTGAGCTGCCGCATGTTCGCTTTCTGGCATTGTGGGACACGTCCTCCCCCCTGGTGTCTTGGCTTTCTGATGGGGGGTGAGGGAGGAAGCCTGCCTGTAGAACACAAACTGGCCGGGCGCGGTGGCTCACACCTGTAATCCCAGCACTTTGGGAGGCCGAGGCGGGCGGATCATGAGGTAAGGGGTTCGAGACCAGCCTCCAACCAGGTGAAACCCCGTCTCTACTAAAATAAAAAAAATTAGCCAGGCATGGTGGTTTGTGCCTGTGATTCTAGCTACTCAGGAGGCTGAGGCAGGAGAATCTCTTGAACCTGGGAGGCAGAGGTTGAAGTGAGCCAAGATTGGGCCACTGCACTCCAGCTTAAGCAACAGAGCGAGACTCAGTCTCAAAAAATAAAAATTTTTTAAAAGACCGAAGGTTGCAGATAGTTCTGTCCACATTGTCATGCAGGCAGCCCACTGAACCAGCGTGGGGTACATATCTCCCATGGGTGGAGGCATATGAGGACTCCCAGTTACCCCACCCAGGAGGCAGTGGATCCTTGGTGTCCTCAATCTGGGAAAGAAGGACAGGCTGTGTGGGAGCCTCCCTTCCCTCCCACCCACCCTGGACCCAGCGGTCCAGGTACCCTGGCTGGCTGGGCAAAGGTGGCTGCATTCACAAACCGGCTCTGAGAGCCCAGGAGCTCAGCTGCGCCTGCTGAGTGCTTGAGTGTTGCCTAGCTGGGCTGGAGAGCCACCACCATGGCCTGGCCTCCAGCCTCACCCAACTTATGAGCCTTCCCACTCCTACTGTGGAGACCCCCTGTGTGGGGCTCCCTTGCAGGGCTTGGGATGCAGCATTTCCTCAGCTGGTGCCATCCCCTTTGCTCCACCGGAGCCTCTGAAGGGGCCATGTATTGACAAACCTAGTGACCAGAAGTGGCGTCTTGCTGCTACATTTTCAGCTTGTGGCTGAGAATGGTGGCTGCACTGCATGCTCTCAGCCCTGCCACTCAGTCCCATCTATGCCTAGCAGCTGTGCTGAGGACAGGAAAGGGGCCTCAGGGGTCACCAGGGCTATAGGTCTAGGCCTCACTCAGCTGTCCTGGCCCCAGCCATGGCCAGGCTCCTCTCCCACCCCCCAACACATACACACTACCCCCACTGCCAGGCTGGGCTCGCTGACATCTGGAGTCACAGGCTTGCACGAGTATCTCAAGGGAGGTGCCTGCACCACTGATTGAGTCTCGATTTGTCTTCCAAGAACCAAACCAGCGCAGACCAGTTGGTCTTCCCAGGATGATGACAGTCCAGGGGACTCTTTAAACAGCATCTCCTGGGGGCCTCCAGGCCTGTGCCTATGGAGCCTGTTCCCAGCACAGCAGGGAGGGGGGTGGCCACTGCTTCTCTGGGGCTTTGCTTTTTCTGTCACCATTGGGGACCTCTGAGTAGCCGTCAGCTAGCTGTGAATGTCGTCTCACGCTCGGAGTCCATCTCATTGTAATGTTGACATCCGCTGCAAAAGCTGCTGGCGCGTGCTGCTTGGCAAAGCCCCATTGTTGTCGTCAGCTGCTGGGTGAGTGGAGCTGAAGGCTGGGCCGGCCCAAACAGCTGCACTAAGGACGGGAGCCACTGCTCCTCTCCCTCCTCGTCCTGCTGCCTCTGACCCAGGCTTTTGGGTCAGCCTTCAGGGCCCATGGTTGCCACCTGCCCTTCCCTCCCTTCTCCCTGCCCTTTCCCATTCTCCGCCTGACCCACTGCCTCCCTGTTTAGGTCAGTTCTACAGCAACGGAGGGCATTCTGGGAATGCTGGTGGCGGTGGCGGCGGGGGCGGTGGTGGCTCCTCCGGCTACGGCTCCTACTACCAAGGTGACAACTACAACTCACCAGTGCCCCCAAAACACGTTGGGAAGAAGCAGCCGCACGGGGGCCAACAGAAACCCTCCTACGGCTCAGGCTACCAGTCCCACCAGGGCCAGCAGCAGTCCTACAGCCAGAGCCCCTACAGCAACTATGGCCCCCCACAGGGCAAGCAGAAGGGCTATAACCATGGACAAGGCAACTACTCCTCCTACTCGAACTCCTACAACTCTCCCGGGGGCGGGGGCGGATCGGACTACAACTACGAGAGCAAATTCAGTGAGTTGGCTTCCAGAGCCCCTCAGCCAGGCTGGGTCCAGGCCCCAGCAGGGCAGCCCATGGAGTGGCAGAAGCTCAGCACTGCCCGGACCTCTGGCCGAGTTACTAGGCAGAGGACAAGTGGTGTTGGCTGAGGGCGGGTGCTAGGAAGATGGGGCACGGGGCCCCATGGTGCTGTTTCCGCCACTCCCTCTGGTGGTCTCTGAAGGCAGAGTTAGCTGAGGTCTCTGTGCCGAGGCCCTGGCTGTGGGTGAGGCCTCGAGGTGATCTGGGACTGGCTTTAGAGAGTTTTGCATCCAGACCCTGAAAGAGCCTGACCTCTCTGCTACCGCCTGTCCGTCTTCCTCATGCGCAGACCCAGCAGGCCGGGGCTGCACCAGTGGCCTGGTGGGGCTGAGTAGGTGTGTCCTTGGGACCCAGCAGCTATAAGCAGCAGGCCGGGGAGTTGACAGAGGCTGCGCTGGGTACGTAGGTCAGAAGGGGGTGCTGTGTGTCTGATGCTGCTGGCTAAGGAGAGGTGGCTACTGGGGTCTTGTGTGCTTCCTCAGCTGCTGCTGGGAAGCTTGGGCTACAGGGCAGATGGAAACACAATCCAGAGCAGGGCTTTGGAGCTTGGTGACCAGCCCAGCCCAGGGCCAGGTGACCCTGCAGGGCTCCAGCTGACGCCTAGCACTTGTCTGTTGGGCTGATGCGTGACATTGAAGCAGGCATGGAGAGGGATAGAGGCCCAGGGTCTGAGCTAGGGGCCGGCTGCATCCAAGTTGCACCACAAGGCCCCTGGGCCGCCCCAGTCGTGTCTTTCCTGGGGTCCCTTAACCACCCCTGTCTTCTCTCCCTCAGACTACAGTGGTAGTGGAGGCCGAAGCGGCGGGAACAGCTACGGCTCAGGCGGGGCGTCCTACAACCCAGGGTCACACGGGGGCTACGGCGGAGGTTCTGGGGGCGGCTCCTCATACCAAGGCAAACAAGGTGGGCTTGGAGCCCCGGGTGGCACAGCATGGGGGGCCCGGCAGCTGCAGTGAAGCGGGCTGTGGACCTGGTGGGAGCAGACAGCAACACAGGCAGGGCTGCAGTGGCAGGTGGGCCTTGTGAGAACACACACTCGGGTGCACTGGCAGCTGCTAAGGCTTTTGGGAGTGGCCAGTGAGCCAGCAGTGTTCCCACTCAACCCCTGGTACCTGCATGAAATGTGGGTGAGTCTGAGGTCAAATAGCTGTTCCCCCTGGTTCTGGCCAGTAGCTCAGCCATGGGCTCAGGTAGCTTTCCCCAGAAATGAGGGTCACAGTGGTCCCATCTCTCAGAGTCTTGGTGCCAGCCTGATCCAGTGATGTGTGGCAGGCAGGCAGAGCCGCACAGGAGCCCACGTGTCTTGCCCACCTGCATCCTGGCTGAGGCTTGGGAGTGGGCTGCCTCCCTGAGCCCCGCTGGTGGCTGGGCCCCTCGGCTCTAACTCACCACTCTCTCTCCTAGGAGGCTACTCACAGTCCAACTACAACTCCCCCGGGTCTGGCCAGAACTACAGTGGCCCTCCCAGCTCCTACCAGTCCTCACAAGGCGGCTATGGCAGAAACGCAGACCACAGCATGAACTACCAATACAGATAAGCCCCCGAGGGGCGGAGATTTCTACCTTCTGCACTTACTCCCCATCAGAAGATCGAGTTTTATGCATCACAGTTAACATGTCAGCTGGCCCTCCAGGCTCCCGCCCCCAACCCGTCCTCGTTGCTGTGTCGTGAGGTGCAGCGGGTCACCCTGTGGCCTGTCCTGTGACCCATATTTAGCCGTGTTTGGGACTCCGTGTCTTCAATGGTTTGTTAGTTGCCATTACAACTTTGTCTGGGTAGAGTTTTTGAGTTCTTGCAGTTCAGTATCCCTCTGTCTATTCACACTTGGTGTTAGTGGTAACTCAGTTTGTCTTTAAATAGTTACGGAAGGGATACGTCATCTGTTAATGCTTTTGTGAAGTGAGTTAAACGAGCTTTCTGTATTTTAATGCTTTAGTGTTTCAGTTTTATAAGTGAAGATTTTATTTTAAAAACCAGTGGGAAAGAGTGGGGGGTTTCTTTTTATGTCTGGGTCATTCAGGCAGTACATCTGAATTAAGCTGAATGTAGACAAATAAAGAAAAACAAAATTGCGCCCGTCTTAGGCCTGGGTGTCTGACCCACCAGCAGTGCGATGGGCAGGTTCCCCTGCTCTGTTCCCACTCTTGGGAAAGCAGGGTGGGCCATCAGGATGGTCCCTGGTCCCTAGAGAGGGTCCAGTTCCAGGCTTATAGACGTTTTACTCATGCTCAGCAAAGTCCAGTTCCTGGTGCCCTGGGCTGTGTAGACCCAGTGTCCCACCAGGCCCCAGGCTCCAGGCTCCCACCATCTACAGAGGGGCTTACAGTGCCCATTCTTGTGGAACTCGTGACAAAACAGGCAGGCTTTTTCTGCTCCCTGATTCTGGTGTAGTTCTGAGTATACCAGTCCTCTGTAGGGACAGGCCTGTGGTGGAACACATAATCCATTTAGAACAGAATGGGCAGGTGAGGCCTAGGTAACCGCAGCCACGGACTCTCTACTAGCTGCTGCAGCTTCAGCGTGCTCGTCGTCTGGAGGCTCACGGAGTGGGGAGTTGGGGTTCTTACACCGGCAGATTTCCCTAGAGCGTGATTCTCCCATCTGAGGCAATCTCACCTCCCAGGGGAAATTTTGCAGTGTTTGGAGGATGTTGTCACAGCTAGCGGGTGCTCTGGTATCTAGTGGACACAGGCCAAGGATGCTGGCAGACATGCTATGCTGCCCAGAACAGTGTCTGATGACAGGGACCTGCCTTATCAAAATAGCAGGCATGCGGAGGTGGACACCCCACACCAGAGCAGCCCTTCTCAGCTCTACCCTGCCTGGGGAAGGAGGAGGAACCCTGGTTTCAGGGCAGTGCTGGGATTACCTTTTCCCAGGCTCCTTCCATGGCAGCTGTCCAGGAAGAGCTGCACTTGCTAGGCCTGGGACCACACGTCTACAGAGACCCTGCTCTGCTGGCCTGAGCCCCCGGCCTTCGCCTCCTGTGCTTGGGTAACCATGGCCACTCAGAGAAGCAAGGACCATTTTTGACTCAGAATCATCCAGCTAATGTAGAAAATCAAGTGTGCTTTCAAAGGATGCAGATTTGCTTTCTTGGAGAGGTGAAAGAACGAGTTCTGTGCTAGAAAACTTTCAAGGAATTCTCATTTGTGTTAGAGCAGAGGAGGTCCTAGATACCACATGGCCCCTCCCAGGAAAGGCTGGGAGAAGAGGTGGCCTGAAGCACCCTGGGATCCCAGCAGCACAGACAGTTGAGGGATGAGGATGAATGAGTCCCACCCCTGATTTTGATGGGATGTGTTCATGTCCCGTCTCCTTTCCTGGACACATGAAGGGGTTGGGACAAGAAGAGACCCCTGTGAGATCAGCAGACGTTGTGCTTGAGGAGAGGATACCAGCCTGCAACACCCACGGAGAGGGACACTTCAGGCCTTACCTGCTAAATGCCTCCAAACTCCAGGCGGGCGTCCGCATTCTCAACACAGGCCTTTCTTTACAGTTTCCTGATGAGTGACCACCACCACCACGTTCAAGTTTCTGAATGCAGACCCACCACAAGGGACGGATTCCACCCGCCCGTCCTGCTGCAGATCTGCAACACAGCAGGTGTGTGTCTGGAGACAACAGCTCCTGAGCACAGTGCCCTCGGAGCCCTCACTGCACTTCAGGGGCCATGCCAGTGCTGATGATGCCGTCATGCCACTGGCCTATGACAGTATCCTGGCTACACCAGGACGCTGGGTTCCAGAAGCTGTGGCTGTCACCTTGAGGGCTGACCGGCGGCCTTCCAAACCCAGGAAACTGACCTGCAGGAGGGCCTACTCATGGGCCCAGCAAAAATTTAGCTGGGCAACAGCTGGCTCTTGATGACACCTTGACCAATGTGCTTTGGGTGGACGGTATCCTACGTATTCAGTGGAGACCACCAGGAGCACCCGTGAGTGGGGCAGGGGCCCACACCCTTACATGATGAATTCATAGGATGGGGTGCTTGGTGGATGGGCTGTGGGGGTCTGTGACTCGGGACTGGGCCCACACCATCCCAGAGGGCTCAGGATGCCCCAGGAGGGAAAGAAGGGGAACAGACCACATGATTGGACATGTGTGGTTGGCTGGAATTATGTTGGTGGGAGGGGCACGGCCTTGCAGGGGATTGGTGCTCATCCCAGGGAGGAAGTACTGGGGCTTGATGACCTAGGATGAAAGGGGGCCTCTGAGCCATAACAAGGGGCACATCAGAGATTTCCGCCACCAGGCCCTGGTTGTCATTGGGCAGGGATGCAGTCATCCCCAAGGGTTGCCACCCACTTGTGTGTGGCCCTCTGTCATGGCAGGGAAATGTAGACCTCTTGTCTCAGCACCAACCTTCCTTGTATAGTCAGCAGGGCTGGCCCTGCCCCAGGGACTCACTGCATGTTCCCGGACCTCCAGGCCTGGCCTTTGCAGCAGAGGTGGCAGCCTCTGGATTCCATCAGCAGCTGTGAGCACCACTCTGGCTGTGCACTGCATGGCCTGAGACCGCTGGACACAATGTTGGGCAACAACTCAGCCAGCCTGATAGCAGGTCAGATGGTCGCTCTAACCCATCCCAGAATAAACGAAGATTTCACGTGTTCATTGTTTCATTCACTCAACGTTCGTTCGTTCTTTGTTTGAGACAGGGTCTTGCCCTGTCACCCAGGCTGAAGTACAGTAGTAACATCATAGCTGACTGTAGTCTTGAACTGGTCAGAGTTCAAGCAATCCTGCCCCCACAGCCTCTGGGAGTAGCTGGGACTACAGGGGTGTGCCTCCATACCTGACTAATTTTCTTGTAGAGGTGAGTCACGTAGCCTGGCCTTGAATTTCTGGCCTTAAGCAACCCAGCCTCTGCCTCAGCCTCCCTAGTGGCTGGGATGACAGGCAGCACCACTGCGCCTTGCTGTCATGTTTATTACTGGGTGGTGCTTATGTGTCAGGTCTGGTGCTGGTTGCTGGAAAAGCAGTGGTGAACCTGCTCCTAACCCTCGTGGAGCTCCCTGGCATGTAGAGGGCTGTGTCCCCAGCTGGACAGGGAGTGCCTGTCAAGGCTTCCCCTCAGGTGAGAAACGGTAGGTGAGTTGGACCCAGAAGGAGTGTTGGGAAGGAAGAAGGAAGGTTAGGCCAGGCAGAGGGAGTAGCTTGGGCAAAAATTCAGCTGAGGGATGAAGATGCGCTTCAAGAAGCTGAAATCAAGTGGGTGGGGCATTTTGGATGCAAAGTGAAGGAAGTGAGACTGGAAGTCATTAGGATCTTGAGGGGCCCCAAGGGCAGGACCTGTCGCAGGAGTTCTTGCTGCCTTTCTAAGGACAGTGGGGAGCTATGGATGGATTCTGACATGGGAAGACCTCAGACCAATTTAGGCTTCACAACAGTATTTTCAGACGGTTTCAGCCTGCTGCCTAAGCTGGAGTGCAGTGTTGCTATCGTGGCTCAGTCATCCTGGGTACCTAGGACTACAGGCCATACTGCCTGGTTAATGCTTCCTTTTTTTCAATTCCTGGCTTCATAATTGTCTCTTGAACTTCACGATGTTGGAATTGCAGTTGTGAGCCACCGCACCTTGGGACAGTTGTTTTGATTGCTTAGCCAAGTAGGTGTGTGGGAGAGGTGAGAATGGGGCCCTAGAGACAAAGGAGGCTTGAGTTCTGGAACATCAGAGCTGAGGTTTAGAGTGATTTCTGCGGCTGAGTCCACTGGTCTTGATAAGGGAACAGCTCCTAGACTCGAGGGTTAAAAACGGTATATCCAAGAATAAGGGGGTCCATCCTCATACTCAGGGAGACCAGCATTCTCTCCACTGGGTAGCCAAGAAGTCCATGAACTCCCAAGTCTTGGGGCAGTGCATTTGTCTTTTCGAAAGAGTTGGTGCCTAAGGTAATTTTGCTTGGCAACGGGCCAGTAGGTGGGTGGCAGTGTCACAGAGGGCCAGTCCCCACACGTCTGATAAATAAACTGGAGAAATCCTCCAGGCTACAGAGACGATCGCCCGAACTCGGGGCTTGCTCCAAGGACCCCTATTTCAGCAAAACCCCTAACTCTCCTAGAGGTTCTGTATTCCTGTCAGTGCTCAGAAGTCCGTATCCTGCCTATGTGGGTCCCAGGACCTCAGCACCCGCTCCCTAAGGCCAACCACATAGTCCCCCGTTTGGAAACCCCTGAGCAGCTGCGGGCGATCCCAGAGAAGGCAAGGTTGGGGATCCGATAGCCCCGGTCACGCACCCGGGATGCTGCGCAAGCTTCCACGTAAAGAGCGCGGAAATCGTCCCAGGACCAGCCGCTGCAAACCACCACTTCCAAACTTCCTGCCAACCTCTAGGCTCCGAGTTGCCTGTCGTCCCTTCCTTGGGCAATCAACAAGCCTCGCCTCCGGATGGGATTTCTCAGGCCTCGCCCCGAGCACCCCTGCCCTGTGTGTAAGCTCGCTTTGTCCTAAGGCCATCAAACTTTTTTTTTTTTTTTTTTTTTTTTAAAGAGTTTCTCCATGTTGGCCAGGCTGGTGTTGAACTCCCGACCTCAGGTGATCCGCTCGCCTCGGCCTCCCAAAGTGCTGGGATTTCAGGCGTGAGCCACCGCGCCCGGCCAAACTTTTTTTCTGAAACGGAGTGGAATCTCGTTCTGTCGCCAGGCTGGCGTGCAGAGGCGCGATTTCGGCTCACTGCAAAGTCGACTCCCTGGTTCAAGCGATACCCCAGCCTCAGCCTCCCGAGTACCTGGTATTACAGGGACGCGCCACCACGCCCAATTAATTTTTGTATTTTTAGTAGAGACGGGGTTTTACCATGTTGGCCAGAATGGTCCCGACCTAGTGATCCGCCCGCCTCAGCTTCCCAAGGTGTTGGGATTACAGGCGGGAGTCACCGCGCTCGACAACAAACTCTTCTAATTGGGCGCGCTCGCAGGCCCCGCCCCCACGGAGCGCGCCACAGCGTGGAGCGCACCGCTTCTCATTGGGCGTTTGCTCAGGCTCCGACCCCTGAGCGGCTGCTTTCCTTGTCTCCAGGCAACGCCAACGGCGCTGTCCGCTGTGCTGAAGCCGCACTCCGAGCGCCGCCTCAAGTTGCAGGCTCGCGGCGCCCCCAGCTCTCCTACGCGGGTGGCGCCAACACCCTAAAGCAGGGGCCACTAAGCCTCCGCTGCGCCCTGTCCCCAGTTTGCCTCTTGGTGATAGGTAGAGCCCACTTCTCTCCAAGGTGAGAAAGCCCCACCGTCCCATCCAGCTGAGAGGAAAGCCTGAGGCTTCCCACGATCTCGTGCCGTCACCTCCACACCCTCATCAGCTCCCCTCCAGCCACACTGACCTCCGCGCTGCACAGCAAACAATCCAAATACATTCTCACCTCCAGGCCTTTGCTCTTAACTGTTCCTGCGGCCTGGAATGGTCTTTCAGATTCGGAATGACGACTCTGCCCAACTTTCAGACCTTAACTCAAATCCCACCTTCTCAGTGAGCCCAGCCCTGACTGTCCTGTCCTACTCAACACATTGACCTCTCTATATATGTATGTATGTATATGATTTTATTTTTATTTTTTTCGAGACAGGGTCTTCCTCTGTCGCTCAGACTGGAGTGCAGTGATGCAATCATAGCTCCCTGCAGCCTCCACCTCCTGGGCTTAAGTGATCCTCCTGTCACAACCTCCCACGTAGCTGGGACTACAGGTGTGTAGCCTTGTGCCCATACAATTTTTGTGTTTTTAGTAGAGATGGAGTTTTTGCCATGTTACCCAGGCTGGTCTCCACCTCCTGGGCTCACGTGAGCTACCCGCCTCAGCCTCCCAACGTGTTGGAATTTCAGACATGAGCCAGTCCATCCAGCCTAGAATATATATATATATATTCATTTTTCCCCAGGGA
>NW_016107578.1:161711-162894 GCF_001604975.1 Cebus imitator | reverse complement strand
GCCCAGCTAATTTTTTGTATTTTTAGTAGAGACAGGATTTCACCATGTTGACCAGGATGGTCTCGATCTCTTGACCTCGTGATCCACCCGCCTTGGCCTCCCACAGTGCTGGGATTACAGGCTTGAGCCACTGCGCCTGGCCTTAGAATATATTTTTTAAGTGGATGGATTAAGCCCTTTGTTGATAATTGTTGAAACTGGGTCATTGGTTACAACGTGATAACTATACAATTCTCTGTACATTTGTCTATGTATGGAAAGTCTGTAATAAAGAATGTCAGGTGGCACAGTGATCTCCAGGAGGGGCAAAGAACCAGCATTGGGGGCTACACAGCCAGTGATGATAGCCCAGTGCCCACCCCAGACACAACCTAGTGAAGAAGCCTCTGTCGCAATGACTAGGTACAGACACTGCAGTTGATGCTACAGGATTACTGTGGCTGGACACCAGATGTGCAACCACCTATAAATTTCCTGAGTGTGGCTTCAGTTTTGACATACACTGTTCTTATTTTCATGAATTTCTGTAGCATGGATGTAGCTGCCAACAACCCCCGTCCCTAGTGGATTCTAGCCCAAGGGACTGTTTCTCCTTATCACTGGCTTTGATCCAAGTTGTGATTGGCAGAACCTGAGCCTTGTGCAGACTGACTGCAGGGCAGGCTGGGAAAGTAACTGTCAATTATAACTCCTATAGAAAGGCAGGCTTAGCCTGAACAGATATGACATTTCCCTTAAAGCAGGGGAATACTAGGGGGATCAGGTGTTAGGTTGCCAAGAAAAGCAGGGGCTATACTAGCTTCAGAACAGCAAATCCAGGCATCCCCTAATCCAATTAGCCATTCATCCAATCGTGGTGACTGCATTCTAAAACCCAGAGGATTCCTTCCAACACTCCGGAAGCTTCAGATAACCAAGAATTGCAGTCAGGTCAGAGCTCCAAGAGAAGGTCGCCCAGAAAGGAAAGAGACTCACATTGGATTAGATAATGAAATGCTGTTTTTGGAACCTAAACCACTGAGAGTCAACATTGGCTGCACACAGAAATCCCCTGAGGCTTAAAAAAACAAAACAATAGCCGGGCGCGGTGGCTCACGCCTGTAATCCCAGCACTTTGGGAGGCCGAGGCGGGTGGATCACGAGGTCAAGAGATCGAGACCATCCTGGTCAACATGGTGAAACC
>NW_016107578.1:152680-157801 GCF_001604975.1 Cebus imitator | reverse complement strand
GTTTCACCATGTTGACCAGGATGGTCTCGATCTCTTGACCTCGTGATCCACCCGGCTCGGCCTCCCAAAGTGCTGGGATTACAGGCGTGAGCCACCACGCCCGGCCGCTTTGTTATTATTATAAATGGAACACAACTGGCACTCAATATGTCTGTGACCCTTCCTCCCCTTGCTTGGATACTAGTCGGGTATGTATATATAGGTGTACACTGAATGAAGGAAGGAATAACTGTGGCCAGATTGTGAGCCTTAGCCTTTTCTATAAATCCAGGATTCCTTAATTTAACTTTTTTATTTTTTGAGACGAGGTCTCACTGTGTCTCTCAGGCTGCAGTGCACTGGATCACAGCTCACTGTAGGCTCTGTCTGTTGGGCTCACATGGTCCCTTCGCTTCACCCTTCCAAGTAGCTGGGATTACAGGAAGCGCCAGCACGCCCAGCTAAATTTTGATTTTTTGTTTTGTTTGTAGAGACGAAGTCTCATTATGTTGCCCAGGCTGGTCTCCAACTCCTGGGCTTAACTGATTTACCGCCTTGGCCTCCCAAATAGATGGGATTTACAGGCGAGAGTCACTGCGCCCAGCCTCCCTATTTGAATAAACTAATGCTAACAGAGCGCTTACTATGTGCCAGGTCCTGTACTGATCTCTTGGTACAAAGCAATGAACAAGATGCAACAAAAGCGCCATCAATAGCTCCCTGCAACTTGGGCCAACCACTGTGTAAAGGTCTATACAACATCCTGATTCAATATTTACAACGTCTTTATGCTGAGATGCTGTAATTCGTCACATTTTACGCAAGTTAAAATTATGGCTAAAAGAGTCTCTGATTGTAGCTCGAAAGCGCTAAGGATGGGATTCGTTCCCAGCTCAAGTTTGATTCTTCGCTTTAGTGTGCTGCGAGTAGGAGTTAAGTGGGCACCCAGCCAGGACCAGAGGTTCAAATCCGTTGCCATGGTCCTCCGACGCTTTCCCGGGCTCCAGAAAGCATCGCGCGGTCACGTGACAACAGCCAACATGGCGCCGCCCACTGCGTGGTACTGCCCACGTGGTTCCGGCAGTCAAGATGGCGGGAGCGGCCACCCAGGTTTCGCTGGAGTCGGCCCCAAGGATCATGAGGCTGGTGGCCGAATGCAGCCGCTCCAGGGCCCGCGCAGGAGAGCTGCGGCTGCCGCATGGGACAGTGGCCACTCCTGTGTTCATGCCAGTGGGCACGCAGGCCACCATGAAGGGCATCACGACCGAGCAGCTGGACGCTCTGGGTTGCCGCATCTGTCTGGGCAATACCTACCATCTGGGTCTAAGGCCGGTGGGTGGGGTCTGCGGCTAGCGGGGAAGCAGCGAGGCCTGGGGAGCCATGGAACGTCCCCCAGACTCGGACACTCCTCCCAAAGTCAATCGATCAGCCGTATTGAGCGCCCCCCATGACTGGGCCTTGGGATGGGCGTGAAAGCAGCAGAGACTAAAACTGGCCAGCTCTGTCCCCCAACAAGAGCCCCCAGGAACGCGTTCACCCCTAATCTGACACTTTATCCCATCAACCCAGGGACCCGAGCTGATCCAGAAAGCCAACGGTCTCCACGGCTTCATGAATTGGCCTCATAATCTGCTAACGGTGAGCTGAGGAGAGAACCGGCGTTCCAGAGTACTTCTCTAGAGTGAGGGGTCCCCCATCTCCACCCGCTGACAGCCTTGCGGTGGGGTTTCCCTTAGGACAGCGGCGGTTTCCAGATGGTGTCGCTGGTGTCTCTGTCCGAGGTGACGGAGGAAGGCGTCCGCTTCCGCTCCCCCTACGACGGCAATGAGACCCTGCTGAGCCCGGAGAAATCCGTGCAGATCCAGAACGCGCTGGGTGAGAGGACCCCGGGGAGCCTCCCCTTACCCTGTCTGTCAGGGGGTGGAGGTGACACAGGTCCTGTTCTTTGGGTGTTGTGTGGCTTTGAGCAGGTCACTCCTCCCTGAGCTTCAGTTGAGCCAACTCAAAGCAGGGATACATAATAGCAGGTCTTTGGTAGGATTGTTGACAAGTGCTTATAAGATGATGTCAGTGAATCTCCACGCTGGCCATGTAGTAGCTTAAGTATTATTACTGCAATTTTTATTTTATTTATTTATTTATTTATTTTTGAGATGGGGTCTCTCTCCATTGCCCAGGCTGGAGTGCAGTGGTACATCTCAGCTCACTGCAACCTCCACCTTCTGGCTTCAAGCCATTCTCCTGCCTCAGCTTCCCAAGTAGCTGGGATTACAGGCTCCCACCACCACGCCTGGCTAACTTTTTATATTTTTAGTAGAGACGACGTTTAATCCTGTTGGTCAGGCTGGTCTCGAACTCCTGACTTCAGGCGATCTACCTGTCTCTGCCTTCGAAAGTGCTCGGGTTATAGGCGTGAGCCACCGTGGGTGGCCTAATATCCCCATTTCTTGACAAAGAGAATTAACATTTTCTGAACCTTGTAAAGAACCATGGATACACAGGGTCAACACCCCTCTTCCCCTCATCATCCTAATAGATTGACACTGTAGGGTGGAAGAAATATATATTTTTTTGTTATCTTAGATTTATGGCTGAAGTCCCTATAACAAAGGAGCACCTGTAACAAAAAAACCTCAATAACAGGAGAAAAGGCTACAGATTAATTTGACTATTTATTACTGCAATTTTTTACTGATTTTAGAGCCCTGACCTTACTTCTGTAAGACTTTGTTTGTTTGTTTGTTTATTTTTGTGATGGAGTCTTGCTCTGCTGCCCAGGCTGGGGTGCAGTGGCATGATCTTGGCTCAGTGCAACTTCCACCTCCTGGGTTCAAGCGATTCTCATGCCTCAGCCTCCCGAGTAATTGGGATTACAGGTAGACACCACCACGCCTGGCTAGTTTTTTTTTTTTTTTTTTCTTTGAGACGGAGTTTCACTCTTTTTACCCAGGCTGGAGTGCAATGGCGCGATCTCGGCTCACCGCAACCTCCGCCTCCTGGGTTCAGGCAATTCTCCTGCCTCAGCCTCCTGAGTAGCTGGGATTACAGGCACGCACCACCATGCCCAGCTAATTTTTTGTATTTTTGGTAGAGATGGGGTTTCACCGTGTTGACCAGGATGGTCTCGATCTCTTGACCTCGTGATCCGCCCGCCTCAGCCTCCCAAAGTGCTGGGATTACAGGTGTGAGCCACCGCGCCCGGCCTCTGGCTAGTTTTTTATATTTTTAGTAGAGATGGGGTTTTGCATGTTGGCCAGGCTGGTCTCGAACTCCCCACCTCATGTGATCTGGCTGCCTTGGCCTCCTAAAATGCTGGGAATACAGGTGTGAGCCACTGCACCTGGCCCAAGTTTATTTAATATTTGTTTTATGTGACACAGGAGTCTTTAGAAATGAAGACCCAAAGATGCAGGAAGACCCATATATATAGGGGTTTTTTTGTTTGTTTGTTTTGTTGTGTTTTTTTTGAGACAGGGTCTTACTCTGTCACCCAGGCTGGAGTGGAATGGTGTGATCTTGCCTCACTGCTACCACTGCCTCCAGTGTTCAAGAAATTTTCCTGTCTCAGCCTTCCAAGTTGCTGGGATTATAGGTGATGCGTGCCACCATGCCCGGCTAATTTTTAATAAAGATGGGGTTTCACCATGTTGGGCAGGCTGGTCTAGAACTCCTGGCCTCAAGTGATCTGCCACCCTCTGCCTCCCACAGTGCTGGGATTACAGGCGTAAACCACTGCACCCAGCCTGTTTGTTTTTGTTTTTGTACATAGGATCTGTGTGTCACCCAGGCTGGAGTGTAGTGATGTGATCTCAGCTCACTGCAGCCTTGACGTCCTGGACTCAAGTGATTCTCCCACTTCAACCTCCAGAGTACCTGGGACTACAGGTGCACAGCACCACTCCCAGCTAATTTTTAAAAAATTTTGTAGAGATGAGGGTCTCACTATGTTACGTAGGCTAGTCTTGAACTCCTGGCTTCAAGCGATCCTTTGCCCTGACCACTCAAAGTGCTCGTATTACAAGCATGAGGCTGGGCATGGTGGCTCACACCTATAATCCCAGCACTTGGGAGGCCAAGGCAGGCAGATCACAGGGTCAAAAGATCGAGACCACCCTGTCCAACGTGGTGAAACCCCGTCTCTACTAAAATACAAAAATTAGCTGGGTATGGTGATGCGCGCCTATAGTCCCAGCTACTCGGGAGGCTGAGGCAGGGGGATCGCTTGAACCTGGGAGGTGGAGGTTGCGGTTGCAGTGAGCCAAGATTGTGCCACTGCACTCTAGCCTGTCGACAGAGTGAGACTTTGTCGCAAAAAAAAAAAAAAAAAAAAAAAATAGTTTGAGACCAGCCTGGGCAACATGATTAGACCCCATCTCTACAAAATTAAAACAATTAGCTAGGCATGATGGCAGGCAGCCATAGTCCAGCTACTCCAGAGGCTAAGACTAGGGGACTGCTTGAGACCCAGGAGTTGCAGGTTACATTGAGCTATGATTCCCCACTACAGTCCTTTCTGGGTGACAGAGCAAGGCCCTGTCTCTTTAAAAAAAAAGAAAGTATATCTATTTCTCTTCTTATCTTCTTGATTTCATAAGATCTGCAGTGATATCTCATGGGCTTTTTTTTTTTCTTTTTTCCTGAGACAAGGTGTCATTCTGTCAACCAGGCTGGTTGGTGCAGTGGTATGAACTCACTCACTGCAACTTTTGCCTCTGGGCTTAAGTGAGTGTCCTACCTCAGCCTCCCAAGTAGCTGCAACTACAAGTGTACACCACCACGCCTGGCTAATTTTTGTATTTTTTTTGAAGAGAAGGAATTTTGCCATGTTGCCCAGGCCGGTCTTGAACTCCTGGCCTCAAGTGATCTGCCTACCTTAGCTTCAAAGTGCTAGGATTACGGGCATCAGCCACTGCACCCATCCTTTGGTTGATTTCATAATCTTAGATCATCTGTAGTATATTGCAGCAAATCCCCTATCTCTAAAACATAAGAGTGTTTTTTTTTAATAAAAAACACAGCCATAGAGGCCGGGTGTGGTGGCTCACGCCTTTAATCCCAGCACTTTGGGAGGCCGAGGCGGGTGGATCACAAGTTCAGGAGATCAAGACCATCCTGGCCAACATGATGAAATCCTCTCTCTAT
>NW_016107578.1:145549-152235 GCF_001604975.1 Cebus imitator | reverse complement strand
CCATCTAAAAACAGTTGACAGTAATTCATTAACATCTTCAAATATCTGGCCAGTGTTTAAAGTTCTAGTTATTTATTAATTTTTTTGAGATGGAGTGAGTCTTGCTCTGTTGCCCAGGCTGGTGTGCAGTGATGCGATCTTGGCTCACTGCAACCTCCTTCTGGGTTCAAGCAATTCTCCTGTCTCAGCCTCCCAAGTAGCTGGGATTACAGGCGCCTGCCACCACGCCAGGCTCATCTCAAACTCCTGACCTCAGATGATCTGCCCGCTTCGGCCTCCCAAATTCTGGGATTACAGGCATGAACCGCCACGCCTGGCCAGCTGAGCCCTACTGATGGAAGTTTGGTTTCCCAATCTTACTGTGGCACACCACGCACTAAGGAATCCCTTTGTACATTTTAGGATTTTTATTCTGTGTAACACCATAGGATTTTAAGCTGAGGAGAGGCAGGATCAAAGGCACATTTTGTAGAGCTACTTCTGGCTGCTGCATAAACAGATTGGGACAGCTATGTGGGAGGTAGCAAGACGGGGGATGGGGGGTGCTCTTGGGGAAGCCTCACTTGTCCCCATGTGACAGGAGGCTCTCTTCAAGCACTGGGGGCTTTCGCAGTGATGCTGCCCCTGTCTCACTGTCAGGCTCAGATATCATCATGCAGTTGGATGACGTGGTCAGCAGCACCGTGACCGGGCCACGCGTGGAGGAGGCCATGTACAGGTGTGTGCATGCTCTGTATATATGTGGGGCATGTGGGGGGTGGGGATCCTGGTCCCGTAGCCTTGTCTCCCATCGCCTCACAAGGCTCCTGAGGCTTGTGCCTTGGGCCCCCTTGCAGGTCAATCCGTTGGCTAGACCGGTGCATTGCAGCCCATCAGCGGCCGGACAAGCAGAACCTCTTCGCCATTATCCAGGGGGGGCTGGACGCAGATCTCCGGGCCACCTGCCTTGAAGGTAGAGCCGGGCACTGGCAGGCCCAGGGCCTGACCATTGCGGAGGTCTCCACATGGGCCTGGCACATGGCAGCACTCGGTTGCTAATGGGTGGAAGGGCACAGCGGTGGAAAAAACAGCCGAAGCAAAGGTTCTCAGGCCATGTGCAGTAGACTGTATTGAGAGAATGGCCATAATTCCAGTAGCTCATGGTCTTCTAGTATTCTTTCTTGAAAGGGAGTTGCACTGCGAAGCCCAGGCTGAAGTACACTGGCGCTATCTCTGCTTAGTGCAACCTCCACCTCCCGGGTTTAAGCGATTCTCCTGTCTCGCCTTCTAAGTAGCTGGAATTACAGGTACCCACCATCATGCCTGGCTAATTTTTGTTTTTTTTTGTGGAGACGGGGTTTCACCATGTTGGCCAGGGTGATGAACTCCTGACCTCAGGTCTTGAACTCCTGACCTCAGGTGATCCGCCTGCCTTGGCCTCCCAAAGTGCTGGGATTACAGATGTGAGCCACCGCACCCAGCCAGCTCATTTCATGGCTAATGTGGATCTCTCATTTTTATCCCAGTTGTTGTAAGTCTTCACTTTATATTTTTTAAATTTTACTTTGACTGGGCATACAGGCCAAAGCCGGCAGATCACATGAGATCAGGAGTTTGAGACCAGCCTGCCCATCATGGAGAAACCCTGTGTCTACTAAAAATAAAAAAAATCAGTTGGGCACCTGTAATCCCAGCTACTCCGGAGGCTGAGGCAGGAGAAGCGCTTGAACCTGGAAAGCAGAGGTTGCAGTGAGCTGAGATCGTGCCATTGCACTCCAGCCTGGACGACAAGAGTGAAACTCCATCTCAAAAAAAAAAAATGTTTACTTTAAGTTCTGGGACACATGTGCAGAATGTGCAGGCTTCCTACATAGGTTATACATTTGCCATAGTGGTTTGCTGCAGCTGCCAACCTGTCATCTAGGTTTTAAGCCCCACATGCATTAGGTGTTTGTCCTAATGCTCTTGCTACCCTTGCTCCTTACCCCCAGAAGTCTTCACATATTTTGTGGCCGAAATGTTACAGTGTTTGATGACAGGCTATTGGGTTTTTTTTAAGAGAGAATCTTGCTCTGTTCCCCAGGCTGGATTGCAGTGGCGTGATCTTGGCTCACTGCAACCTCCACCTCCCAGGTTCAAGAGATTCTCCTGGCCGGGTGTGGTGACTCAACGCCTGTAGGCCTAGCACTCTGGGAGGCCGAGGCGGGCGGTTCATGAGGTCAAGAGATTGAGACCATCCTGACCAACATGGTGAAACCCTGTCTCTACTAAAATATAGAAATTAGCTGGGTGTGGTGGCACGTGCCTGTGGTCCCAGCTACTCGGGAGTCTGAGGCAGGAGAGTTGCTTGAACCCGGGAAGCAGAGGTTGCAGTGAGCCGAGATTGTGCCACTGCACTCCAGCTTGGCGCCTGGCGACAAAGCAAGATTCTGTCTCAAAAAAAAAAAAAAAAAAGATTCTCCTGCCTCAGCCACTGAGTAGCTGGGATCACAGGCGTGCACCCAAGCCTGGCTACTTTTTGTATTTTTAGTAGAGACAGGGTTTCACTATGTTGGCCAGACTGGTCTTGAACGCCAGACTTCAAGTGATCTGCTTGCCTTGGCCTCCCAAAGTGCTGGGATTACAGGTGTGAGCCACCACGCCTTACCTGACAGGCTGTTGTAACAACATATGGGATGTTTACTGTTCTCAAATCTGGAAAATTCCAATTTCTGAAACACATCTGGCTCCAACAGTTTCAGCTTAGGGACTGTGGGCTGTGCCTCTTCTGAGGATTGAAGGAAACGGTCTTGCATACAGCACGCACTCAGTAAATGTTTGCTGAGATCAGCAGCAGCACCAGCCCCTAGACAGACAGACTGATAGACCCTCTCCTCTGTCTCCCTGTCCCTCTCCCTCTCCATCTCTGCCTTTGTTTTTTATTTATTTATTTTTTGAAACGGAGTTTCATTCTTGTCACCCAGGCTGGAGTGCAGTGGCGATCTTGGCTCACTGCAACCTCCGCCTCCAGGGTTCAAGCGATTCTCCTGCTTCAGCCTCTGGAGTAGTTGGGATTACAGACATGTGCCACCACACCCGGCTAATTTTTGTATTTTTAGTAGAGACGGGGTTTCACTGTGTTGGCTGGGCTGGTCTTGAACTCCTGACCTCAGGTGATTATCTGACTTGGCCTCCCAAAGTGCTGGGATTACAGGTGTGAGGCACCACGCCCAGCCCATCTCTGTCTTTGTCTCTCTGTCTCTGTGTGTTTCTCTGTCTCTCTCCCTGAGGGACTCTGGAAGTCTAGGCAGGGTCTGTTCTGGGATTGAAGAGCAGCTGCATTTCCTCTTCTGTGATTGCCCTCACCTTACCCTGTACCCTCAGAGATGACCAAGCGGGACGTGCCTGGCTTTGCCATCGGTGGCCTGAGCGGGGGTGAGAGCAAGGCACAGTTCTGGCGGATGGTGGCGTTGAGCACCTCTCGGCTGCCTAAGGACAAGCCCAGATATCTGATGGGGGTTGGGTATGTTGTGGATAGGGGAGCCAGAGCCCTACCGGTGGGGAGTGGATTCCTGGGGACCCCCTGCCCTGCTTGGGGGGTGGCATTTGGGGGAAACGGACACAGCTCTGATCTGGGGGAACTAGGAGGACGTGGCTGTCCCTTGAAGGCTGTTCTGAGGGAATATGGCCCAGTTGGGACCATGTGAGGGGTGGGAGGGGCCCTGGGAAGCCCCTGAGGTTCTCTGCCCCCCTCCCCCCATGGCTGCAACCCCAGCTATGCCACGGATCTGGTGGTCTGCGTGGCTCTTGGATGTGACATGTTCGACTGTGTCTTCCCTACACGGACAGCGGTGAGGCTCTGGCAGAAGGCGGTCAGGGCGGGAGTCGGGTGGGGGACTAGGAGGCAAGCTTGAGGGCGGGAGGGCCCGGGAGAATGAAGCTCTGTGTGACACCGCCCCTTCCCTCACACTTCCTCTCCCGTAGCGCTTTGGCTCTGCCCTGGTGCCCACCGGGAACCTGCAGTTGAGGAAGAAGGTGTTCGAGAAGGACTTCGGCCCCATAGACCCGGAGTGCACCTGCCCCACGTGCCAGAAGTAGGCAGGATGGGGAGCTGGGGCGGGGCGCGGAGGGGACGTGGCAGCTGTGCTGAGCTGTCCCCTGACGCTCTACAGTCACAGCCGCGCCTTCCTGCACGCACTCCTGCACAGCGACAACACCGCCGCGCTGCACCACCTCACGGTGCACAACATCGCTTACCAGGTGAGCCAGCGCCCGGGGCAGAGCTGGCGGGGGTGTGTCCCAGGCGCCCACGCCCCACGCTGACCTCCCCTCCCCGCAGCTGCAGCTCATGAGCGCAGTCCGCACCAGCATTGTGGAGAAGCGCTTCCCGGACTTCGTGCGGGACTTCATGGGCACCATGTACGGGGACCCCACCCTCTGTCCCACCTGGGCCACTGACGCCCTGGCTTCCGTGGGAATCACACTGGGCTGACCTGGCATTGGGGGAGGGAGGTGTTAGAAGATACTGAAAGCTTTCTTTTTGGAAGTTTGTTTTTTTTTTTAATTGTGACTTAACAGTGTGTGTCTGTGTCTTCTTGGCCTGTCTGGGTCCCCCTCCCGTCTGAGCGTCACTGTGGTTGAATATCTCCCCTTCTGACCAATCATAACACATCACGATGGCAGCAGCTGATAGCTGGAAATCACCCGCCAGTGCCCATCGTGTAGGGGGTGCCCCAGAGTGGGAGCAGCAGCCTGGTTCCTGGGGCCCAGACCCCTCAGACACCATGGAGGCCTCTCTATTTTCACAGCTGAGGAAACAGGCCCAGGGAAGGGAGGTAACTTTCCCAAGGTGATCACCATCAAATAAATGGTATCTTGGCCAGCTGCTGGGATTATGGTAGCTCACACCTATAATCCCAGCACTTTGGGAGGCTGAGGCGGACGATCATGAGATCAAGAGATCAAGACCATCCTGGCCAACGAGGTGAACCTTGTCTCTACTAAAAAAATACAAAAATTAGCTGGGGGTGGTGGCGCACCTGTAGTCCCAGCTACTTGGGAGGCTGAGGCAGGAGAATCGCTTCAACCTGGGAGGTGGAGATTGCAGTGGGCCTAGATTGTGCCACTGCACTCTAGCCTGGTGACAGAGGGAGACTCCGTCTCAAAAAAAAAAAAAAAAGAAAAGAAAAGATATGGTATCTTGGCTTTAAGGCTTATACTTCTCATAGTCTGACTCTTAAGAGAGATGAGGCTTAACCTTTTTTTTTTCTTTTTTGAGACAGTCTCTCTTGCCACCCAGGCTGGAGTGCAGTGGAGCGATCTCAGCTCACTGCAACCTCCGCCTTCTGGGTTCAAGCAATTCTAATGCTTTAGCTACCCAAGTAGCTGGAACTACAGGCATGTGCCACAACGCCTGGCTAAGTTTTGTAATTTTAGTAGAGACAGGGTTTCACCATGTTGGCCAGGCTGGTCTCAAACTCCTGACCTTAAGTGATCCACCTGCCTCAGCCTCCCAAAGTGCTGGGATTACAGGTGTGACCCACTGAGCCCAGCCCTTTTTTTTTTTTTTTTTTTTTCCTGAGACTAGTGATTGTCACCAGCCTGGGGAACATGGCAAAACTCCCATCTTTTCAAAAAAATACAGGTGATGTGCATCTGTGCTCCCAGCTACTGAGGAGGCTGAGGTGGGAGGATCGCTTGAGCCCACAAGGTTGAGGCTGCAATGAGCCGAGATTGAACCATTGCACTCCAGGCTGGGCATTGGAGTGATACTCTGTCTCAAAAACAAAAATGGCCGGGTGTGGTGGCACACGCCTATAATTCCCGCATGTTGGGAGGCTGGGGTGGGTGGATCACCTGAGGTCAGGAGTTCCAGACCAGCCTGACTGACATGGTAAAATCCCCTCTCTGCTAAAAATGCAAAAATTAGCCGGGTGTGGTAGTGCACACCTGTAATCCCAGCTACTCAGGAGGCTGAGGCAGGAGAATCGCCTGAACCTGGGAGGCAAAAGTTACAGTGAGCTGAGATCACGCCATCACACTCCAGGCTGGGCAACAAGAAACTTGGTCTCGAAAAACAAAAATAAATAGGCCAGGCACAGTGGCTCAAGCCTGTAATCCCAGCACTTTGGGAGGCCGAGGAGGGCAGATCGCCTGTGGTCAGAAGTTCGAGACCACCTTGACCAACATGGTGAAACCCTGTCACTACCAGAAATACAAAAATTAGCCAGGCATGCTGTTGCGTGCCTGTAATCCCTCAGCTACTCAGGAGGTTGAGGCAGGAGAATTGCTTTGACCCAGGAGGTGGAGGTTGCAGTGAGCCGAGATCATGCTGCTGCACTCCAGCCTGGACAACAGAGCAAGACTCCATCTGAAAACAAACAAAAAAATAAAAATAGTTAGCTGGGCATAGTTGCACACACCTGTGGTTCTAGCTACTCTGGAGGCTGAGGCGGAAGGATCGTTTGAGCACAGATGAATTGAGCTATGAGTGCACCATTGCACTCCAGCCCAGGTGACAGAGTGAAACCCAGTCTCCAAGAAAAGACGATTCATTGGCTGGTCACGGTGGCCCACGCCTGTAATCCCAGCACTTTGGGAGGCCGAGATGGGCGGATCACTTGAGGCTAAGAGTTCCAGACCAGCCTGGCCAACATGGTGAAACTTCTGCCTCTACTAAAAATACAAAATTAGCTGGGTGTGGTGGCGCGCACCAGTAATCCCAGCTA